>NC_060130.1:612618746-612927579 GCF_021461395.2 Schistocerca americana
CATTGATCCATGGTGGCTACACCACTACCAATCTCAATGAGTGGTAACCCCATCGCCCAGGGGCCACACCCCGATAGCCATGCAAGGTAGCCACGAGTGGGTTTCCTTACTGCAGGTTCCCAAGCTTGAAAGTGAGAGTCTGGCAGGTTCCCAAGCCTGGATGTGGGTATCTAGCGGGTTCCCAAGCCTTGTTTGCATCTCTTTGTGGTTCCCAAGCCATAATGCAGAATTCTTCAGTTGTTAAATGCTTTAAATTTGTTGCTGATGTCCAAAACTATTTCATCTGGGAAACTGTATTGCCACCGTATCATTGAAGCAGCTGGAACTGGTATGACTGCAATTATCTGTAGTTCTGGAATCCAGCATATGTCTCTTCTGGGTGGCCAGTGAAATGATTGAGCAGCTCCATGAGGATGCATGAAATTAATCAAGGCATCATTTTCTTCACATGAAACTTCACAGATATTTCCTACCCACCATTTTCCATCATAAATGCAAGTGACATACTGGCCAGGCTGTAGGTCAGTAATAGCAACATGTTTAGCAGGAACTTTAGCATATCGGTTAACATTTGCTATAAAGGACTATGTATCATTTGATACTCTATGAATCTGAAGTCGCTTTCAGCCAATTGGCACAAAATGGTGATCGCAGCTTATACCAGACACTGTGCATCCATCCTCAAAACGTTTTTCTTGATCAATTTTTGCATCTTCAATAATTTCTTTTTTAATATAGATAAATTCAATGTAATGCACTTTTTTTTTTTTGGCTATATTCAAACAGATCTGTTGGTCAGGTTACCTTCCATTTGGAAAGTGGGTGCACTCAGCGACTGTTATGTGATGAGTGCAGCAATCAGTCGACCTTTTTTTGGATTTTATTACGCAAATCCAATACTCGAAGAACTGTGACTGACACCCGAACAACAGGGACTTACATGCATTGACAATAGAAAATAGTGCATTGAGAATGGCTAGCTACTAGCTGAAATCTGGATTTGCGGAATAAAATCTAAAAAAGGATGACTGATTGCTGCGCTCTATAATTGGAAATACGGAAGCGTCCGATCCCACCCGTCTGCTTTGACCCATGACGTCACAAATATGGCGGAAACAAAAACAAACACACACACTTTCCACAAGAAGCCTAATGACACTAACGGGGCAAGCGCAGGAAATGGGGTGTTTTGGGTGGGGGCAAACCAAATATAAACAAATTTAGATGCCTTGCGTAGCTACAACGTGTAAGTGAAGACAGCCATGCATGAATACCCACCCACCTCCCCAGGGGTCGTAACCCCTGCAACCCATAGAAGATAAAGATGCTTCAGTAGCTGATTAGCGTTTTTTGTCTTTTTTTAAAAAAAAATCTCACGGGATAGAACGAACAGATCAGAAAGATAAATATAATAAACTAAAACAGAAATTCGAGGAAACAGATAATTAAAATAAGTAATAAGTGTTTTTAAATTTAAAAAAAAAATCTCACGAGATAGAGCGAACAGATCAGAAAAGTAAATAAAATAAGATAAAACAGAACTGGAGACAGCCACACTCAAACTAAACTCCGCGCCGTCATTACGTCGCACACGACAACACCCTTACGTCACGGGTCAAAGCCGACGCGTAGGATCGGACGCTTCTGTCGACCCCTATAATTTATAAGATTGGTTGGTGTGAAGATTTGGTTGTCATTTGGGCACTGAAGGCTAGCTCTTATTGCTAAACGCTTAACTGTGCCCCCAATTCTGTCACATGGTGTTTTCCCATGGCTTGTTCCAAAAAAATTCCGTTCTGCAGTAATGCCAAAATCTTTTTTATTATGGCAAATATTTAGGAAGCTCTTAAAATTGTTGTACTGTGCGGCTGAACCATCACTAAAATAATGAATGTGCTTAATTTTTTAAAAATGCACTTCAGGTATTTGATCAAGTACATTAAAAACACATGCACTGCGACTGTGTCATGTCGTAGGCAATCACTGATTATACAGTAGCTGACGCTGTTTAGGTCTTCATTATCTTTGTAGTAAATGAAAAATAGATGTATTGTAACTTGACTATTTTTCCCAATGGAATCATTGAACTGTCTCTTGGACAATAAAAGAGTAATATTCAGTGAAATCCATTAATATAATCAAATCTCCTGGTTTGACACCTTCTTTAGTGAACTGTAAAGGCTTGCTCTGATGCTTTGCAATGTAGTGGTGAGTAGAAAGGGCCAAAAGTTTTGTAACTAATAGTTCAATGAATTCTTCAACTGTCATTTCTCTGGTTCCAAGTCTCTGTCAGTGTGAGACAGTTGTTTGAACTGATTTGTATCCTCAGGATCAGATTTGCAAAAGCACTTTCCAAATATTCCTTTAGAGCTTCTCTCCTGACATACTTCACAGCGCTGAAGCATGCAATCCTTTGTTTCCAAATTACAGACGATTTTTCTCAGTAACATGTTGTAATCTTATTTTATTGTGCTATGTGCCAACACAAGTTTCACATTTTTATGTATTGTGCAGAGACAAACTGAATGTGAACCAGCTGCGCCTACAGTCGCACACCACTTTGGCCTTGTTGTTGTTGTTGTTGTTGTTGTTGTCTTCAGTCCTGAGACTGGTTTGATGCAGCTCTCCATGCTACCCTATCCTGTGCCAGCTTCTTCATCTCCCAGTACTTACTGCAACCAACATCCTTCTGAATCTGCTTAGTGTACTCATCTCTTGGTCTCCCTCTACGATTTTTACCCTCCACGCTGCCCTCCAATGCTAAATTTATGATCTCTTGATGCCTCAGGACATGTCCTACCAACCGGCCCCTTCTTCTTGTCAAGTTGTGCCACAAACTCTTCTTCTCCCCAATTCTATTCAATACTTCCTTATTAGTAATGTGATCTACCCATCTAATCTTCAGCATTCTTCTGTAGCACCACATTTCGAAAGTTTCTATTCTCTTCTTGTCCAAACTATTTATCGTCCATGTTTCACTTCCATACATGGCTACACTCCATACAAATACTTTCAGAAACGGCTTCCTGACACTTAAATCTATACTCGATGTTAACAAATTTCTCTTCTTCAGAAATGCTTTCCTTGCCATTGCCAGTCTACATTTTATATCCTCTCTACTTTGACCATCATCAGTTATTTTGCTCCCCAAATAGCAAAATTCCTTTACTACTTTGTGTCTCATTTCCTAATCTAATTTCCTCAGCATCACCCGACTTAATTCGACTACATTCCATTATCCTTGTTTTGCTTTTGTTGATGTTCATCTTAATCCTCCTTTCAAGACATTATCCATTCCATTCAACAGCTCTTCCAAGTCCTTTGCTGTCTCTGACAGAATTACAATGTCATCGGCAAACCTCAAAGTTTTTATTTCTTCTCCATGGATTTTAATACCTACTCCGAATTTTTCTTGTGTTTCCTTCACTGCTTGCTCAATATAGAGATTGAATAACATTGGGGACAGGCTACAACCCTGTCTCACTCCCTTCCCTTTCATGTCCCTCGACTCTTATAACTATCTTCTGGTTTCTGTACAATTTGTAAATAGCCTTTTGCTCCCTGTATTTTACCCCTGCCACCTTCAGAATTTGAAAGAGAGTATTCCAGTCAACATTGTCAAAAGCTTTCTCTAAGTCTACAAATGCTAGAAACATAGGTTTGCCGTTCCTTAATCTATTTTCTATAAGTCATAGGGTCAGTATTGCCTCACGCGTTCCAACATTTCTACGGAATCCAAACTGATTTTCCCCGAGGTCGGCTTCTACCAGTTTTTCCATTTGTCTGTAAAGAATTCGCATTAGTATTTTGCAGCTGTGACTTATTAAACTGCTAGTTCGGTAATTTTCACATCTGTCAGCACCTGCTTTCTTTGGGATTGGAATTATTATATTCTTATTGAAGTCTGAGGGTATTTCGCCTGTCTCGTACATCTTGCTCGCCAGATGGTAGAGTTTTGTCAAGACTGGCTCTCCCAAGGCCATCAGTTGTTCCAATGGAATGTTGTTTACTCCCGGGGCCTTCTTTCGACTCAGGTCTTTCAGTGCTCTGTCAAACTCTTCACGCAGTGTCGTATCTCCCATTTCATCTTCATCTACATCCTCTTCCATTTCCATAATATTGTCCTCAAGTACATCGCTCTTGTGTAGACCCTCTATATACTCCTTCCACCTTTCTGCTTTCCCTTCTTTGCTTAGAACTGGGTTTCCATCTGAGCTCTTGATGTTCATACAAGTGGTTCTCTTATCTCCAAAGATCTCTTTAATTTTCCTGTAGGCAGTATCTATTTTACCCCTAGTGAGATATGCCTCTACATCCTTACATTTTTCCTCTAGCCATCCCTGCTTAGCCATTTTGCACTTCCTGTCGATCTCATTTTTTAGACATTTGTATTCTTTTTTGCCTGCTTCATTTACTGTGTTTTTATATTTTCTCCTTTCATCAATTAAATTCAACATTTCTTCTGTTACCCATGGATTTCTAGTAGCCCTCATCTTTTTACCTACTTGATCCTCTGCTGTCTACACTACTTCATCTCTCAGAGCTACCAATTCTTCTTCTGCTGTATTTCTTTCCCCCATTTCTATCAATTGTTCCCTTATGCTCTCCCTGAAACTCTGTACAACCTCTGGTTTTTTCAGTTTATCCAGGTCCCATTTCCTTAAATTCCCACCTTTTTGCAGTTTCTTCAGTTTTAATCTACAGTTCATAACCAATAGATTGTGGTCAGAGTCCACATCTGCCCCTGGAAATGTCTTACAGTTTAAAACCTGGTTCCTAAATCTCTGTCTTACCATTATGTAATCTATCTGATACCTTCTAGTATCTCCAAGATTCTTCCATGTATACAACCTTCTTTTATGGTTCTTGAACTAAGTGTTAGCTATGATTAAGTTATGCTCTGTGGAAAATTCTACCAGGCAGCATCCTCTTTTATTTCTTACCCCCAATCCCTATTCACCTACTAAGTTTCCTTCTCTCCCTTTTCCTACTCTCGAATTCCTGTCACTCATGACTATTAAATTTTCGTCTGCCTTCACTACCTGAATAATTTATTTTATCTCATCATACATTTCATCAATTTCTTCATCTGCAGAGCTAGTTGGGATATAAACTTGTGCTACTGTAGTAGACATGGGCTTTGTGTCTATCTTGGCCACAATAATGCATTCACTATGCTGTTTGTAATAGCTTACCCGCACTCCTATTTTTTTTATTCATTATTAAACCTACTCCTGCATTACCCCTATTTGATTTTGTATTTATAACCCTGCATTCACCTGACCAAAAGTCTTGTTCCTCCTGCCACCGAACTTCATTAATTCCCTCTATATCTAACTTTAACCTATCCATTTCCCTTTTTAAATTTTCTAACCTACCTGCCCAATTAAGGGATCTGACAGTCCATGCTCCGATCCTTAGAATGCCAGTTTTCTTTCTCCTGATAACGACGTCCTCTTGAGTAAATTCACAAAATTTGGAAAATCCAATTTCTGGTCCATTTTTATTGCAGTATGCAATAAACATTTCTTTTAAATTGCTCAGTAATAAGTATTTTCATTTTTGAACCTTTTCTCCATTAATCTGAACAGTAATACAGTCCTTTGTTCCTGGACAAATCATACTAAACTCTTCTTCGTAAAATTGTTCAATGGCTCTTGCCTTCACAGCCTCAGAAAGCTTTTTCCCATATTTACCTTTGGGCTGTGCCAATATTCCCTGTTAAGTTTTTAACTTTCTAGCCTTCCTTACCATTCTTTCTGAAACACAAAATTCTTCCATAGTCTTTTTGATAGACCAGCTTTGGGGAACTAATGTCAAAATTTGAATTTTCTCATTATGGTTTGATGTATGTAATTTGTCTTTCAATTCTTGGATCAGTTGACTGTAATCTGAACAAGTCAAGCATTGCTTGCCTGTGGATGGTCGCTCCAGTTCACTGGAATCAAGTCCTCCCACTTCTGCAATTTTCTTAATAGGCCTGATTGCACCTTCAGCTTGATGTATTTTGTGCTTTGCATATCCTTTTGTATCCACTGCACCAATTTGTTGAAATTTTAATGCTGATATTTCAACAGCTGTTAAGCTTGTATTCAAATTGTGAGCAACATTAGTCTCATCATCTTCATCTGACTGAGATGTAACTTTCATTTGTGAATATTTCAGTGTATCAAATTCTTTTCTATAGGAAGGGCACATTTTTTTGGCTTGGTTTAGTATCAGGCACGGTTATCCTTTTTAGTGAGTCATCGGTTTCTATTTTGATTGAGCGCAAACTTTTTCATGCAGTATGGTTTTTCTTATCAAATTGTTTGCAGCATCATCTTTGCAAGAATTCACATCTTTGTAGGAGTAAAGCTTCGTGGTGGAAGCATAGTTTAGCAGTTTCAGTAGAGTTTAAACCACTCCATTTAGTAAGTAATTCTTGTTCTTCTAAGCAAAGTTTCTTTACAGCTTTTAGTCCTTTTAAGCCACTGTATGTCATTAAATGGCATGGGGAATCAGTATTTCCAAAACTCCATACATTAACTTGATCTTGTTTTTCCATTTTAGCAACAACTTGATATGCTTCAGGCACTAAAATCAAATTGTCAAGTCCTAAATAAAGAAAAGAAATAAAATTAATAAGCATTCAGCTTCACAGAAATTACATAGCAGTGTCTAGTACAGTTAAATGGTTAAATTTAGCCTGAACCTTTCATAAACAGGTTTAAAATCACTAAATAAAAAGGAAAATGAATATTTAAACACAGCAGGCGTAATCAACAAAATTTCAAATTTAAGGCACAATTTTTTGCACCTTACCCAAAAAGACACAAAAATAAAATAAGTTTTTCTAATAGAATGAAATGTGCTGTGTTGAATGGTGTTAATGAATGTAATGTGGTAGGTGTTCATTTTGAGACACATGACTTCGAACACGGGTATATTTTGATACATTCATGTTTTTTAGCAAATTTACAGGGCAGTAGCCCAGAAATTAAACACACAAGCCAGGCCCAAATTTGTGATATACTAAACACACACACAGACAGACAGACAGACAGACAGACAGTAGTTTGGCGAAAGACCAGATCCATAGCACACTTTCTCCACTATTTATGCCTCGTTAAAGTATGGGACAAAGTTCTCGCAATGTGATTTGTTGCCCACTTTGAACTGAGATTATGCCAAATGCATTGCTTTCTAAACTCTACTTCCATCATTTGTGTGTAGAGCACAAAAAGTTGTACCACTATACCCAGAAGCAAAATTCTAGCTCTTATACATTAGAAACAGTGGAATGCCGAACTTGAAGAATTCTTCTCGACTTTTTGGTCCCAGTAAAAGTGGTCTTCACAAAAGTGGCTCTAGCACCTCAGCCAAGATACAGGTGAGCCTGAAACTTTGCGTAAGTTCATGTGGGGCCCTCAGGTACATACTGAACAAAATTCATCCAAATTGTAGATCGTAGAGCTGGGAGCATCTTCTAAACTGTGAGACACTTGACATGGAATGACCCAAAAACGAGAGTAATATGTTCACACAACTGAAAAGATTGCTGAGAAACTCAAGAAGTATACTGATAAAATCAAGATCTTCATTAGCTGAGGCTGTTTGGATTGGTATAAGTATTTGTTCCTAGACTGTAAACTTATAGTGATAAGTTTTTGTAATACCGACTAGGAATTGGAAGAAATGGTTATGCCAGAGATAAAGGGTCAAAATTTGTGGACCTGTGAAATCCAGCTATAGATTCTAAATTGGCAGCACAAATACACTTCCTTGCAAAACTTTAGACAAAAGTAAATTTCATATGGTGTGTCACTGCCAAGTAACAGTTCAATGAAATGTAGACCATACTTAGAATGAACAGTATAGTATAGAAGGTAACTGAAAGAAATAATTAATGAGACAGGAGAAATGACACTTTTATTCAAAGACAGTAACTGCACTGAAGTCTCCGCAGTTAATCATGGTCCCCTGAATATGTCAAATGGTATGTGACCACATTAAACATCTTAGGTGGAGGAGCTTGTGAAATATTGGAATGATGGGGTATTGGGCAAATGGGCTGGCCCACCCGTTCCCCTGACTTAAATCCCATTGAGCACCTCTGGGATGCATTGGGGAGATGTATTTACAGTACTTCCGCATACACCAACAACCCTCCAACATTTTTCAACCATGTTGGTGGAGGAATGGAATGCTCTACCACAAGAACTCCTTATCAACCTCGTGCCCAGTGGAGAAGCACACTGTGGGAAATGCATTGCCATCTGTGATGACCACACAAACTTACTAAGAAGCACCTACCATATGTAATGTCCAGGGGACCGTCATGAATCACGGAGACTAAAGTGAAATTATTTTCTTTGAATAAAAGTGTCATTTCTGTTTGTCTCATAGTGTATTTCTTTCAGTTACCTCCTCTACTACCCTGTTGCAGTTAATTATTTATGACACAAGTTTCATCAATCTATGTTACTTGGCAGTGACATGTCATGCAAAAGTTACTTCTGTCATTAAATTTTACACACTGGTATACTGTAGTACCAGAACTTTAATTTCTGAGATTCCCACCAAAAAGTAAACCTGAGCTATATGATGTTCAAGTGTGTTACAAAAAATTGAAGAGGGGATAGAATACTTGTATGGGAACATTGGACCTGATACTAAAATTGTAGAATAAGGAGGAAAGAAAATTGACCAGAAATAATATATGGAAAATGAAAACTGCATACTAGGTAACACAAGTTTATTGCCCTCTTGAAGCTATTTCTGGGGAAAAAAAGGAAAATCAGAGTATATTTGTTTAGACGAAGGCAGTAATACAAATTACAGGTGGTATGTTGTTAAGTGTCCCAAAATTTCGTTTTGAACCAAAAATGAGATAATTTTCAGTCACTGTTTGTTTATCCAGGAATCATCACACAATGATAAAGCATTTATCATCATAATACAGTGAAGAATTTGTGTTAGAATTTTGCAACCATGGCTTGTTAAACTGATAGTTTGATAATCTTCACACTTATCTGCACCTGCTTTCTTTGGAATTGGAATTCTTACATGGCAGTGTTTGGCATGTCACATATATCTTGCACACCATGTGGAATAATTTTGTCATGACTGGCTCTCCCTAGGATGTCAATAGTTTTGACAGAATATCATCTACTCCAGGCACCTTGTTTTGAGTTATAAGGTCTTTCAGTGCTCGGTCAAGTTCTTCTCTTAGTATCATACCTCCACCTCATCTTCATCTATGTTCTCTTGCCTTTCTATAATATTACCTTCAAGTTCATCTCCTTTGTATAGACCTTCTGTATACTTCTTACACCTTCCAGCTTTCCCTTCTTTGCAGTACTGGTTTTCCATCTGATGTCTTGATATTCATATGGCTGCTTCTCTTTTCCAAAAGCCAGCTTCTCCTCTTCTCCAAAAGCCTTTTTAATTTGTCTATAGGTGGTATCTGTCTTTCCCCTGGTGAAATAGGCTTATAAATCCTTTATATGTCCTCCACCCATTCCTGCTTATCCATTTTGCACTTCATATAAACTTTTTTCTTAGGCATTTGTATTCACTTTTGCCAGCTTCATTAACTGCATTTTCTTATTTTCTTTGATTAGATTCAATATCTCTTGTGATATCTGAGGATATCTACTAAGCCTTGTCTTTTTACATATTTGATCTTTTGCTGCTTCAGTATTGCATCTCTTGAAGCTACCCATTTGTCTTGTGTGGTGTTCCTTTTCCCATTCTAGAAAACCCTCAACAACTTCTTGTTCTTTCAGCTTATCCATGTCCCATCTCCTTAATTTCCTACCGTTTTGCAGTTTCTTCAGTTTTAAGTTACAGTTCATAACCAGAAAATTGTGGTCAGTCCACACTCCCCCTGGAAATGCCTAACTTCAACCCATCCATTTGTCTTTCCAAATTTTCTGACCTATGTACCCAATTAAGCGATCTAACATTCCATGCTCTGACTCGTAGTATGCTAGTTTTATTTCTCCTGATGATGACACCCTCCTTAGTAGTCCTCACCAGGAGATTCAAATGGGAGGCTATTTTAGCCAAGAGGAACCACACATTTGTGTGGCCCCTCAACAGATATCCCTACATTGTGGTTACAGGTGTGCTAGAGCTGTCTGTAGCACTGAGACATGCAAACCGTCCTATCAATGGCAAGGTCCATGGTTCATTCTTCTTTACAGAAGAATGGAAAAACTGGTAGAAACTAACTCCAGGGAAGATCAGTTTGGATTCCAGAGAAATGTAGGAACACATGAGGCAATACAGATCCTGTGACTTGCCTTAGAAGATACTTAGAGAAAGCTTCTGACAATGTTGACTGAAATATTGTTTTTGAAATTCTAAAGGTAGCCACGATAAAATACAGGGAATGAGAGACTATTTACGTCTTGTGCAGAAACCAGATGGCGGTTGTCTGAGTCGAGGGGTGTGAAAGGGAAGCAGTGGTTGAGAAAAGAGAGAGACTGGATTGTAACCTTTCCTGAATGTTATTCAATCTATACACCGATCAAGCAGTAAAGGACACCAGAGAAAAATTCGGAATAGGAATTGATCATAGAGAAGAAATAAAAATGTTGAGGTTTGCCAGTGACACTGTAATTCTGCCAGAGACAGCAAAGAATGCGGAATAGCAGTTGAACGAAATGGACAGCATCGTGTAAGGAGGATACAAGATGAACATCAACAAAAGCAAAGAAAGAATAATGGAATGTAGCCAAATTAAATCAGGTTATGCTGAGAGATTTGGATCACAAAATGATACACTTACAGTAATAGATTAATGGAAAATCTCATATAAAGATGTGAAACAAATACTAACAAAGAGATAGAGGGGCTGGCCAGTACTTACCTCAGCTCAGCTCAGTACAGCCGATAGATATACAAAAAACAGAACCGAAAATTTACGTTCCTAGCTTTCAGAATAAACGTTCCTTCATCAGGGGGGAGAGAGGGGAAAGAAAGGGAAGAAGGGAAAGTGGATTCAGTTACTCACAACCCAGGTTATGAAGCAACAGGGAAGGAAAACAGGGAGGGTAGCAAGGATGGAGGCATGGTTGTCAGAGGGAAGCCAAAGATATTCTACTGTAAGTACTGTGCCAGCTTCAAACCAAAGAGGATGCAACAGAAGTAAAGAGGTATACAGTATAAAGATAAACTAAACTATGTAGGATGAATAGATGCGTGAATGGCTAAAGAGGAAAGGGAAACAGGAGAAGACTGAAGAGTAAATGGGAGTGAGGTTGTTTGACGTAGGTTCAGTCCTGGGGGATGGCGGGATGAAAGGATGTGTTGGAGTGCAAGTTCCCATCTCCGCAGTTCAGAGGGACTGGTGTTGGGTGGGAGAAGCCAAATGGCACATACGGTGTAGCAGGTTCCTAGGTCCCTATAATTATGCTGGAGGGCATGCTCCGCTACTGGGTATTGGACATCTCCTAGGCGGACAGTTCGTCTGTGTCCGTTCATGCGCTCAGCCAGTTTAGTTATTGTCATACCGATGTAAAAGGCTGTGCAGTGCAGGCATGTCAGCTGATAAATGACATGTGTAGTTTCACACGTGGCCTTGCCTTGAATTGTGTATGTTTTACCAGTAGCGGGGCTGGAGTAGGTGGTTGTCGGGGGATGCATGGGGCAGGTTTTGCAGCGGGGTCGGTTACAGGGGTAGGAACCGCTGGGTAGAGAAGGTAGTCTGGGAATATTGTAGGGTTTAACAAGGATGTTACGGAGGTTAGGGGGGCGACGAAAGGCAACTCTGTGTGGTGTGGGGAGAATTTTGTCAAGGGATGATCTCATTTCAGGGGTTGACTTGAGAAAGTCATATCCCTGGCGGAGTAATTTGTTGGTGTATTCGAGGCCAGGATAATATTGGGTGACAAGGGGGATGCTTCTGTGTGGTCTGGGGGTAGGAACATTGTTGTTGGACGGGGAGGAATGTATTGCTCGGGACATCTGTTTGTGGACAAGGTCTGCAGGATAGTTGCGGGAGAGGAAAGCACTGGTCAGGTTATTGGTGTAATTGTTGAGGGATTCATCACTGGAGCAGATACGTTTGCCATGAATACCTAGGCTGTAGGGAAGGGAACGTTTGATGTGGAATGGATGGCAGCTATCAAAGTGAAGGTACTGTTGTTTGTTTGTGGGTTTGATATGGACAGAGGTGTGGATGTGAGCTTCAACAAGATGAAGGTCAACATCCAGGAAGGTGGCTTGGGTTTTGGAGAAGGACCAGGTGAAATTCAGATTCAAAAAGGAGTTGAGGTTATGGAGGAAATTAAGCAGTGTTTCTTCACCATGAGTCCAGACCACAAAGATGTCATCTATAAACCTATACTAGGCCAGGGGAAGCAGCTGTTGGGTCTTCAGGAAAGCCTCCTCCATGCGGCCCATGAAGAGGTTAGCATAGGACGCAGCCATCCTGGTTCCCATGGCCGTTCCCCTGATTTGTTTTTAGGTCTGGCCTTCAAAGGTGAAGTAATTGTGGGTTAGGATGAAGTTGGTAAGTGTGATAAGGAACGAGGTTTTTGGAAGATCTTCGGGTGGGCGTTGGGAGAGATAGTGCTCAAGGGCAGAGAGACCATGGGTATGTGGGATGTTTGTGTAAAGGGATGTAGCATCTATGGTGACAAGAAAGGTTTCAGGTGGGAGAGGAGTGGGAATGGATTTGAGGTGTTCTAGGAAGTGGTTTGTGTCACTCCCATCCTACATCAAAGACACAAACCACTAGATAAGAAGAGAGTAGAAGTTTTTTAAATGTGATGCTAAAGAAGAATGCTGAAGATTGGATTGGTAGATCACATAAGTGATGAGAAGGTGCTGAACAGCATTGGAGAGAGAAGAAATTTGTGGCAAAACATGACAAAAAGAAGGGATTGGTTGATAGAGCACATTTTGAAACAGTAAGACATCACCAGTTTACTATTGGAGAACGAGGGGGGGGGGGGGGGGGGGTTGTAGAGGGAGTCCAAGAGATAAATACAGTAAGCAGATTCAGAAGGATGTAGGTTCCATAGGTTCCAGTAGTTATTCAAAGATGAAGAGGCTTGCACAGGGTAGACTAACATAGAGACCCATGTAAACCAGTCTTCAGACTGAAGACCACAACACCGCAATGAAAACAAACAATTCAAAAATACAGAATATATAAGGTGTTGAGGACAGTTCAGATGAACTGGGTGATATCTGCATTTCTCTAAAATTGTGAGCAAATGTATATTTTGCAGTATATGTGAAATTCCATGGAATTGATATTGCATTATTAGAACAACTCATTGCTAGTTAACATAACCAAGTTTGAACAGTAACTCACATAAGAATCAGTCAGGTTTCAGTGACTGAAGAAAAAGACGATGATCTTGTTTGTATGTAGTTACTATGCTTAGATGCAATAAAAGTATAGAACGGTTGCCTCAGGTTGTACAGGGTGATTCAAAAAGAATACCACAACTTTAGGAATTTAAAACTCTGCAACGACAAAAGGCAGAGCTAAGCACTATCTGTCGGCGAATTAAGGGAGCTATAAAGTTTCATTTAGTTGTACATTTGTTCACTTGAGGCGCTGTTGACTAGGCGTCAGCGTCAGTTGATGCTAAGATGGCGACCGCTCAACAGAAAGCTTTTTGTGTTATTGAGTACGGCAGAAGTTAATCAACGACAGTTGTTCAGCGTGCATTTCGAATGAAGTATGGTGTTAAACCTCCTGATAGGTGGTGTATTAAACGTTGGTATAAACAGTTTACAGAGAATGGGTGTTTGTGCAAAGGGAAAAGTTCTGGACGGCCGAGAACGAGTGATGAAAATGTAGCGCGCATCTAGCAATCATTTGTTCGCAGCCCAGGAAAATCGACTCGCAGAGCTAGCAGAGAGCTGCAAATTCCACAATCAACTGTATGGAGAGTCCTATGAAAAAGGTTAGTTATGAAACTAGTACCTGAACGTCAACTACCCGAGGCGATGGATCGGCTGCCAGGCAGCCCGTGACAGAGCACTTCATCACTGGCCTCCAAGAAGCCCTGATCTTACCCCCTGCGATTTTTTCTTATGGGGGTATGTTAAGGATATGGTGTTTCGGCCACCTCTCCCAGCCACCATTGATGATTTGAAACGAGAAATAACAGCAGCTATCCAAACTGTTACGCCTGATATGCTACAGAGTGTGTGGAACGAGTTGGAGTATCGGGTTGATGTTGCTCGAGTGTCTGGAGGGGGCCATATTGAACATATCTGAACTTGTTTTTGAGTGAAAAAAAACCTTTTTAAATACTCTTTGTAATGATGTATAACAGAAGGTTATATTATGTTTCTTTCATTAAATACACATTTTTAAAGTTGTGGTATTCTTTTTGAATCACCCTGTATATTTGGTCTACATGTCTTGTTGAGGAAGGTTGGCAGTTCTAACCATGAGATATAATGAAAATGTGAGATGTGGTGTCAACATTTAGTTGCAAGAGGGCAGGACAGGCAGTGTTTTTTGTAACAATAATTTGTATTTCTTTCAAATCCTCATTGAACCACATGTGCAGTGTATTAGGAAAAAAATTATTTGAATTCCAAAAGTTTACAGGATATTTTCCATAACAGTAAGAATAATTTTGTAGCCCGTGATATATGAATGGAACTATCCAGTCACTTCCGGAGTTGGGGTTAAACACAAGGGATGACATCTAATAGTCCTCTAGCTTTTCCACTAGATATTTTAATTTATTTCAGCATTGCAGTACTAGGCTCCAGCAATATCTCATTCGTTCTGTCGTCAGAAATGTAATTTATAATCCATGGCTCTGCCTAGCTAATTTAATACTATTAGCCTTCATATTTAATTCTGGCTGCAGTTTCTTACCTATTTCTCTGCTTGCTACCTCATTTTGTAACAAGTCTTTTAAAGGCCAGTTAAGCCTTGGTTGTCACAGGGGCTCCTATTTACACAAATCCAGTATTCATTTGAGCCTATAACATGCTGTGCTCTTTTTTTTCCATGTACATAAGGATATTCCAGTCATATGTCTCAATTCTCAATGATATTGGTAATCCTGTATGTGGCCTCAGCTTTACATGAGTTTGTCTCATTTGCATTGGTTTTCATCTGATTCACAAAACTGTCAAAAAATTTTAATATTCTTGTTCTTCCAAATTTTTGGAATTTTTATATTAAAAACAATCATTTCTTTTACTACTCTCTTCCGTTATTGTTGACAGAGCACTATTAGACAGATATAATTGGAGACACCCCCTCCAAATGTGAAGATACTAGAAATAGTATCAAGTATTACTTAATTTGATTTGGGGGGGGGGGGGGGGGGGGAGATGAGGGAGGGCAGGTGTATTAAAAATTGTTGACCAAGGCCTGAATACAGTAAGCAGGTTTGAATGAACGTATAGTGTAATAGTTAACAAGTAAGACTTGAATTGGATAGGTTAGCATGGACAGCTGCATCAAACTAGTTGTTGGATTGACAAGTGATAACGACAACAACATGCATGGTTTTATTAAAGATGGTGTCTCTCTGGACTTGATCCTAGATCATATAGCTGTTTACAGATCAACCTAATTTTTAATTTGAAATTTGAACAGTGTTGGACCCAGTAATATCTCATGCACACAGAGAATTGCCAGATGTGACATTCACATTGTTAAAACAGGTGATAAAATTTAACCCTGGATATTAGGATACTAGTTGGGTGCTTAGCAAAGTGAGATTCCTACATATATTTAGGTGGTAGTATTAGCTATGAGGCATCGTACATAAACTAAAGATCTATTTGGATACAAATTTTAAATAAAAATGTACAGGTAGAAATTTTTCATGAACAACAAAATCATCATTTATACTCATTTCACTAATAAATAAAAGTTTAATATGAGGATAGTTGCAGATCCATACTGAATGCCTTAAACATTGTTAACTATTGTGAGTTGAGAGTGTGTATAGACACAATTATGCAAAATTCTTTTCAGATGGAAATCATGATGAGATTGGTGTGTCTGTGATATGGTGATGGAACTTACCTCTGGATTGATTTAATAAATAAAATACTTGTACCTATCATATTGGTTTTGAAACTCTAGCATCAGTCTTGTTTGCAAACTGAATTATAGGAATTCAGGTCTGCATTAATGCATAAACAATTGTTTACACGACAGGTGCACCTGAATTCCCATAACTTTTGTCAGTACCAGCACATTTCTATGGGTTGAAGCTGAACCGTAAACACAGCTCTTTATTGGTGTTAGGATCATAATCATCCATTTGATTTCCACTAGATAAAGGCTTCCTGTAAATTTCGTTGTGCATTATAGTCTTCAGCCACATGCACCCGTGTTTATCTTATATGTGTTTGAATGTCATTTGCATTTCATTTTCATTACAGTCATAATTAAGTATTTTACTCCAGCCTGTTTTCTGGTCCTTTTTTATTTACCAAAATGCATCTCACCATTGTTCACTGAGCAACTGTTAATTTTCACATTTTTGCAAAATCAAAAGTCTTTGCATCACTAACATGTCAGAGCTGTAAAGTTTCTGGTTCAGATGCATTGGAAACTTAGCTTTGAAAACTAATATTTAGCACTTCAGTCCATCATATTATTCAGTTTATTCCTTTTCCTATTCATCCAGTCATCTTCAGTGGCTTTAAGTTCAAAAACTTAACTGGTTGTAAGATTTCATTGTTAAGGGTCATTTGACAATGGACAATGATACTGATTGCATCAATTAAACAGTGTGGTAATGACTGCATACCCAAGGCTCCCTGATACATCGTCTGTAGGAAGATACCTCTCAAAATCTAAACATGTTCCAGATTGTTATGTACAGTTTGGGGGCAGTTTTCATAATCACACTTACAACACCACTACTTCTTATCCTTCTTTGACTCTGAGAGCATATTGGTTTTACTGTGCAGATTGATCACTACCCATTATTCAATTTCTTCTAAGTCTGTTTAATTGTGTGAGTGTTTTTTCTTCTCTTGTGGTGCTACACAAGTCATTCACAATTATACCATAAAGATATAAATGTGGATGTCCATAAATTGTGGTATCAGTGTTTACACTCAAACTATCAGGAACAATAACAAAAAATCTGTGTGCGTTATTAAACACCAAACGTACATTTTTGCTGGGTTTGTTTTGTCAAATCACAGTAAGCCCTAAATGAATGCAGCAGATGTCCATAAATTATGGCATCAATATTTACACTCACTCCATCAGGAGCATTAACAAAAAATCCGTGTGCATTATTAAATCAAACATACAGTTCTGCAGTTGGTTTGTCAAAGTACAGTAGGTCCTAAATGAGTCAAGCAGCACTAAGATTAGTAACATTTTCATAGAACAGAAGACATACATCTTCCATTCAGTGGTCAACTGGAGTTGTCAAATTATAACTGATTTTCAGATCTACTTTCATGTTTGCTCTATTAAGTTCTTCCATTAGTTGTTAAAGTTTATCTGCTCTAGAAGCTGAGAGTAAAATGCCATCAGCAAAATTGAAGTAGCTGATTGCAGATCTGTTACCATGTATGCACCCTTCTTTTCCCCAGTGTAGAGATATGAAGAAATATGGAGAACAGTCAACCTCATCATTTATTTCTCAACTTGTACTACCCTGCTGAAATCTAATGAAATTTGTAGCCTTGCTACTAATGTAGGTTGAATGTGTATAGTCTGTCGGTAAATTGAAGAGCGAGCGAGCGAGTCCCCACTCTGCCAACCCAGCTACGTCACAGGGCGCTTCTACAGGCTGTTTCACAACGTAGTACCGGCCGTGCCGTGGCGCGCGCTTTAAATCTGTGGCGACACCGTGTACAGAATTACGTCTCGGCTGCGTTCATTTTTATACAAATGCATTAAGACCATAAGGACTACAAAAAACGATAGCTTCTTCCGAAACACAACATTATAGAGTAAATATTATTAACATAAGAACGAAAGTCAGTATTAGACTACAAACATAGAACCGAATGGCTATTCATGTGAATGTATGTTCCGCTATTGCTATTCGTAAAACGAACCCCTTATAATGCAATCAATCTGTAGAATGTAAGGTTTGTTCTTATTTTGTGTTTCTACTAAAAGGTAGAAGTTTTCTTTGAAGGGCTGCATTGAAACTTAACAACTCTTGCAACACCAAGAGTGTTCAAATGTAAGCAGAAATTTATAATTTTGTGTGTTGTATTAGTCCGACTTGCACTACTTTTTTGTCACTGTCTTTGTAAACGTGCCTCAAAAGTATGTGTACAATGTTAAGCATACTGGGTATTTACTGTTTTGTCAGCTGTCAGAAAGGTTACATGTGTTTCGGTAGCATCAACCATTATTTGTTTTGTATAAAAATAAATTAGAGAATCTGTATTAAATTTGGTTATAAGAATGGAATAAAGTGAATGAAACTTTTGGAAATGGTAAATATTGCTGTTGGTGAGACTGTTCCGAGTAAACCAAGCGCAGGCAAGTGGTATAAACGTTTCAAAGCAGGCCTTAAAGGACAGCGGTTTTACAAGTATGGATGAGAATAAAAATGCACAGTTAAGAGGCGTATAAACTGTCCCGAAGAAAGAGAGCTCCTGAAGTGTCTTGGAAATCGGAAAAAGCACTGGCATAACTGTATAGCATGTATTGGTGAATATTTTGAAGAGGATAACATTGCTGTAGATTAACAAATGAAGTTCTTACCAAAAAATAAAAATGAATATGTGATGAACGCACCTCAAATGTCAAGATTTTTGCCCAGAAGTCCAGAATCGGTGTACATGTTTCGAATGAAATTTCAGCAGAGTTTAGAATAGCTATCGCGCACATTTTTTAAGTAGTATGTCTTAGAATCAGGCGAATAGTGACCGAGATACAGATTTAGTGTTCCATAAGCATCAAAGGTTTTGTGTGATTTTGAAACTGTTTATAACAATGGCTTTCTTCCCAAAATTATTAGTTTTCCTTTGTGGCGATTCCAGTAAACCAAGCAGCTTATTTTTCCGTTCCTAACTTATGTGTCCTACTGGGTGAGGCTGACGTTTGCATAGATTGCAGCCCTTTCATTGGGACTGGTAATGTTAGCCAACAGTTCTTTTTGGGTCGCCTCTTTAATACAAGCTGTAACAACATTAGAGACGATCGAACGCTCGTTACTCCACAAATACCTCCTCATCCTCGTATTCTGCACATTTTCTTGCAATGCTAGACGATTATCCATCACTTCTGGATATCGAAGTACATCAGTAAGTATACAAAGTTAACTCACTGATGCTAACAACTAAGATCCCACGAAGAGAAACGACGTATACCACTGCACGCCGATCTACACCGCTAAACAGGTAATGGGCAACAGATTTTGGGTGCCCCTGTAGGCCGGTGTCAGCGTTCTTCCAGGAAAGGCCACTTCCCCCACCAAAAGCGCTGCTCGCTCTTGAGTTTACAGACAGACTATACTTCGTGCCAAAAGCTTTCTTAAAATTTATGAATTTCAGGTAAAATAGTAATTCATACTCATTGTTCAGTTCTGTTATTTTTGTCCGTGATTTATAAGTCATCAGTTGTGTGTTCAAAGATGATGTCACCCACTTCCAAAATAACTTTTTACTGAATTCAAAAAGTCGTATTATTGTTGGCAATTTGTTATCCTGTATATGTGGGTATCATAGAATTGCAGATCATTATCTAACAGCTATTTATATATCTGTCCTTGTACAAAATATAATTGTTTTTTGTATGGAAAACCTGCAGAACCTGCCATACAGATTAATGTGCCATACACTGTCATGGATCTTATGTTTGGAATTCATAATATTAATGTTGTACAATTTTAATGGCTTTTGGTGGTATCATGGGAAGAATTTTAATTTTGAATACTGTTACATTTGCAGTCATCTTTTTTGTGTACAAATCCTGATTAACCTGTTCATTCATATTATCCTTTGTTATTAATAAGCCCCTTTTCTTTCACTTATTGCCATCTTACTTTGTTACACTCTAACAGTGCTTCAGTCTTTTTTTTTTTTTTTACATTCAGTATACTTCTTCCTTGTATTTATTTCAATTTTGTCCTTAGATTTCTCCTACTTGTTTTTTCCCTTATAACTGCACCTTCACACATTCATATAACAATTAGTTTTTATGTATTTACATTGCAGTCATCATTTTTTCAGTTCTAATTTGGTCCCCCCACCTTCCTCCTCTGTCTTTTTTCCGATTGTCTTATTATTTCTGATTTTATTTATTTTCAACTCTCCCAGTTGTAATCACTTGTGAAGAAATCATGAGTTTTTCTCTGTTCTTTTGTCATTCTTCATAACAGGTGTTGTTATTGAAAGCATTGTTTGTGTTATGTAAGGCAAATTACTAAAACAGTTTGAAAATGAATTCTTTAATTCTAGATTGTTTTAAGTTCTGTGGCAGTTTCTTGTAATTTGGTACTTCAAAGATGTTACTGTTGTTCATCTTGCTTATCTGTGTGTCAAGTTTTTTTATGCTGTAATGGATGTCGTATGTAATGAGAATTTGATTTCTTTGACATCCTTGTCATCATCATACTTTAATTGACTTACTCCAATTTATTTAGAGGTCCACAAGATGGTGGAAAATTACAGAATAACAATGAATAAGCCTTGGTCCATGTTTCAGGTAAAGATGGAGAAGCTGTTGCCGGAACATCGGGAGCTGAGGTATGTATGTTTCTGGTAAATTACTGACTGAATACAAGTTCTGTTTGTCTTCTTGCTCTCTCTTTCTACATTATACACGGTGAGTCAGGAGGAAAGGTAATGCTTCAAGAGGTGGCAGTATTAGTGATTCTGAATAAAAAGCACCATATGAATGTATGTCCGGTTCTCAACAGATTCCGAAGAAACTGACGAAAACGGTGGGGAAGAGGACAAATGCAGGTAATAGTAAATGAAACATTGTGATCTAATATTTTAATTGTGTTAATTTCCTCTCAAAATATGTTCCAAAAGTCCACCATCGACTGCACTTCATTTTGCACCTGCTATAGACAGCTGCTGTGTTGCTCATTCATACAGTCATTTACTTGAGCATATGCATGTAAAATAGGAGTGAGAGGTTCCTCCTATGTGTCCAGTCTGTGCCTGTAGACCTCACTCTTAAGCCATGCAACTAAAAGTAATCTAATGAAGTAAAATAGGGTGACTTCGGTGGCCAAGAAATGACTTGACGCCTGAGATTTTCATATAGTTATGTGTCGGATATGGTTAAGCAATGGGCATACGTTCATTTGAAGTTTTCATTCAGAATCACCAACTGTTGCCCCCTCAAAACGTGTGCCTTTCCTCCTAACTCATCCTGTATGTTTACTATTCGTACTACTTTCACGTGACTGTGTTTTCAATGTACTGCATGTAGACAGATTAATCATACAACTTAATTTCTGAAGTGCAGCTTAAAAGTTTATTATGACACCACTTCTGTTGAGTATTCTGCTTTTCTGAGCATCTGTCCTCTTGTTAAAAATGTATGTAAATGTAGTAGTGTCTCAACATGCGGGGATATTATAAATGTGATGA
The DNA here is from genome assembly GCF_021461395.2 of Schistocerca americana. Taxonomy (NCBI): domain Eukaryota; kingdom Metazoa; phylum Arthropoda; class Insecta; order Orthoptera; family Acrididae; genus Schistocerca; species Schistocerca americana. Next base: position 612,640,269 of record NC_060130.1, read on the forward strand.
ATGTTGAAACATTAAGGAAGGATAAAAATATGACTTATAGAAGAAGCAGAAAAATGAACATATAAAGAACAGTAAATATGTGCACACTTTGCAGCACAAAAAGTGTGGTGGAAAATAACAACCGTTCAGTCCAGTGCAGCACTGATACAAACGAAATGCAGTGTGCCTTTTTTCCAGATTACGTTGAGAACATGTGGAAGAGGATTTATTAGTTTAAATACTATGCAAAAATAATCATATCTGTATTCTGAACCTGTTCCAAGAAGATAAAAAGCTCTACTGTGAAAAAAAGTGCTGTTATTAACTAAACTTTCTATGTATAGGAGCAGATGTTTGATTTCATGTCAAGTTACAATAATACCTCCACCCCCTCTCCAGTTGCCATAAGAGGCAAGTACTGTGTGGAAAATATCCCTTTGTTCTAATTATGTGCAGTTAATTTTCCACAGTAGATGTACAAATTTTAGACTATAAATATATGAATGTTACTTGTGGTTGCAATTATAATAAAACTGGCTGCAACATTTACTGTTGGCCCACACACACATGATGGCTGTGACTTTAGCAAAAATAACTATATCTGCACAGCAACAGGAGAATGAGCACTGGAGTTTTCTTATGATTATAGTTTATTACTGAATTCTGTCAAGGAGAGACTACACCCAGTGACCCTCAGATTTCTGTGTACCTTGACACACTGATTGTGGTCCACTCCAAAGTAACTCAAATAAAAGGGTTAAGGTCACTAGGTCTCATTTATTGAAAATATGGATAATTGTAACACATATCTTTTGTATTGTTGTTCTGTTAATCTCTTTGTGAACTGTAATTACTTCATAAAGTAAAGTTAAATTTCAGTTTTTGTTAAATACTTTCAAATTTCAATGTGGTAAGAAAGTGTGCACAGTGATTTGAACCCACGACATCCTGATTGCTGAGCAGTCACTGCACCAACTCTTTAGTTGAAAGTTTAAAGCACTGAATGGTGATTGTTGCCCTAGATTTTTCCAAAAACTAAGATCTAGTAACTCAAACCCTCTATGGACAAGTTTAGATAAACTAAAGTGTTTAACTTCCATGTGGGAACACTGCACCCAAAGGGGAATGTCATTCTAGAGTCATTTATCATGTTAGACATTATCCCCTGATGTGATGATGGGATTCTGTTGCATTGACTGACACACTAACTCAGCAAGTTATCACACCATTCGTTTTTTAGTAACCAATGACAACACATAATTGAAGGTCAGATACCAGAAACAACTTGCTTCTATTCCAGTCACTTTATTCATGATCCATTCCTTATTGTTGGCAAGCTATCCATGACATCATCATTGCTCTTTTAGAGAAAGGGAATTAGATGCTTGGGAATGATATGGAGTTTCTTAATGGACTGCACAGTGATTGATGAAATGATACTAAGAATCCAGCAAGCATGTGGAAACTGAATGTTATCATGTAGCAACTCCAGTTCAGGATAATGATCTCATAAACACATTACAGTGAATATTGTAATAAAATGTAGAGCAGCTGAAACATATTATTGTGTTTCCTGAATTGTTTGATATGGTTTGATGCTGGCATCAGGAGGTTGGATTATAAAACAAACACATAGCCATCAAAAGGAATCTCCATGATGATCAACTCCGCCAATTGGCATTTGCTGTGGAATATGTCTATCTCAACTGAAGGAATGTAACATTTTTATACGAATTAGTATTTTGTACAGTAAATGGTGGAACATTATGATTATATAAGCGGCTTGTTGTCTGTTTTGGCTACAAATATATCCGTGGCTTATCCTGCAGTGGTCGTGTGTCTGTGGCAGTTTGGGGCTTGGTGTTCCCATGGAATTGGGTGACTTCATTGGATAGATGGCTGACTGGATGTAACCCATTTTACTCACATTTTGGGTAATGTTACAAACCTACCAGTGTGACAACTGTATTCTGAAGAATTGGTTTGTTTCCATTAACGTCAGTCTCCAATATGGACATCAAGTATGGTGTAGGTGTGGTTTGCAGAACAGAATGAGATTTGTCTACTTGACTGGCCTCCTCCTGCACCAGACCTCCACCTCGTTGAAAATGAATGAGCGGAGCAAAATAGACTCCACGACAAGAACCAGTGATGATCTTCAAAACTGGGCGCTAGCTGCCTGGGGGAGTTAGCCGAAAATGAGAGATTTATTACTCAACTTACAGATTTCCTCCCTCACAGGATGCAGATGAACATTGAAGGGGAATGCCTTTGTATGGAATGTTAAGCAGTAAAGTGAGCTGACAAAATCCTGTATGGAACTGTGAAGTGTTAGTTCTGTTAATTTTGTGTTTTGGACAGATTAAACAAATTAACACAAACAAAAATCCTGCTGCCATGTAGTTTTTTATCTGTCTGTCAATGAAGCCACCAAACTACAAAGTTTCTGTATCATGGACTGTGATATTCACATTATTTCTTACTGTTGCCCCAGCGTTCACTTCACCTCTTGACTGCAAATACCTTTTCCACATCTGAAATACTAGGAATTACACAGAGAAGACCACCTTGTATGCCCATGCTATAACATCATTTTAAGTCCTAACTACCTGGTTGCCCAGTACTATCATAAATAGTCATCGGAAATAGTAAGCAGCTTATGAGAAATGTAAGTCTGCACAAACTCCACATGTAATATATGTAGTTTTTATTAAAGGTCAATAATACTTACGCAGGAATCTCTGTCTGGAAATGTTCAAGAAAATGATGTTCATGACCCAAGTTTATATTGACAAAAAATTAAATTCAGTATTGCAATTTGGCTTTTCAGTATCTTTTCTTACTCCTGTTTTAATGGCCACTGAAGGAACGTAGTGTAGTTTGGAAGATGTATAGTGGTGCCTGATAGACTGATAAATCAGAAAATAAAATCTCTTTGAGAGCAGTTTCATGTCCACAGCACATTTACAAAATACATACAGTCTTGTCTTGATGATGTTGCAAGAATGTTTACTAGAGTTACATGCTGGAAGCTGTGATCTTCCAGCTGAAACAAGCAGTTGTTGTATGTAGTGAAAACTGAATGGAACTGGACTTTTGTGCAGAATGAAGGGCAGTTTGGTTGCTGTCTGAAAACAGCTAGAAGTGACTGTAGACACAGTCTACAAGCCTTAGGCTGCTGCCTTGGATCATGGCAGTAGTGAAGCACATGAGGCAATGGTTGTGGTACCAATAGTGGCTCCAGCATTGCATGTTGCTGCCCCTTATAATATGCCTTTGCCAGTTTGTTCTCACCTGAGGATGTATGACAGACAGTGGTGGGGTCACAAATTCCTGGATGGAAGACTCATGTTGGTACTCGTTGCATGGCACCGTCCTCTTACAAATAAAGTCCATACATGAGTTGCTGCCCATTGTTAGGCAGTACATTTGGACAAAGAGGGCCATGCACCCCCCACCCCCACCCCCAGCTCCCAGGCAAAGAAAAAACTTTAGTGTAGTCAGGTATTTTTCTTTCAAGAAAATGATTGAAAAGTCGTACATTTTTAACTGGATCGTAACTGAAACTCCATGTTAGATGAGTAATTGAGTCTCTCAGGAAAATAAAGGGGTGGAAATTTAAAAGGTATACCATGAAGCATCACTCTGATATTTGTCAAACTTGTGGAGATATTCATCACATAATTACTGTTAAATGATTAAACTTTGATTCAGTTTGTAACTGATGTCTGTCATCAACATCAGTATGAAATGTGATCCCCACAAGCACAAATTCCATTGCACCCCAGACATTCTCTGTGGATGACAAGTCAGGGGATTGGGCAGGTCATTCCTCAAGTTGTTTGTTGAATTAACTGCTGGAATATGGCATTTGGTTATTTTATCTTAAGGGATATAACAAAAAGTGTTACCATTCTTTGTACAAACTTGTGAACATTCAACAATTACTACATCAGTTCTGTTATTATATCCATCAGCTCCCCACGCGATAATTTTAGGAGTTTGAGAGGTGTGGGTATCAAGAATCACTGCTTCCTGTCACATTTCATCAGATCGTCTATGGCCACCCTAGTGTCAATTTGACTACCACAGATAGAAGTGAGACTCATTGCTGAACACCACAGAATGCCACTTAGTGTCCCAGTTGACTCTGGATCTACACCATGCAAGTCTGTGTTGTCTATGGCACTGTGTAGGTGATAAATAATGACCCATGTCAACTCGAAAGATTACCTTGTAGATTACCTGAGCAGGTAACCTCAAACATGCATCATTGGGACTGAAAATGTGGGGTATCTTTATATAAAATTTAAGAGTATTCACCAGCATCTTAGGCAGAAACATGCTGATCAAGGTTGTGAAGAATGGGGAAAGTCAGCTGTGGTTAAGTAGCCAGGAAAAACAGAGATACAACTTCATTGTAGATGTAAACAAAGCCAAAACACATTCCACAAACAAAATCTGAATGAAACCAAAATGAGCACAAAGAGAGCATAGAGATAGGTGTTCAGTATACTCAAAAGTATGTTTCTATCTGCCAATCTGGAAAAAATTTAAGTAATTTTTTCTTGTGTAAATTCACTAAATGGGTGACACTCATCTATGCAACTGTCTGTGATGCACTGGTACTGAAACTGAAATACTGAATTCACTCTTACAAAATTGTTTCACAGAGCAAAATCATGCTATAGTTCCTTCTTTCAGTTGCTGCTCCTATGTGAGAATAATAAATATTGAGACAGTGATGTAAAAAATCAACTAAAATTCATCTGCAGAGAAAAGGTGGTAGACCTGATGAGATACCTGTACAGTTCTATATACATTCTGTGAAAGAATTTGTCGCCATTGTAAAGGTACATGTCCTTCAGCAAGTAACTTCTCCAAGCACTTGCTGTGGTGTTCATACTAGAATGAAAACTTGCACAAGTTTACTTATGGAAGTCACTTGGGCAAGATGATTTGTTGTTGCTGCTGAAGAAAATTTGTGACAAAAATCAAAAAGCTAAGGAAAAAGAAATGTTTGGGCAAAGAAATGGATACAGAGGTGTAGATATTTATCAAGAATCACTATTGAATGAATTAAAATCAGAGGATTTCTCTCAGATTAAAAACTTCATGAGAATGTCATATGCAGTTTTCAAAAATCTCTTGTGTATTGAACAATGAAATGTTCCGAACCGGGACACAAAAATACTACAAGCTGTATCACCAAGAAATCATCTTTAAATTATTCTTCAACTTTTGTAAATGGTATTTATTACTTTTATTACAAAGGTAATGCATTCAAAAACAGGATACAAAAATGTTGTAAGCTACATCACTAAGAGATTGTATTTTAATTACTCTTCAATTTCTGCAAACATTATTTGTTACAAACATAATGCATTTATGTTTACTACTACTACTACTACTACTACTGCTGCTGCTGCTGCTGCTGCTCGGCTTGGCTCTACAGCCCTTGGAGGGCCTTGGCCTGCGTCACAATATCCTGCCATTCTATCTGGTCCATGGCTTTCCATCTCCATCCTCTGATACCCAGCTTTTTCATGTTCTCTTCAATTCCATCCACCCATCTCTCTCTGGGATGTCCCTTCTATCGTCTGCCTCCAGCCTTACCATCAAAAATCTTCTTACATGTTCTGTCTTCCTCCAGTCTGACCACGTGTCCTGCCCATCGCAGTCTTCTTATTTTAATGGTAGTGACAGTGTCAGGTTCTTAGAAAAGTTGTTCTAATTCTGCATTTGTACAGATGCACCAATCTTCTTGATTGTATATTGGGCCATATATTTTATGCAGAACCTTTCTCTCCCAAATGTTAAGGATCCTTTCCTCATTTGCAGTCATGATCCATGTCTGGGCACCTGACATAACAACTGGTCTCATAATTGTTTTGTAAATGAGGATTTTAGATTTTCCTGATAGAAGTGGTTAGTGTGCCAAAGTAGCATCTGTTGCCTGCTGCTATTCTAGCTTTCACCTCACTGCTGATGTTATTTGTGTCTGTGATAGTCGATCCGAGGTACTTGAAGTCTCTCACCCTTTCAAACTCTTTGTTGGCTATTCTGAGATTTGGTAGGTTTCGCTGGTTGGTCATTGCCATGTATTTGGTCTTTTCGACATTGACTACCAGGCCCAGTTCCCTTGCACGTCTCTCTAGTTCTTGATAGGCATCAGCCAGCACAGCGGTGTTTCGTGCGAGTGATACCACATCATTAGCGTAGGCCAGGTACTGCAGTGAATGATTAAAACTGGTTCTTCCTCTGTTTATCTCTATCTGACTTATGACTTTTTCTAGGCAGAGGTTGAGTAACAGTGAGGAGATATTGTCACCCTGTCTCAGTCCCTTCTTCACTTCCACTTCTCTGGAGATTTCGCCCTATATTTTTACTTTGCAGTCAGTTTCACTGAGGGTCATCGTAGTAAGTTTAACGAGCTTCTTAGGTATTCCTGCCTCTTCCATTGCATTCTGCAATGTCACTTTTGAGATACTGTCGTGGGCCTGATTTATCTTTATTTGATGTTCATAACATTTTTCAAGTAGTGTGCATATTGTGAATATTTGGTCAGTTGTTGACCTATTTCTTCTAAAGCCACTCTGATAGTCTCCAATTCTCTCTTCCACATAGGTAGTAAGCCTCCTAATTAGGATCTTGGAGAACACTTTATATGTAGTATTTAGCAGGGATATTCCTCGGTAATTCTGGCAGTTTTTAATCTCCTTTTTTATGTATGGGGCACATAATATCCATTTTTCACTCCATTGGCATGCTCTCCTCCTGCCAGATGTTCAGTATTACTTTATGTATTGCTTTCCACAATGCTTCCCCACCATATTTGAGAAGTTCTGTCTGGATCCGATCTTCTCCAGGTGCCCTATTATTTTTTAAGGTCTTAATGACTTGTATGTCTTCCTCCAGTGTGGGTTCTGGTGTTAAGAACTCTGGTCCATAACAACTTATTTCCACCAGTTCTAATCCTTCGTCTTCTGGGTTCAGTAACTGTAGGAAGTATTCTGACCATCTGTCAAGTATTTTATTACACTCCCCTATCAAATCCCCTTCTTTGTTTCTACATGTATATGTTCTGACTTGAAACCCAGCCTTTCCTTCTTTAATCTTTTGATACATTTCACGTACTTGCTTTTCTTCTCCTAGCTGTTCAATTTCTTTCATTTTTTATTTTCTAGTGCTCTTTTCTTCTTTCTGCAAACCCTCTTAGCTACACGGCACTTCTCATTATGTTCATTCAGATTTTCTCTAGTTCTTCTCTGAAATAATTACATTCGTGCTGTGTTACGCTCCTCAATTCTTCTCATACATTCTTCATCAAACCAATCTACCTTCATTTGAGCCTGTACATGTCCCAAAACCTGCCTGGAGAATTGCAGTCTTACATTGTTTCCACATTATTTCTGTATGTTCATTTGATGCGTCAGTATCATTCTTAATCCCCTCTTCTATTTTTGCGTGATATGCTCTCCATATTTCTTCTAACTTTAGTTTCTTAATGTCAAAACTTTTCTGTTTGTGGCCTTTCTGTTTAGTGAGATCCTTTGCCTGTACTTAATTCTCATTAGATGATGGTCTGAATTGCAGTCATCTCCACATTGGCTCCTAACATCCATTATGTCTGATCCGTGCCTCCTGTCATTCAATATATGGTCTATCAGATTTCTAGTTTGTCCATCTGGTGACATCTACACTCCTGGAAATTGAAATAAGAACACCGTGAATTCATTGTCCCAGGAAGGGGAAACTTTATTGACACATTCCTGGGGTCAGATACATCACATGATCACACTGACAGAACCACAGGCACATAGACACAGGCAACAGAGCATGCACAATGTCGGCACTAGTACAGTGTATATCCACCTTTCGCAGCAATGCAGGCTGCTATTCTCCCATGGAGACGATCGTAGAGATGCTGGATGTAGTCCTGTGGAACGGCTTGCCATGCCATTTCCACCTGGCGCCTCAGTTGGACCAGCGTTCGTGCTGGACGTGCAGACCGCGTGAGACGACGCTTCATCCAGTCCCAAACATGCTCAATGGGGGACAGATCCGGAGATCTTGCTGGCCAGGGTAGTTGACTTACACCTTCTAGAGCACGTTGGGTGGCACGGGATACATGCGGACGTGCATTGTCCTGTTGGAACAGCAAGTTCCCTTGCCGGTCTAGGAATGGTAGAACGATGGGTTCGATGACGGTTTGGATGTACCGTGCACTATTCAGTGTCCCCTCGACGATCACCAGTGGTGTACGGCCAGTGTAGGAGATCGCTCCCCACACCATGATGCCGGGTGTTGGCCCTGTGTGCCTCGGTCGTATGCAGTCCTGATTGTGGTGCTCACCTGCGCGGCGCCAAACACGCATACGACCATCATTGGCACCAAGGCAGAAGCGACTCTCATCGCTGAAGACGACACGTCTCCATTCGTCCCTCCATTCACGCCTGTCGCGACACCACTGGAGGCGGGCTGCACGATGTTGGGGCGTGAGCGGAAGACGGCCTAACGGTGTGCGGGACCGTAGCCCAGCTTCATGGAGACGGTTGCGAATGGTCCTCGCCGATACCCCAGGAGCAACAGTGTCCCTAATTTGCTGGGAAGTGGCGGTGCGGTCCCCTACGGCACTGCGTAGGATCCTACGGTCTTGGCGTGCATCCGTGCGTGGCTGCGGTCCGGTCCCAGGTCGACGGGCACGTGCACCTTCCGCCGACCACTGGCGACAACATCGATGTACTGTGGAGACCTCACGCCCCACGTGTTGAGCAATTCGGCGGTACGTCCACCCGGCCTCCCGCATGCCCACTATACGCCCTCGCTCAAAGTCCGTCAACTGCACATACGGTTCACGTCCACGCTGTCGCAGCATGCTACCAGTGTTAAAGACTGCGATGGAGCTCCGTATGCCACGGCAAACTGGCTGACACTGACGGCGGCGGTGCACAAATGCTGCGCAGCTAGCGCCATTCGACGGCCAACACCGCGGTTCCTGGTGTGTCCGCTGTGCCGTGCGTGTGATCATTGCTTGTACAGCCCTCTCGCAGTGTCCGGAGCAAGTATGGTGGGTCTGACACACCGGTGTCAATGTGTTCTTTTTTCCATTTCCAGGAGTGTATGTTTATTTGTGTATATTGGTGTGTGGAGACCATGTACTGCTGAAAGTCATGTTTTTACTTATAGTAAAATCCACAACCCTAATTCCATTGTCATTTGATATTTCATTGAGGCTATTTCTTCCTATAATTGGCTGATAAGCCTCTTCTTTTCCTATTTTTGCATTCAAGTCTCCTATTAAGATCTTAACATCATGTTTAGGAGCCTGATCATACAACTGCTCTACTTTGCTACAAAACTCATCCTTCTGTTGTTCATCTACCTCCTCTGTGGGTGCATGTACATTTATATTTATGTTGAAAAATTTTCCCCTTAACCTTAATATGGACATCTGTTCATCGATTGGTTCGAAGTGCATTACAGCATGTTTCAGTCCTTTAGCAACCACAAAACTGTACCAAAGGTATTTGTCCTCCTGCCACTAAAGCAATTGTGAAATTTCCTGAGTCCATTATGTCTTTTCCCTTCCACCCAATTTCCTGGAGAGCCAATAGTTTTATACCGTAATTGTTTAGTTACTGAAGCAGCTGCCGTAGGCTCCAGCTTGGTATAGGCTCCGCACATTCCATGTTTCTTTGTACATATCTCTTATCCTTTATTTGTTTTCTGTGGTCATGATCAAACTATCTGTCTGGCTTATTCCTTTGTTAGCATTCGCAACAAGTGATTTTTACAGGGAAAGATTGTTAATCTTCCGCCCAACCGTTTGAGGGGTTGCCTCTTACAGCTCGCTGGGTAGCTGGTTCCATTTTCAGGGAAACATCCTTACCCTTTGTAGATCCCTCTACTGACTGCAAGTCAGCAGTTGATGGTTGGAGGCTCCTCTGCCTTTCTTCCAAGCCATTGGCCATCATACCTGCTGGTTTTGGTCTCCCCCCCCCCCCCCCCCCAAGTATTTTATTTCCCTGGTACCCTCCATATGTGGAGGATGTTCCCCATTCCACCACTTCAGGAGGTGCCTGATGGGGGACCAGCAACCCCACACAGGCATTTATGTTTGCGCTAAGGTTAAAAGTCAACTAAAATTTAAAGTCACCTCTACTGCCATGCTACTTTCCCTTCTGGTGAAACAAAGTAATTGGTTAATTTTTTCTCATTTCCTTGGCCTGATGGTGACAAAATATATATGTTCATGGATTCCATTGGTACATTTGTTTAGATTCATCTGTCTCTGCAACAATCTCCTCTTCCACAATGACATTGTCGTACTGGTATTGAACACGCAAAACTTCTGTAAATTTGAGAAAAACTTTCAGCATCTGACCAATTTGAGGATGCAAGACCGTTTCCACTAACTTGCAGGAGCTGCTTCTGCAAGTGGACAGAACTTGTGAAAGTCAACTTGCTGAGGGTGTTTCCACAACAAATAACTTTGCAGAGATAGCTTCTGCAAGGGACATGCAGAAGTTTACTTGCTAGTGGACATGTAGCTTAACAGCAATTTATGATGAGTCACAGCAGTGTTGAGTGGTTAAACTTACCAGAGAAAGACACAGTCCCATCTTTTCAGATGCTCGTTGCATAGATGCACGCAGCTGTAGACCTACATCACCAATAATCTGTTGTAGAATTATGGGACATGTTTTATACTTGTGTATTGTGATATTACTGGAGACTGAAATCCTCTTGTAGAAATGTACTTGAATTCCACAAACAGCAGTTTAGTGAATTTTGTCATGTTCTGTTGTTCTCAGAGAGCCATAGGGTAGCCCTCACTGATGCCATGTCTCTTGACCTCCAGAAAGTGTTCCCTACATTATCATATTTTCATGCACATGCTTGTGGAATAGGGGACCAGCTTTGCGAATGAAGATTTTTTGACAAAAAGAACTTGCCACATCATTGTTAATGGCGAGAAAGTAACTTCAATCATACCCCAAAGAGAATATTATAGGACAGTTATTGTTCACACTATCTATATAAATGGCAGTTGTCATTGGAAACTCAGTGGGGCAGTTCACTGATGACACCTTTGTGTGTAGGGCAGCCTTGGCATTACATAATTGTATCAAATGCAAAAAGGCCTGCGCTGGCCCTGTGATTGGTGCAGAGACCTACAGTTGAGGTTCAACTTCAACAAATATAATGTATTGCAAGTATATAAGTTGGTAGACCCACTGTTGTCTGAATACACAATCAGTGATCATTCACCACATACATTGCCAGCTGTTAAATGTAATGGAATTACAATACTAGTTGTATACTGCTCATAGCATCAATACTTCTTGTCCTAACTGTGCTGCATTATCCGTCTATAATCTGAATGTGTGTGTATGTCTCCATACCTTGTCATTTTTCATAGGTTATGGTAATTAACAGTTGTTTCCCTTTCTTACATTTCATTTCCTAACTTCCTTTTAAGATGGGGCACCCATGTGACTGGAATTCATAATCTAGATATTCAGTTTTCTTGCTCAAAATACTTTTGTTTAAACAGTTGATTAATTAAAGAATTAGTAGTGAAGAAATCGAAATAGATGGTGTAATATGACAATGTGATAGATGAATTAGGATGTATGAGCCAAGTAATATTACAGGAATTTTGTGATACCAGCTGACTCCATGTAGTTAACTTAGGTCTACATGACTGTCAGGACTGTAAAAGAAACTAAATTGTGAGGATTAGGAGGGGAGCCTCAACTTTCCTTTTGGCTCTGCATGCCTCCAGGTAGTGATCACCTCATACTGGCTTGAGTAGGATGGCAAAATAGTCTCGGACTACTGTGGACATCCTGTACGTTTCTCTTTAGCAGTGAAGTATCATCTTCTACGGAGACGGCTCTTGGTTTTTTACTAGAAACTGTGGGTGTTACTGAACCTTAGCATTATGGGTTGCAGTGTGCTGAGATAATAGGGGGCTGCAAGATGAAACACTAACAAGTGGTTAAACTTGTACAACTTCCAAACATTAGTCATTCCTTTCCCATAGAACTACAGTGAACTCTGACCCTAAAGTTCAAAGCCCTAGGTGGGTCGTATGGTTCTCCAAATAGTATTACATTCACTTAACAAGTAGATCTTTGTTGCAACAGCAAATAAATTTACACAATTATTTAGAACATTCTGAGAAGACAGATACTTTGCAGAGTTTTTTTTTCCAGTTGGGAATGGGTGGAAGGAGTAGTTGATGTAAAGTGGCAAGTGCCTTCTGTAAATACCCGCTCTGTTTCTAGATTCATTGCTAATCTTTTGCTTTCCTTGCCACGGGCATATTTTGTTAAAGGGGAAATGCAGTGTCCGCTTGTAGTGTGCCATCATTTTCCTTTCTTATGCTAGTAATCCTTAAATCATCCACAAAAGAATCATGTAGAATGTATTTTGGTACCAATGTCCTCCATGTCAGAAAGTCTGCCATCATGTCCTTATTTTATTACAAGCTAACTGCTGTCTCTAAAAACCACATTCCATTCCATCCTAAAACTTAACTTGGCTGTTTCACACATTGTGTGTTGCAGGCTTCATTTTCACTTGATGATTTAAGGAAATTACAATACTAGTTGTATATTGCTTGTAGTATCAACACTTCTTGTCCAAACTGCTGCATTAACCACCTATAAGCTGAATGTGTGTGTGTGTGTGTGTGTGTGTGTGTGTGTGTGTGTGTGTGTCACCCCCCCCTCTCTCTCTCTCTCTCTCTCTCTCTCTCTCTCTCTCTCTCTCCCCCCCCCCCCTCCCCCCCCCTCTCTCTCTCCCCCCCCCCCTCCCCCCCCCCCAGCATCCCTCCTCCTGTCTCTGTTAATACAAAAATTCTGAAAAGAGAAATTATAATTTAATACAAGAACTGCAGTTTGTTAGTGGACGTATATGATAAAACAGCAGGACAGTGCCAAAAATGGGTCAAAAGTAATTGTTGAGAAATATAAACAGTGACAAGGTTAGACTGTCTCACTTCCAAAGTCTGTTGTGGTGTAATTACACACAGCAAAAAAAAGTTTTGCATCACCTCGGTTCCGAGAGTTACGGAACCTGTACAGAAAATTGGAATAGAGATCAACATAAACATCATTTCTGCCCTTTTATTGCTCATGAAAACCACACATTGCATGTTGTACCACCATACATCAAGACCTTCAGAGGCGGTGGTCCAGATTGCTGTACACATCAGTACCTCTAATATCCAGTTGGTCCAGATTGTCTCACTTCTGAACGGCAATTTGACATAGATCCATCAGAGTGGTTGGTGGGTCATGTTGTCCATAAACAGCCCTTCTCAATCTATCCCAGGCACGTTCAATAGGGTTAATTTCCGGAGAACGTGCTGGCCACTGTAGTCGAATGATTTTATCCTGAAGGAAGCCATTCACAAGATGTGCACAATGGGGGCACGAATTGTCATCCATGAATACGAATGCCTCATCAATATGCTGCCGATATGGATGACCACCAGCAGCATACGTCGGCCCCGGATAATGCCACTCCAAAACAGCAGGGAACCTCCACCTTGCTGCACTCGCTGGATGGTGTGGCTAAGGTGTTTCCTCCAAACACGTCTCCAACGATTGTCTGGTTGAAGTCACATGCGGCACTCATCGGTGAAGAGTGCGTGATGCCAATCCAGAGCGGTCCATTTGGCATGTTGCTGCGTGCATCTTTGGGAAGGTTTAGTGACATCTCACAACAGTCAAAAGGACTGTGTCTGTGATGCAGTATCCACAGTCAACGTCTATCTGCAGAAGTTCTGGGAACTGGGTTGATGCAAAACTTTTGTTGTTGTGTGTATATGATGAAGGGACTATGTACAACATTACACAAGTGCCAAAGCAACAGGCTCTGATAGTGAGAGGCTGTGTTCACAGAATAAAATAGAAATGGGCCTATAAGTATATAGGTTAACAGACTCAAATAACAAAAAGATGCTGATAACAGCCATGCTGAAGAAATTGGAGAAACCCAGTTAGACTAGTTAGTAACTGAGGATAATTGCTATTATGATTAGGACTGTTGATAAGAAGTATCAACACATAAATAGAGCTGTGGTTATTGAATGGAATACTTCTAGCTGATTAGGTACCATCAGTTGTAAGTGGCTGGCAGTGAGATGACTGACTGAAAAACCCCAAATAAGAACAGAAATATGACTCATTACATCAGATGGATAAAGAAGTCAAACAGAAAGATTCTTGACATTTGATACATAGGCATCTGTTTGAACCCTTCATCTTTCACAATGGACCATTTACATCTACATTTGTACACTACAAGCCTTCATAGGTACAGTGCACCAGTATTTTGTTACTCAATCTTCCAGTTTACAGAAAGTGTGATGAAGATAGACAAATACCTATGTGAGGGCCTGAATTTCTCATTTTACTGTGTGGCCGTATTCTGTCAGATAGATAGAAAGCTTTCCTTGAAGATGAAAGCAGTGACATCTTTGAAACAAACAGCACTAGACATCTGGAGGTTTTTGGGCACATAATGTGTCAGTGGGCTCAGTATTTCTTATTTCTGTTAATAAAATGAGGAAACAAATCATCCAGAGAAGATCACAGAAGACCAGCATGTTATCCATCTAGTTAAGGATTGGTGATTGGAGAAAGATATTCTCATTGAGACAGATGTTAGAAAAGTTATGCATGTGGTTGCAGTGAAGTTCAGCAATTACTTCTCAGTAAAAAAATTAAAAAGTTGTAGTTCATTGACCCTGCCATTGACAAACTCTGCTGTGTGCAGTAGTGTGTTCAAATGGAGTAATATGTAAATACAAAAGAGGTAGCAAGTGTAGAAGTGTGCATACTATTTATATTCTTCACAAGTATTGATGATGATATATGCCAAGTGTTCAAGTGACTTGTTCATTTGTGTTTACTTTTGAGTAGAAATTTTGATGTGCACTTGGGCAGACCATTGTTGTATTGAAACAACTGTCTTTGCTTCATGATTTTTTTACTTCTTAACCACTTTGACATTTTACAGTAAATGTTGGCTGAAGTATTTACACCAAATTTTGCAAATCCATTATTAATGAATACAAGCAGTTAATTCATCGCCCTTGTTGTTGTGTATACTACTACTTCGGCAACGACCTCCATCATCACTAGTAGCTACAGATTTTTTTCAGGTCTCTATTTTTATTATTAAGATCCCGAGTTCATTACACATATCAGTTTATAGCTTTTCAAATGTGTACTGGAACAGGAGTGCAGTCTTAAAAAAAGTAGTGGTACCATTTGGTGATTATTTCTCTTCCTCAGTTGTGAATAATTGTTTTCATTGGACAGTGTTGAAGTTTGTAAGTGTATGTGATGTCAGCTTGTACACCATTTTAATTTATTTCTCATTTCAAAACGTATTATAACACTTGACTAATTATCTTTTCTTGTGGCTTGTAGGCCCCATCGGAGGCTGCCGGTACGAGCAGTTCCAAACCTTCCATTGGGATTAGCCGACATAAATCAGAAAGAGAGAGAAAAATCGGACACAGGCGTGTTGGTGTCGGTGGAGAAATTACATACAAAAAGGTGAGTTATGTGATTTAAGCCAAAAGTAAGTGTTGTTTCTGTAATAAGTGAACCATAACCACGAAAATGTCAAGTAAATGTATAAACAGAGTACCATTGTAAGGAAAAATTGAGTATGTGATTTCTTGAATGTGGCCCACAGTTTATTTAATATCTGCCAAGTGTTAGACAAAAGCGAATTTCAGTATGCGGAGCACTGAAAAGTATGAGAATATGAAAAGAGTTTTAGTCCACTGTATTGTGTTTCTGGTTTATTGAATTTCAGGCATTGTTAGTACATTAGTTTTATTCCATAGGGACTTAACTGTTTATACTCGCCTTCCATTATTGCAGCTATGTTTTTGTCTCCCAAAACTGCATTAATTATTTTGTTTTGGTTTCTGCCAATACATTAACTTTTTGCATTACAAATCAGTGTAAAATGTTTACATTTTGTCATGGACTGTGCAATGCTCTCAACTTAAACTAATGTTTCTCCTTCCTATGATCAAGACTTAATCATGTCTAACAACAAAAAATGTAATTAATTTATTCACGTGTATCCTTTTAAAATGATATTTATTGATCTCACCATATAGAATTCATTATTGTCAAGCCCTGCCCCCATTTCATTTCTCCTTCAGCATATTTAATAAGTAACTGTTTTTATAAATTTTGGTGTAGATGTGTACTTTCATCTCTTTTTGTTCTCATATTAAACACTGTGGCACTCATTTCCACCGTAAATGCTGTAATACAATACAAATATTAATTCTGCATTATATTTTGAAATTTTGAATGTGATTGGATGCAGCAGCTGTAGAATGAAATCTCCATGAGTGTATAGTGAAATACAGCCAATCAGTTGCAGAAATTGAAAGAAAGGTCTAACTCGGTTTCGATGTCTGTATTAGTCTTCTTCAGAAGAATCAATAATTGTACTGGTTAGATAATGTTGCAGAGGTATGTTAAAATTGTAGCTATAAGCCACCAATGAAAAATAAAATTCATCTCTGTAATAGTAAAATCATACAAATAGTGCTGATCATCATTAGACAGTATTTCACAAATGTAGTAAGTGGGTGCATTTTCAACATAAAATAATTTTCTGTAGAGTTCCTTGTTGTTCCTTAGTATAGGTCCATACAGGATGTCCCAGGAGGAATGGTCAGTATTCAGGGATGTGGCAAGTATGATCATATGAAGCAAAAAAAGTCTACTGAACATGGACTTTAAAACACCTTATAGTGAAACACAAATCTTCTAGTGAAAAGGTGCTCACAGCTCTTCAGGTACACCTTTTAGAGCCCATATTTACTGGACTTTTTTTACATTGAATCATCATTCCTGTAACATCCATGAATATTGACCATTCCTTATGGGTCATACTGTATTTCCCATATTCATCAGTTTTCAGCCCCTGAATTTTTGAATGATTTTTCTGTTTACTATTTTTTTTCATGTATTTTCTCTATTTCACCCACATCAAGTAAAACTGTGTTCTGCTGCTTTTAGGGCATGAAAACTTATCACAGTGTTATAATGCCTGATTTTGGCATTAATGGAGATTGATGCTTCATTATAGATGTCCTTGGACATTTGGCACACAGTTTTAATCTTTCGGTTTCTAATGGCATTAGTTCCTTTACTTAGTCTGTTGTTTGAATGTCTTCAAGATACTTGAATTTCTGAACTGTATAATTTAGATTGTTGTTGTTTCTGTTTTTGTTGTTGTTAATAGTATGCTAAATATCATAATAATTAATAGAACAAACATTTTATCAACAGACTCTGATACACTGTTTGTGAGACATGTGTAATATAATCTATGGCAAATCAAAATGTAACAGGGCTTCCATCACATTTGTAGGTAGTTTTTGTGAAGTAAGGAGAAAGATAGAATAAGTACTGTCAAGCATTTTTCCTCGTTTCTTCCGTATTTGTTATGGTTTACTGATGTTTACATTGTGCAGAGCTTGTAAAACTGACTGCATTGAACTGTTCAGAAAAATGAAAACTGTGCTCTTGAATAGGGCACAGATCTGTTATTCATGGGGAGCAGTAATATGTATGCATTGATATGTTGGGAATGTTCATATCAATGTGCAACGCAGTGTAAAATGGGAGTTTTTATGGCTGTATTGTGCCCGTTAAATGGTGTGATTTCGCTTTTATTTCACTTTCTCAAAATGTTCCCAGTAAAATGGAAGGGCTCTTTCAACATCTTATCACTCTTGTCAACAACATCAGGAACATAGCTTGCAGTTAGGTATGTAGTTGTTAAGTTGAACTGTTTATATCATCGCTGAACTTTGTTTTATTGTCATCAGTGCATTTTCAGACTGTCCCAGACTTTATTTATTTGTCTATTTATTGATTTATTTATTTATTCATAATTCATTATGACCAAATTTCTTGCAAAGAGCAACATGTTTTGCAGTAACTAATGTTTAATGAATCTGTCATGATTATTATGACAATTATCTGTAGTCATTTGTATGCATAACTTTTATTTTCTAACTGTTCTACTTTTTAGATACAAACAACCCAGATCATGGGGTCTATCCAACTTGGAATTCAGCACGCAGTTGGTGGTTTGGCATCTAAACCAGAACGAGACTTACTAATGCAGGATTTTATGACTGTAGAAACTACAAATTTTCCTTCGGAGGGATCGAATCACACCCCTGCCCATCATTATTCTGAATTCAGATTTCGTACATACGCACCAATAGCATTTAGATATTTTCGAGACTTATTTGGCATTCAACCAGATGATTTTTTGGTAAGTTTAGTGATAAAGCTACGTAATGTTGCTTTTGCCCTGTTTTTCTTAGATTAACAACCGCAGTGCTGTATTTGGTGTTAATTGCCTTGTGTGTTTCCGATAGCTTAGCTCTGCCCAGTTGGTATAACTGTTCAGTCTGGTGTCTTTTAATAGAACAGCTTCCTTACAGTGAATTCCATCATGGTTTTAACTTCAAAAGTGCAACTGTCTTTTTTTTCCAAAGTAAATGAAGATAAAAGGAAACAAGAGCTTGGTTAGAATAACAGAGTGAATGATTGGATCAGAAAATGAGATTGCCCATTTCTCCTATTCTTCCTTATTGTTCTGCTACATTGTGTGCTGCATACCATTGTCTGTTGCAGTTGGTAACAAAACATTTGTGATTTAATTTCATTGTGTAATTTGACCCTGCACAGCTTCTATATTTTATTCAACAGAATGTCTGAAACTAACAGTGAAAGTGCGCAGAAAAGTGATATAACGATTACGATCTTGCAAAGTGATTCCCAAACTGCATGTTGATGTGCAGTATGTGAGTTTATTCAGTATGGAGTCTACAGATAGTGTGCCACAGTCATGTTGCATATTTGGATCATGGTAAATGACACCATCTCCTTCTATACTAAGCTGATCTCAAGTCTCAATCTATCTCTTAATATAATCTAAGCATATTATAACTATTCATAGTCCTTAACATATTAATCTAATGAGAGTCAAAATATGTGGACCTAACTTTTCCAGCTTTGTTCTGTCCTATCCCATTCATGCATTGAGGGGAAAATGATAGTGTATATGCCTTTGGACAAGCCTAATCTTCCATGTCTTATTTACATGACCTCCACGTGAAGTGTACAATGGTGGCAGCTTAATGGTCACACAGTGGTATTCGAATACAGTTTTCTAAATTTACCAGAAAGGGTTTTGTAAGAAGTAAACTGTCTTTCTTCCGAGGATTCCCATTTCAGTTTTAGTCTTTTCTGTTACACTTTTGTATGGGTACTAGACCAACCTGTTAAGATTCTAACAGCATTTCTCTGAGTTCATTCTATGTCTGTTGTCATGCCTGTTTGATAAAGACTCAAAACACGGGAATGAAAATCTAGAACTGGTCACACTAATGTCTTGTAAGTGATTTCCTTTGCAAATCCACTGCATTTTCCCAAAACCTTTCCAGCTAATGCAAATCTTCCATTTGTCTTTGCTACTACTGGTCTTGTGTGGTCATCCCATTTCATATTGCATCTTAGTATTACCCCTATATATTTAAATGTTCTGACATGTTCCAGAAGTTCACCAATAATCTTATAATCAGGTACAATTGAGTTGTTTGTCTTTGTTATGCACATTATCTTGCATTTGTCATACTAAGAGAGGTTCTATATATTAGACAAAATGGAATTTTGTCCAAGTCTTCTGTATTTCCTTATTAAGGATGGTCTAATGTCGATGCTGTGCTGTAGATTTCAGCCTTGTCAGCGAAGCATGCTGTAGTGTTGCTGATGCTATCTGATAAATTGTTTTTGTATATTAAGAACATTAAATGATCTATTATGCTTTCATGGGGGAAAACCCAACATTATGGAAGTTATGTGGAGCATTTACTGTTTAGCACAATGTACTCAGATATTCATCAAACCAGTTGCATATCTACAAATTAGCTACAAATTAATGACACTATTCTTAAAGTTTCAGCTATGTTTCTGGTTCTCTTTATTGACTCCAAGCTGACAGTGAAACCTTCAACTAATGTGATGGCAAGATCTTCACATGTTGCCATACTTTAGCCACAGGTCATGGGGAACGAGTGGGATTCTTCTTCTCCAGTGTAATAATGCTTTTGTATGAAACTAACTAGAATGTTGGCCAGAGGTTTATGGACAAGTGAGACATTCATAAGTCATCATTGACACCGTCCATCATTATGGGATTATGCTGGCCAAAGGTGCAAGAGGATCATCCCAACAACCATCCTTTACTGAGGCCACAGAGCCACTACTTTCTCTCTGATAGTAGCTCATTATGGTGCATTAGGTATACTTCTTCTTGTCTGTTTAAAATCACTAGCATTTCATACCATGCTTTTCCTGATTGGTTTGGTCTCCCAGAGCATCTTTCAGATTTTACAGTGTGTTCACACAGCAGACAAAAAAATACAGAACATCCATGACTCCTACCTTTAGTAATAAAGACTGAGGAAGGTGATTTCATTCTTCTGGGCACCAGAACATATGAAAATTCAGGGACACAACATGCTTTCTGCGTGCTTGCTGTCCCTTCATAATTGAGACACACAGTCTAATGACGGGTAGTGATAAACAGCAAGATGCAGCTGGTGATGATGCTAAGACCTGTGGTGAACTTCCTTCCAGTAAGTTGGCAAACAGTCATTTCACACATATACAAATCAGACTTAGCCTTCTGACGTACAACTTCCTGCATCAGTGGTGAGGCTGCGACAAAGCTTTTGGTATGCATATTCAATATGGCATATTTTAATAGATTTTTGTATCCTAAATAGATGTTTTGTTTTGTATTCAAACGAGAGCAGTGGTTAGTTTTACCAGTTGATGTTCCCATTGTGTAAACCAGTTTTGAGACAGATAGGTCACAGATTTTCAAGTTTTGTGAAATGCCTGGTCTACTTACTAACTAGTTGGGGAGAAGATAGTAATTTCCTCAGTAAGGTTGGCTTGTCTAGCTTTGTTGTATGTTATCATCTAGCCACACTTTTCCTGAGCTGGATTTCCAGATTCAGCTATGTTTATATAAGTATTTGAAATGGAGACAATGGTTATCATTTTATATTTTGATTGGATTGGTAAATGATAGTGTAAACTGGAGATAGGGGATGCTATTTTAACAGGTTTTTTACTTAGTCTCTTCAGAGTTTTATTTGCTATTTTGACTATGCCAGAGATTTATGAAAACAGTGGTGGTACTTTCTCAAGCACAGGAGAGTTAGGAAGAGAATGCAGATGCATTGTAACATCCTAACTGTAACTGGCAGCTGAAACTCTGAAATTGTTTCTCTGAATGGCAGCAGATTCGTACTGGGACGTTGTTTGTGGTTTGACGATAGCATGTTGGTTCCAACTCAGTGTTTAAGACAGTGAACTTGTATTTGGAGGAGTGAGAGTCAATTATTATTGGAGTGGTCATCAAGCTCTAGACGTATCATGTATACATCACTTCAGGCAAATGGTAGACTGTTTCCATCAACGAAGGCATGGCAAATTCGTTCCCCTGGCCCTATTCACTTGAAGTCTCTAATGACTATAGTGTTGATTGGATGTTAAGAGTTTGACACTTCCTTGTTATTTCTAAGTTACAGGATTAAAAGACTGAAGATCAGGAAAAATGGCCTGGCAGTCCAAGCTATGGTACTTGTGAACAAAACTAGTTGAAAATGTGCATTCAGTGAAACAACTAAAATGTATGTTAATAAGAGGGATGTACTTGAAGCAATTGAAGGCAAGATCTTGCTAAAAGAGAAATATTCTGCTAGAAGCAAAATATTCTGATGCTGAAACATTTGTGTTGCCTTGATTGTACTGTTTACATGTTGCAAGATGAGTGAGGGAAAGCAATACGACGACAGATGCTACGAATCCAGCCATTCATTAAATTAGAAGTCTTGGACAGTCTTGTTTCTCTCTCTCTAACGCGCGCGCGCGCGCGCGCGCGCACACACACACACACACACACACACACACACACACACACACACAGAGAGAGAGAGAGAGAGAGAGAGAGAGAGAGAGAGAGAGAGAGAGAAGGGTTGGGTTGGGGGTGGGCGGGGGGGGGGGGGGGGGCATCAGAAAGATGAATTGATTGTTCTTCATGTTTATTTTACAGAAAACCTGTCACTGTTTGTATTTTTATTGTTGACAGAGTGGCACACAGATTATGATTTATAGAACTATGATTACTGTTATACCTGTCATTATTGGATTTGTATTTACTACTTCCAGATATCAATGTGCAGTGCCCCTCTGCGGGAGTTGTCCAATCCAGGAGCAAGTGGGAGTATCTTCTATCTCACTGAGGATGATGAATTTATAATTAAAACTGTGCAACATAAAGAAGGCGAATTCCTTCAGAAATTACTTCCCGGCTACTACATGGTAGTAAAACCTAATGAATATTTTACTTGGGAGTCTGTATTATAGGTTCCATGTGTTAAACATGTTAATAAGTTAAATGTTTTCTCTCTCTTTTTTTCTTTGACAGATTTAAGTATTAATATTACATTTATTTTCTGTTCCAGAACTTAAATCAGAATCCTCGGACCCTATTACCAAAATTTTTTGGTCTTTATTGTTATCAGTGTAATTCTAAAAATGTCAGACTAATAGTTATGAACAATCTGCTCCCTTCATCTATTAAACTTCATCAAAAGTATGACTTAAAAGGCTCAACGTACAAAAGAAAAGTAAGTATAACCCACAAATTATGTCTGTGGTGTAGTGTTGTCAAATCTTTGACACAGTCCTGTTTAGTTTATGGTACTGTAATTTCTGCATAAGCCAAGAAAATGTCATTTCATATATTCTATGACTATATCTATGCAGATAATGACAAATGGGACGTTATGAAGCTGTTGGTTTGTAAAGTGTAAAATTTAATATTAATTGCAAACATGAACTACTTATTTATGACAAGTAGGAGGAATCCGAAACCTACACCATAAGTTTGGAAACGAAAGTGAGTCTACAATAGATTATTCTGTTACATTATACAGTTTCTCTGAACATAAATTTTGCGGTACATGTTGGAAGTGATTGCTATTAACCATTGTGAAATTACCTCCAAGTGCCATCACAGATTGGTACACCCTTCTGTAAATCTGGCTTTTACCTGAATAGCATAGTAGACTGTCCTGAAATATATGCACCTGTTGGGAACATTTGACACTTTCCAGATAGTCCTACAAGGGAAATGAGTAGCTTCTAGGTCTGGTAAGCTGGTGAGCTATCTAACAGAATCCTCATATCCCATCCGTGTGCCAAGGATGATGTCAGTGGGATACTAAGGCATGATAATAAAGGAATGAGCCATATTTTTGACCACCTGCTTGAGCTCAATGTGACTGTAATTGTTTTGTAGAATACATTTTTCTATGTGTGAGACACTTCCAATTTTGTTCTTTACAGTAAAGGAAATAATGTCACACACAGGCATAAATTAGCTGGAAAAACTTTGTGTGTTGTTTGCAGTCCGTTAAGTTTAATTGCTTGGTGAAACTGAGCAGTCTATTCCTTACTCACTGCAGTGCCTACCACATTGCTTTATGTTTGTGATTAATGTAGTAGAGTGTTTTTGCTTATAAGAAGTACAAAGTTGAACTAGTTTCAGTTAGGAGGCATGAGGCATTAGGTATGTCATTTCATGTAAGTGGTACATGAGCAAGTGATTACTGCAGTACAGTGAACTTTCTATTAATGTTGTAAGACAGAGTGTAGAAAGCTGTTTAAAATTAATGCTAATAATACTTCAAAATGTTTTGATAAATTAGGAATTGTGGGAGGGAGGAACTGACCTGAAAGTCCATTAAATTAATAGCCTGTTAACCATTACAGGTTTATTTCAAAAGAGTGGGAACCTTGAACACAGCTCATTAAAGGCAAAGAAAAAGGTGTCATAGAATTTCTAAAATTGCAGGTTGTTACATAAGTTATTGGCCATTATGAAGTTACAGATTGTGATTGGATGGATCAAGTTATTCTCATAGACTTAATGAGGGAAGACTAGTGCAGACTTGAAAATAATATTTTGTTGTTTGTTTATCAAAATCAAACTTTCTACTGTTTCGTAAAAATAAATTGTGAGAGATCAGAAGTCAAGTCCCGTGAAAAATTGAGTATTTAATGAGGATATATACTGTTGTGGGGCTAGTAACAATGAATGACTCTGATTTGTGTACGCTTAGTACCAGTTAAAGCAAATAAAGTTGAAAAAGTACTGCAGAGCATGATATAAATATTGTAGTGTGTTGTTCTTCCCATCAAAATATTCCACAAATAAACTGTACATAAATCCGCACGCTCATGTTTGATGTACAAGTTACTTAAATATTGTAAAATTATTTGATATATGAAAACAAATTATAATCCAGAAAAGGAAAATGGTTCTAGTCCATTGTCATACTTTGGGAAAAAAATATCGCCATCTATTATGATGTATTGTTGAAACTTATAATGTGTACTTAGATTTGATTGCAAACCAGAGCCTTGAGTGATGCACTTTGGGAAATGTACTTCCAGGCCCCTTCTGTTTTATGTTTAGTGAATGATGGTGAATGTTACAGCTAACATCACATTCAGTGTACTCTGCAGATAGCAGGGTACTGCAGTAATCTTCAAGTTAGGAAGATTATAGAGAGTGGAAGCTGTGTTGGCCATGGTCAACAAGCTTCAGACTGTTGCTCTGGGCTGCGGTGGCATTGGGGCAACTGAGGTGAATGCTTTGACACTTCAGTCTGTAGCATCGCCTGGGATCCCTGATACTACAGCATCTTCAGATTTGCTCATCCTGTCCAGTCGACACATTATGGCGAACTGTGGCAGGGTTGCAAATCTCTGGGCAGAAGGCAAAATGGGTATTCAAAACAGGTTTGAGGTATTGCCTGCTGCTGAGAGTACATCTGAGCCAGCACAGGACGCCATGCCCGTTGGCACTGGGGCCAATCTTCCTGAGAGGTCCGTAAAAGCTCAGAGGGTGGGATTGCTTGTCATTGGGAGCTCCAATGTTAAGTGGGTGATGGAGCTCCTCAAGAAAATAGTGGGCAGATCAGTAAAGAAGGCTAGTGTCCAGTCTGTTTGCCTGCCATAGGGTCTCATCCAAGATGTGGAGGAGGCTCTGCTGGCAGTGATTGAGCACACTGGGTGCACCCAGTTGCAAATTGTGACTCTCTTGTTGGATGGAAGCTTAGCTATCATTGTGCCACATCTTTGCTGGAACCAATTGTGATCCTCTGGTCTGGAACAGAGTGAAAGGTCTAAACCAGAGGCTCAGACAAATTCTGCTACAGTGCCCGATGTAAATCTCTCAACCACCGCTATCAGGTGGAGAATTGTGGGATTCCCCTTAATAGGTCAGGAATTGCTACACGCAGGAAGTGGCTACTAGGGTAGCAGAGTACGTGTAGTGTGCACCTGCAGGTTTTTTTTTGAGTAGAGAAATCCTTCCCCAATCCCGATAAGGTGCCTTCTGAGTTCAGAGTAGTTTATGTCATAGCAGATCAGAGGAAGAAAATGTTAATATAGTATTAGTTAACTGCAGAAGCGTCAATGGAAATACCCCTGAATTAATCTCCCTTATAAACAGTAACAATGCTCACATATTACCAGGGACAGAAATCTGGCTAAAACCAGAAGTAAATAGCAATGAAACTGTAAATTCGATGTGGGTTGTGTATTGCAAAGATAGGTTGAATGCTGGTATTGAAAATGTGTTTATAGCAGTAAAAAATATGTTTTCATCTAGTGAGATTAGTACAGATTCTGAATACAAAATAATTTTGATGAAGACAAGTGTTAAAGGTGAATCAAACACGGTCATCAGATGCTTTTTGTAGGTCCCCCACCTCAGCAGTAGTTGTGACAGAACAGTTGAGGGCAAACTTTGAGAATATTTCCCATAAATTTCATGGTCATACCATAGTTTTAGGTGGGGATTTTAACTTACCAGCTATAGATAGGGAGACTCAAGTGATTAGGACAGGTAGTAGGGACAGAGAATTTTCTGAAATTGTCCTAAGTGTCTTATCCAAAATTACCTTGAGCATTTAATTAGTCAGAGAACCAACTTGTGAATATAACATGGTAGATCTGTTAGTAACAAACAGATCCAAAGTTTTCGACTCGGCATAGAATAAGGAAATTGGTGATTACAAGCCATTACAGCATACAAGAGGCAGTTTTCAGATTATGTTAGCAGTCAGCATGAAAATTTCATCTCCATCTCTAACAACATCGAGTACCAATGGACTAAGTTCAAGAGCATTGTACAATGTCCTTTAGACATGTCTGCGCCAAGCAAAGTTGTGAGGGATGGAAAAGACCTGCTGTGGTTCAACAGCCATATTAGAAAACTGCTATTAAAGCAAAGAGAGTTTTATTGCAAATTTAAACATATTGAAAGCCTCACAAACAAACAAAAGTTAAACAAGCCCAAAATTAGCGTAAAGAGAGCAATGTATAAAGCATTCGTCGCATTTGAAAGTAAAATTTTGTCAGTGGTGACATGATCAAAAATTCTAAGAAGTTTTGGTCTTATATTAAATTGGTAAATGGATCGAAGCCATCTGTCCACACACACTGTGACAATAAAGGCTGTAAAAAGGCTGTCACAGAAAACGTCTTTTTACAAAACTGTTTCACAGAGGAAGAGTGCACTGTAGTGCCTCTTTCAAATCATCACACAAACAGCAAAATGGCTGATATCAAAATAAATGTCCATGGGGTAGAAAAGCAACCAGTATCATTCATCAGAGGGAAGGTCACTGGACTTGACAGGATACCAGTATGATTCTACATTAAATATGTGAAAGAACTTGACCCTCTTGTAGCAGCAGTGTACCGTGAGTCTTTGTAGGAACAAAGTGTCACTGATGATTGGAAAAAAAAAAAAACACAGATCATTCCCATTTTCAAGAAAGGTCATTAAACAGATGAACAGAACTATAAGCCTGTATCTCTGACATTAGTCAGTTGTAGAGTTTTGGAACATGTTCTATGCTTGCTTATTATGATATTTCTGGAGGTTGATAATCTCCGTGTGAACCAACATTGGTTCCAAAAGCAATGATCTTGTGAAACCAGTGCGCTCTGCTCACCCACAAGACCCAGAAAGCAGCAGATACAGGTGTCCAGGTAGATACTGTGTTTCATGACTTCTAGAAGGCATTCGATACAGTTTTGCACTGCAGCCTGATGAACAAAATATGAGTATACTGAGCATTAGATCAGCTGTGTGATTGTATTGAAGAGTTTCTAGGAAACAGAACACAGCATGTCATTCTGAATGGAGAGAAGTCTTCAGACATAAAAGTAACTTACGCTGTGCTCAGTGAAATGTTAAAGGCCCTTTACTTTTCATAATATATATATAAATAACCTGGTAGATAATGTTGGAAGTTCCTTGAGGTTTTTGCGGGTGATGCTGTTGTATACAGGGAAGTCACAGTGGTGGAAAATTGTAGCAAAATGCAGAAATGCCTGCAGAGGATTGATGCTTGATGCAGGGGGTGGCAATTGACCCTCAACATAAACAAATGTAATATATTGTGAATACATAGAAAGAGCCCTTATTGTATGATTACAAAATTGCAGGATAAACACTGAGAGCAGATACTTTCATGAAATACCTAGGAGTATGCACGTGGACTGATTTGAAATGGAATAACCACATAAAATTGATCATTAATAAGTCATTTTCCACACTGAGATTCATTGGAAGAATCCGCAGGAGATGTAGTCCATCAGTGAAGAAAGTAGCTTATAAAATATTTGTTCGACCAATACTTGAATATTGCTTGTCAATCTGGGAGCCATACCAGGTAGGACTGATGGAGGAAATAGATAAGATCCAAAGAAAAAGAGGACATTTTATTACAGATTCATTCAGTTATCATGAAAACATCACAGAGATAATCAACAAACTCCAGTGGCAGGCACTGCAAGAGAGGTGTTCTGCTAAATGATGTGGTTTATTGTTGAATTTCCAAGAGCGTACATTCCTAGAAGAGTCACCAAATATATTGCTTCCTCCCACATATATCTCTCGGAAAGACCATGAAGATAAAATTGGAGAGATTTGAGCCCACATAGAGGCTTACCGGCAATTGTTTTTTCCCGTAAACTATTCATGACTGGAACAGAAATGGGAGGAAGTGACAGTGATAAACAGAGTATCCTCCACCACACACTGCAAGGTGGCTTGCGAAGTATAGCAGTAGATGTAGATGGATACCATTTTTTATGTACTAGGAATCGTGTAAGTTCAGCATTTATAGTTACAAAGACAGGTGAATGATGGGTTGGCAAGTTGTAGTAAATGCCCACCATCATAACTGGTGACAGAAGATAGCTGTACCTGTTTGATCTGGAAATAAAAGTGGCAGTCATGTTCAGGTCATCCAATGAGAGTGAAGTTTGTTAGGGCTGTTAGCAAAAGAATGATGTGCACTTTCTTCGTTACAAGTGAGCATAGTGACACAAGCACATTTCAGAATGGGATAGTAATCACAATAGGTGTGTAAGAGTATGCTGTTCAAAACTTTGTTTCAAAAGAAACTAGAATCATTCAAATATTGATCTGCTCTAGATCAATTTCTACCTTCACAACTGCTCACAGGGCAGCCAGAATATAAGCATCTATTGAAGAATCATGATTGCAAACTCTTTGGCATCCACCTTATAGCTATATCTGTCTCTCTGTGATTTCCTGTACTTCTAAAAAGTGTGTGAAATTATCCATGTGCACCATTTTGAATTGCCAGGATCCACACCCTACCCATAAAACATTCCTTAACAACATTACCAAGGAGACACATAATGACACATACTCTTTATTAGTAAGGTGCACCGGAATAGCTGCTTATAATAACTAATCTTTATTCACGACAGACTGTTTTGGCGTTTATCGCAAATTTTAAGTATGTTTAAGCTGATGTGATGTCCATGTACATCATTAGTGGACTGTCTTATAACTTTCACTGTTTAGATAATATGGTAATTTATGTAAATATATTGAAAATAATACGTCTGACATCAGTTTGGTAGTTCAACTCTTATGATACTATATTTGTAAACATACAGCGTTAAAAGAGTTAAAATGTCAAACTGCTGTCAGACATATTTTCAATATATTTACTTAAATTACCATCTTATCAAAACAGTGAAGTTAAAACGTGGTTCACTAACAACATAATATGGATGTCATTATCTAACGTATATTATGCTGCTGGCCCTAAAGAAGAGAAAAAGAGCACTTGCAGTAATTGGTCTGGGACAGTGGACCAGTGCTGCTTATTAGTCAAAATACTGTATTTTGAGAAGATATGGAAAGATAGTGCTTGGCTGCAGAATCCTCCTGGTAGAAGAATGGCCAGATGGTGTAGTAAATGCGCCTCGTATTTGGATGAAGAACCGTACCCATTTTGAGTCCACTGTTCAGCAATTGCTCATCCACACCAGTAAAATTGAATGAAATTTAGTAGTGGCATTTCGGTTTCCTTAAAGGTAAATGCATGTATAGCTTTTCCGTCAAGGGTGAAGTAACATTACGTAATAAAAATTGTAGTACATGATCTAAAACATTTGGTACAAGAAAGTATTGGTGTGGTCTGTTTTTGTATTTGTGCAAAAGTTTATTCATTTGTATATTAAGGAGTGTGAAAAAAAGGTGCAAGTAGAGACAACCACTCGCCGTGTACAGGAAGTGTTGAGCAGTAGACAGACAAGCACATAAATGAAACCAAATGTTGTAAATAAGCTACAAGGAACAGAAGGCTAAAACAGATGTTCTTAGAAATTCAGAAAGAGAATGTGGAAAGTAATGGGTCATGGTAAACTGATCCAGAAATTCGTCATGGAATAGAAACAGGAATCGATCTGGGAAAGAAATTTATGGATTGATTAGATGCCTTTTTTAATGAACAATTTCCCTGTTTTAGATTTTAAAATGGCTGACTATATTTACTGTAAAGAAGTAAATATTTGTAGATAGCTAGTAGTTGTGAGCTGTAGAATGTGACGTATGCACATTGATGTGTTAAAAAAAACATATATACTATTTTTTCCCCATCATAGGCATCTAAAAGTGAACGACAGAAGAGTTCACCAACATTTAAGGATTTAGATTTTATGGAACATCACCCTGAGGGGATAGGACTCGAGGCAGATACATATGCAGCCCTTGTTAAGACAATTCAGAGGGATTGTAGAGTAAGTAGACTCAATTTTGAAGTATTTAGTGGTCATTTTGTTTTGAGGGCATGTCAGAAACTAATATTGATATGATTTGTACATTTCAGGTGCTGGAAAGTTTTAAAATAATGGATTATAGTTTGTTGGTTGGCATACATAACTTGGATCAAGCAGCAAAGGAGAAGGCGGTAAGCAAAATGGTGTGTGTGTGTGTGTGTGTGTGTGTGTGTGTGTGTGTGTGTGTGTGTGTGTGTGTGTGTGTCCCCTGAAAAAAAAAGTATCATATATTAATAAATTATTCTGATAGACATGGAAACAATTGCACAGACAAAAAACTATCCACCATCAACAAAGCCAACACCAAATAACACATGAACTTGGAAATGCAGATGATATTGTGATGCCATCTGCACAGTGCAAGATGGACAGGGCACAAAATGTTAGTTCAGTGTGAGATAGGACAAACTTCTGCAACTTACATTTCTCCATGTTACGAAGGCATTGCATTATCCAGAATTCTACCATTCTCCCATGACTATTACAAAAATTGTCTAGTGGTTGGGCTGTAATCGGACTGTGTAACAGCTGTTGTCCTCTGTTGAAAATAGTTTTCATTTTGTCCAAATTTCATATAGCTTCTAGAGAATGATGTGTAATATTATTGAGCTGTTGTAGAGAAATGGTGGGAGTTTATTCTGCAAAATATTCTCACCATACTGCAATACAATCTGTTCTTATTTGAAATATGAGAAGTGAGTCTTAACTGGTGGCTGTCCAAACCCCAATTCTTACTGTCTATTTGGTACGGGGTTCTTACACAATTGCTGGATTGCCATTGATGCAAACCTTGCAGCAATCATCTTGTTCAAAAAGAAAAGTAAAATTTGACATAGTGTAAAGTGTGGCACTATTCCTGTGTCAAAACTTTGTACTTCATACTGTGCAGTGCATGGTTCCTGAGATACCAGGGGTGAATTATCCAGTGGCTCTTTTAGAATTCAGGAAACAGTGCACATTCAATGACCTAGACCATGTCTGCGCCTCACAAATTGAGAAATGAGCTGTATCCTTAATTTTAGGTTTGGTTTATGTTTATTTTAGGTTTACGTGCCCACATTCTCAAATATTTTTTTGCAATGATGTTCCATTACAAATATTCTCTCAGGACACGTTGTGGCCTGATATATTCAAGGTAATAGTAACAGCAGATAATGTACAGTAAAGTGGACCAGAGCCTGCCACTTCGATAATGTAGATTAGTGTGCAGTGTGTACACAGTGCACAGTTGCTTACTTTGTGTTAAAAGTTGTGCAAAGCTGTTGTGTCCGAGTAACAAAGGGAAGGGATTAACTTTGAAATAACTAAAAATCATTCCCTGAAGAGGGTGCCAAATTTAGCAGATCAGTAGTTGCATTCTACCATATAGACATCCTGCCAATAGCTGACATCCCAGTTCACAAGGATAAGCTGTACAAATTGGAACTAAGGATTATTGTGGCAGAAGGGGACTGCTGACTTGTGTTCCAAATTATGTAATGCTGATATAGGAAGTGCTGTAATTTCCTAATGAACAGACCAGAGGGAATTTCATTAGAGTGTAGAGTGTGGTGTCCAAAATAACATTTTGGATATGCAGAAATGGGCCCTTTGGTTGAAGTCACTGTTAACTTGAAATGCTCTACAACCAATGCGCAAAATGGTAACTACTTGGAATGAGAAAGACGCGAGCAATCACATGTCATGAGACTCAGTAAGCCCCCATATCTGAACCTCTTTGAAAATCTGTGGGACTGACAGGAGCAGTGAACAAATTTGGCTACAATGGCGTCCATGCTGTGTGCCTTATGTACATGAGGTGATGTGGATGGAGTGGCATTTTACTACATTGTATATCTAGAATCATGTATAGTACCCTCCATAGTGACTTATGACTCTTAACAAAGCTCACTGATGTGCTACAGACTGTTACATGAATATATTTCTTCTGTTGAGCTTATAAAATTTTTCGGTCCTCCATATTCACAATTTGTTTCCCAATAATGGTTGTGTTCTTAATGATCGTATATTGAAATATGATCAGTTTCAGATATGGGGAACTTTATCAGTCTCTCGTGGGTATGCTCCACAGTCTGGATCAGCCATTGTGTAAGGTGGGACGCCATTGAAAGGTGCATTGCAGCTGCTCATGTGTAATATCAAGAGCACAGCTGTTAATGGAAAATAAATTTTGTATATGAAGAAAAGCGAATAATATTACAGCTGAGCCATTCTAATCAATCTTTCTGTGTAGCCCCATATTATATAATTATATTCTATTTCTTAATGACTTTGTGCATCCTGACAGTGCAACATATACAGTGTCTTAATCACTGATACAGTAATTTTGATGGATTTGTTGTCATGTGTAGTCTTGATGTCAGTGTTTCAAGGCTCCACAAATTCTTATGTCAGACAGTAAATTTAAAATTTGTTTATGGGTTTCGTCACTGTAAATATGATACATTTTTGAATATCGGTAAATTACTTTGAAAACAAACTTAATGCAAAAAGAAATTTTGTGCAGCATTTATTTTTGTTTCCCCCATTATATTGGATGATCAGAGAAACCCCATGATAGAAATATGTTACACTTTAATATGCTATGAAAATAAACATTTTACATTTTGCCTTTATCTTTTTTCTCAAGTTTAACAATCTTAAAATTGAAGCATATGTTTTCAGTGATTATGTTATTCTACTGAGGTATTATCAATCGAAGTGTAGATTTATGATCCTATTCTTTGCCATAAGTTACTGCAGCTGGAAACTAACCAATGTTTTGTTCCTCATTGAGAGTTATGATTGATAATTTACCTATTTATTTAAAACCACACACAGAAGGTGATTCAAAACATAATTCCTTATTTTTTGTTATTAGCGTATTTAATCTGTAACCTTATGTGGTCTCCAATTTCTTCGGATGCTACCATATTAGAGCTATATTTGGAACCAAACATTGGTACCAAGAGGCCATACATTTCTGTCACTGCATTAAAGTCTCTTGGCCAGCATAAAGTTTATGCAGCATATGACTAACTGTACTCAAATAAATTATACTGTTCAAAAGAATCAGGACAACATGAATCAGGACAACATGAATTTGGGCATCTGCCATACTCCATTGAGCAATAATTGGGGAATGGGTATGTTATGAAATTATGCCTTTATATTTCAAAAATTAAGTACACAACAAAACACCATTACATCCATGATCGTTTACATAAAAAGAACTGAGATGTACAACCGATGTCGAAAACAAATTGGAAATCACCATTCATCCCATCATCCTATGTGCTTGTCATTTGACTTTGAAAACTTCAATAATGTGTATGCCCTCCATGAGTGTTTATCACTGCCTGACACCTTCATGATGGCATGCTCCATATAAG
Source organism: Schistocerca americana (assembly GCF_021461395.2). NCBI lineage: Eukaryota > Metazoa > Arthropoda > Insecta > Orthoptera > Acrididae > Schistocerca > Schistocerca americana. Next base: position 612,673,957 of record NC_060130.1, read on the forward strand.
TCTATGGAGGTCACTCTGTGTTATCTGTTCCCATTCGTCAGTGAGAATTAATGAGAGTCCTGGAGTGTCTGGTGGAACATCACGACCACGATCACAGCTGTCAAGCATGTCCCACATATTCAAAATGGAGTGTAGGTCAGGACTCACTGCTGGCAATGCCATTACTTCAATGTCCAGGCTTTGCAAGACATCTCTGCTGATGCCCACCACTTAGACTTCGGCATTAGGAGCAGCTCAGGGCCACCACAGTATGCAGCAGTCACCATATGGTCCAACAGGTTCTGCTTGATGTACTGCATGACAGTAAGGTGACCATGGACAACAACAAGATCCATATGGCCGATGCACTGAAGTCTCCCCTCAGCATCACAGGACCTTGGAAATCTTTCAGTTTCCTGGACAACATTTTGCAGGTACCACTCACCACAGGTCTCTGCACACAAACACAGCCATCACCTTGGGTCAGAGGATATCTGGACTCCTCTGTGAATAACATGTTTCACCAGTGATGAGGTTGCCCATTGATAAGGGAACAGCAGACATGAAGGTGAGCTACAAGGTGATGTCGTGTCAAAGGGTACTTGAACAGGTCACCTGGGTCATAAAGTCCTATCTCATAAATGGTTCATTACAGTTACTGGCCCTTCTGAGGTCATCTTGCAGTGCTCTGCGGGTATCTATATGACGTGGCAATGCAGAGGTGGCCAGGCCAGGTATTGGTCCCCATGTGGGGGTTGTAATGCACTGGCAACCTTGTCCAACTTGCCTTGTTTACTGACCTATCTCCCTTTAGGGCATCCACAACCTATGGATGACATAATGAAAGGCTTTGGCATCTGCAATGACACTACCGAAAGAGCATCCTTTTTGGATCAAATCGACTGCCCTTGTAACTTGCACTGCATTAAGCTGTCGCAGTGCATGTGCTTGGTTGAATACAGTGTCCAAAAATGACAACTGCCACCTGCGTACCTCACTAGAAAACACTGGGATGCCGGTATGCACTTCCTTCTGAGAAGTCGGAAAGATGTTAATCGTAGCCTACATCGAAAGCAAAGCTCTCAAGCCATGCAGTAAAACAATAGGTACTGCCTTTATCATAATAGATTTAACATATCGGATGTTGATATACATGTTTACATAATTCTTTTGAACTGTGTATTAAAGTTTTTACGCCACCATATTACTCCCCTAAATCCACATTTTATAAAACTACACTGTGCTTGTGTATTGCTGGTACATTTTATGAAAATCAAATATTTTGCATTTGGTTATGCACTATTATGTGACTCATTGTTCTTTACACAAAGCCATGGTTCATTCCTGATGACATTTTGAGGCTAGTAACTAAGCAAACATGTTCCATGTGTGTTTATTCAGTGATACCTCTTGTGAAAGCTGGTGGTGATGTAAGAATTTATTACGTTTAATAGTTCAACAATTTGGACATTCTCACTTGGTTGGCCACCACCTCTTTCCTGAGGAACTAGCTGCTGTTGGTGTTGAAAGTACATGTTACAACAACAATTCTCGTCAGAATGTTGTCAGCCCATCCCAATTAAAAATAGGAATATGTGAAACATGGCCTGATACGGCCTCGTACAAAGGAACACTTTTGCACAGTTTATTACACAGCTGGTAATGTAATGTAACAGTTCCATACTGGTATGATGCTCCAGCGTACAGCAAATCAAAACATGATGGACAGAGCATCAAATCAAAGCTTCAGAATACTGTTTCCTGTTTGGCTTAAGGATGTCTCCATTGTATAATGCGACTCCAACATCCTTCTGTGCTTATACTATTATCTATCCATCCATCCATCCATACATTCATACATACATATATACATTAGCTGAAGTCCCCTGCCTTGATTATATCTTTCTGTTCTGATCTCAGGAACTACTGTAGTGATTCTGATAGGGCTTTCATGAATAAGCTCGCACAGCCTTATGCTGTGCCTGGTGCATGTTAAGTGGCCCTGTGTGATTTGTACCACTGTTATGTAGTGAAGGATGCTCCATACTAATGTTGTATGGTGGAGACTGCTTGGTACAGATGTTGTGTGGTCGAGACTGCTTGTTACAGATGTTGTGTGGCGGAGGCTGCTTGGTACCAATGTTGCATGGCAAAGGATGCTCCATAAATGATGTTTCCTGGTAGCAGATGGTTCATACCAATGTTGTGTGGTGGACTGTGCTTCATACTGATTGTTCATGGGAGAAAATACTTTGTACCAATGGTGCACAGCAGAGTGTTCTTTGTAACAGTGTTATGTTGGGAAAGGGGGGAAAGGCACACACAGAAAAGGTAGTTCATTGTTAGGCTGGTACTTGAGGCAGCTGACCAGCAAGTTCCCATAGCTCTTGCTGGAATTTTAATAACAACTCTACACAGTAGCCCAAAAATAATATTACTGTTACACTAGTCAAGTTGTCCCGCCATAGTTACTTAGTTCTATTTCAGCAAATTGGGGGCAAGTCACTAGTTTTGTATGTTGCGGCATTCAGTGAGTACAGTGACCATGTTGATCCCAATATAGTTTTGTTCCGAGATCCGCGTAATGTCTGATCTGTATCTATGATTGCAGACAGTCTTTTGAGCCTTCTGTTAACTGCACCCTTCTCATTGTGCTGTCTGCCCCCATTTCTGCTGCCGTTTCTTTAGATTTAATTTTATTTAAGAAAGTATGTCTGTCAGCCTGGTGAAAGCCTTAAGATTTTGTGTCACTGGGTGGCGTGCATGTCTGTTGACTTTTTTTTAGCTACTCCTTATTTGGCCTCATGAGGTTGAATGGTCACTCTCAGGATTATTCCACAGAAAATGTGAATACATTACATGGAATTATACCCGAGACCTCTTCGTCACTAGCTAATAAGTCTGGCTGTTAGTGCACAGAAGCATCTGGCCTAATTACATTGTACCTCTTGAAAGATTTGGAGAATCGGGGGGAACTGTGGTCTCTACATATGCAGGATGTGAAGGTTGGAATGCGTGAGTGTGGCCCGATGGCATCCCAGAGGGCATAGTAAGGCATTGTTGGCTGTGAATACATTTATTGTCAGGATTTATACAATACAAAATAGCTTCTACATGGTGTTGATCAGCATTGAGTAGAGCGGCACTCATGGCTGGGTGCAGATGACTCACGAGGCTCAGTAGGCGGTAACGTGGCTTGGCGCAGTCAGGGACTGCACACTCTCAGCAGAGGTGGCATCATACAGGGTGCTGGTGTAGAAGTTTGCAGGCATTGCCTGTCCAGCCTGGGTGCAAACAGCTTGGTGAACCATTCCACTAAGGTGCTGTCATGGTCATCATAGTTTGCACCCTGCTCGATGGCCAGCAGTTCTGCATGGGATGAAGGTAGCAGTGCAGAAGTATGCCCTGGCCTCGCAACAAAAGACGGCCAAGACACCGGAAGCTACTCGCAGGTTCAGCCAGGGGGCACCACAAATGCACTCTTGCGGAAGATGTGAAGTTGGCGGCTCAAGGGTCGCCCTCGATTGACTGGGTCATCGGTCAAAGACACTCAAGTATTCACATCAGTAGCAGCAATGGTGGCAGCACTGTAATTGATGACAGTGAAGTACATCAAGCTGGTTTGCTGGTATCTTGTATTAGAAGTCATCAGATGAACAATAAGCAGCACATCGTAGAACAGCTTCAATTTGGATTCACTGTAAGACTTTGTCATGCCAACCGACCCAATGGTTCAGAAGTCTAAGTACACTCATGTTCAGAAAAACAAAACACCTTGAACATCTAGAGATTGGACATTCATATTCACAGGGCATGTACATTATATTTTCTGCACAAATGATTAGCATTTGAACCATTTCGGCCACAATTTCAAGGTCAGCATAAATATCGTGACGCCCACCACCTACCAGTAAACTGTACCTACGACTCTCGTTGTCGCTATAAACCGAACATAATAGATGAGTGTGACTCACGCAGATGTGCAGGATACCTTGCAGATGCACACATGAATTGTATCATCAAATCAGTGAGTTTGAAAGAGGGCTCATTATTGGCACGAGAGAATGTGATGCATCCATCCGGGAAATTGCTGCTTGTGTGGGATGAAGTGTTTCGGCAATGAATGAGTGTGTGCAGAATGGTTCACAGAAGGCCATAGAACACAACGAGACAGGTCACGTCACACCACCCAGACCACCCCGCCGAGAAGATTGACATGTCACAAATCTGCGCCCTCCTTGGCTCTGGTGCATCAGTGGAACAGTGTAACACATCACACGCTATCAGAGGTGATGGACCATCTCCTGTTTGAGAATGATGGCCGCTTTTTGGTTTGCCACAGAGAGGGAGCAGCATCCGTGAGCATTCGCACAAGACATACAGTGCCAACTCGAGGCCTTGTGGTATGGGATGCTATTGGGTACAACCACAAATCACAGTTGGTGCGTGTCCCGGGCACTGTTACCAGTGTGGCACACGTGAATGACATCCTGCTACCTGAAGTCATATCCTTCCTGCACAACACCCCAGATGCAATTTTTCAGCAAGACAATGTACTACCACATGTTGCTGTGTGAACATGTGCCTTCTTGGTGTCACAGGATGTTGGCGTTTTGCCCTGGCGCACCAGATAACCAGACTTGTCACCAATTGAAACTGTGTGGGATATGGTGACATGATGGGTGCAGTACTGTGACCCAATGCCAACCACCACAGATGAACTTTGGAACCAGGTGAATGCAGCATGGATGGCTATACCACAGGACACCAGTCATACCTTATATGCAACATGCCACCACTCATGGAACAAGTTATTAGGGCCCATGGCAGACCCTGTGCCTGCTACAACAGGACACATGCTGAACCAAGATGATTGAAATGCTAATCGTTTCTGCAGAACATACTAATGTACATGACCTGTGAATATGAACGTCCTCTCTCTAGTCACTCAAGATGTTCCGTCTTTTTTTTTCTGAGCAAGAGTGTATTTATACTGGTTACGTTGTGCCAATTACGCTGCCGAGCTGTGGCAATGAGCAAATTTGGTCTCATTTTCTAGGCTTACCAGCACACTGCGCCACATCATACTGTCCCTACTTAAGCTCTCAGATCTTCAGCTTGGCCCTTTCTGCAACATCTGAATGTTTTGGAGCTGCTCTTGTGTGTTACACAGTCGTACCTCACCTTGTGGTGGTGTCAGACTGACGTTACAAAGTGAGCATTCTCCTGCGATTGCATTCTCTCATCTCCGCTCGATTGTTGTGTGTCAAAGCCCAGTGGTGTGCCTCACTGTTTGCAGTATTGGCTCTTCTTCCTGGTTTTTCACTCTGATGGAGACACTGCATTCGAGCCTGTCTTAGCTTGGCTCTGTGCTTGCTGGGGAAAAACTTAAAAAATTTTACGTTAACCAAAAATTAAATTCTGTGGTGCAACAAGTTTATCTCCTCACGTTGCCAAATATAATTGTTCAGGGAATTATAGGCAAACATTTGATGTTCAAGGTTAATGTGGACACTTAAAATAGTCAACAGCATGAAGATTGGTTTGGGGGGGGGGGGGGGGGGGCAGACAGTATCTCACCATGCAAAATGCTGCTCTCATCAGTGGTATACCCTTGCATCCTTGTGATCTGTGAACTGACATACTCGCCATTCATGTGGGGGACTGACAGCATAATGTGGGATCCATACTGTGTTGCAATTTATTATTCTCGACATATACAAAGCAGTTTCAGAGGTGATAGCACAAAGTGGCAAAAAAGTCGTACTATCAGTTAGGGATCAAACACTAACCTTTCTATTTGTAGGTTTAACAGCTATGTACTGAGCCATGTCAGTGCCATTATTACAGGATTAAAGGGCTTCCTGCCTACCAAATTTACTTGTGCAACTTTCCAATTCCATTCTCAGTAGTTGCTGGGGAAATATTGTTGTCCGTACCCTAATTTCTATTATTTTATCAATACATTCCTCCATATGCTACATATATGAGGGAAAGGGTTGAATAGTATCTTATGAGAATCGTCTAAGATGATGATGTTTTCTAAAGGCTTTGTGGTATTGTTTCTTTCTTTTGCATTATTTAATTGAAAATTATTGTGCATTTCTGAAATGCTCATGTCTCACCAAAAAGAAACTCATCACGGTCAGTGATTTAAGCCACTGAGGTGTATCCTGATATCTACAGCAGTGTAGTTCTTCATACCACAGGAATTGTTCTCAGAAATGGGAAGAAAATATGGAAGGTAACACTAGTCATGATACATGAGTGAGACATCACAACACAGGCTTTTTTGGAAGTGGGACTGAGAAGTTGGGTTCATGTCTCATTCCAGCCACTCTAAATTTTGTTTTCTGAAATAGCGGTAGCGGAATTTAGGGTTGCTTCCATTGAGAAGACCACTGGCAATTTTCTCTCAATCATACATCTCCACTCTGAGATAGGCTCTGTATCTAATGACTTTGGTGTAGATGTGATAGTAAATGTAGCTTTTCTTGGTGTGGATTTTAAATCTCTATCTTCATCCTTTCATCTTGCCCAGCATGTGCTTACAGCTTTCCTTATGCAGATCTGCATCAAGAAACGTATGGTTCTTAGTTGTCTATACACACATGCACTATGTTCACCATTTTTTGGGAAAATCACTTTGCGTTTTTGTTAAATCTGTTATACAATGGTACCTATAAACGTTTTCCAATACAGCTTCATTTATTTTATTTATCAAAAGTAATTTCCATGGACATACGAGGTGCGGCTAGAAAAAAACCGGACTGATGCTGGAAAAAACATTTATTTACAATTATTTACAATTTCATGTTATCTCCTTCAATGTACTCTCCTCCTCGGTCTCTACACCGCTCCATACGAATTTTCCACTGTTCATAGCAATGCTGCAGATCATTTTCGGTAAGTCCATACATTACTTCCGTCGCTTTTTCTTTTACTGCTTCAACAGTCTCAAATCTAGTTCCTTTCAAAGCTGACTTGACTTTAGGGAAAAGAAAAGAGTCACAGGGGGCCAAATCAGGTGAGTAGGGTGGATGATCTAAGATGGGAATGTTGTGTTTTGCCAAAAACGTCTTCACTGACAACGCACTGTGAGCTGGGGCATTGTCTTGGTGAAGGATCCATGACTTTTTTCTCCACAAATCGTTCCGTTTTCTCCGTACTCGCTCACGTAGGGTAGCCAGGACGCTAATGTAGTAATGCTGATTCACTGTTTGTCCCTCTGGTACCAAATCAATGTGCACAATCCCTTTGATGTCAAAAAAAAAACAATCATCATTGCCTTGAATTTCGATTTTGACATTCGTGCTTTTTTTTGTCGTGGAGAACCAGGAGTTTTCCAATGCATCGATTGGCGTTTAGTTTCGGGATCGTAAGTAAAAAACCACGATTCATCGCAAGTAATAACATTTTGTAAGAAGGTGGGAACACTTTCAATGTTTTCCAGGATGTCAGAACAAATCATTCTTCGGCGTTCCTTCTGTTCAATTGTGAGACACTTTGAAACTTTCATGAAGAATCTGCCTAACACTTTCCTTGTCAACTCCTGTTAACTCAGACACTGCTCTGATTGTTAAACGGCGATCTTGTCGAACAAGTTTACCGATTTTTTCAATGTTTGCATCAGTTTTTGCTGACAATGGTCTGCCAGTGCGAGTGTCATCACTGGTGTCTTCGCGGCCATCTTTAAATCGTTTAAACCACTCAAACACTTGTGTTCGCGATAAACAATTATCGCCGTACACTTGTTGTAACATTACAAACGTTTCACTTGCTGATTTTCCTAGTTTGAAACAAAATTTGATGTTAACACGCTGTTCTTTCTGTACACTCAACATTTTCCGACGCACAGACAAAACGTCAACTACTTAAAACAGACGCCACGGGCAGACTGAGTGCAGGAGGCAGATGAAACTCGAGCAGTAGGCGGAGCGAGAGTCACGTGACAGGCCACGCGACTTTCAGCCTTATTGCATTCGTTTTATTGTTTCACCAGTACTAGTCCGGTTTTTTTCTAGCCACACCTCGTATTCTTGATCTCATGCCTGCAGGTAGATTTTTTTTTCTGCATGAAATGACTGCTCTTTATCAGAATAGTCAATTGAGGAATTAAAGACATATGTGAAGATGATTAAGAAGTTCAAAGCCTACTGCATGTAAATACTAGGTGCAATTTTTTCTACAGTGTGCTGGACCACTGTCACAGTGAAAGAAATAATTTTCTGCTTTCAGTATCAAATAGATAACTATGACTGTGTTTGATATAAAACTTGCCCTTGTTTTTAGAGTAAAATTTTCCCTTCACAACAAGAAAAATGGCAACTGTTCACTTTCTGATATATGATGATATGCAGACGGTGCCTAGTGTGGACTTACTTAAAGACATCCATATTTATGTATGTATTTATTTATTATTTATTTTAATACTTGATTGGAAGATTCTAGCAATCAAGCCAGTTTTCATCATCTGAAACAATACTATTCATATTATGGTAGGTACCAGATCCAAACATTTTGAGAATTTACATTGACTACAAGAACCAATATTATGCCATATGCTCTTCTGTGGAGAATTTGCACCCCACAATGAATAAAGATTCATTGCTTCAGTGTTATCAACCATAATAATCAAAGATGCCTGTGCAGACAGCCCAAAGAATCCTCTTTGTTCACTGGCCTTTGCCTTCTAGTTTCTCTTCTGCAAAAAATTATCAGCGGTGATTGATGGAAATGAATCTGAGTGGAGAACATCCTTGAAGCTGAAGTTGCTACTCTGAAAGATCTGAATATGGCAGAGTTGTCATTAGTATTCTCCAAACACTGGAGAAGATTCCTCCAAGATTAATTGTTCCAAGGTCAGCTTTTGAGAAACATTGCACTGTATAACAATTAACAATTTTCCTCCCTTCCTTAGAAACGCTTGCTGATGCTAAGTGATATCCCAGTAGACAACACTTTTAGGTACAGTACATGTATGAACATATACAAATATCAACAGAAGTGAATTTTAACACAGCCATCAGAACCACAAGTTGCAGAATTAAGCAACGCTCTCTGAATTTACACGTCTCATAGTAATACAGTTCTGCACTATGCGTACCTGATATTAATTGGTGGTCCACAAACTGAAGAAACTCTGTGCGAAACTTTCTGCACCATCTGTATTAACTTAAGTAATATTGTGCACAGTGACATTGTGCACATTCCAGCATTGGAACTAAAAGGTTTTGTCCTTCCATCCCACTACCATTTTTCACATCACACAGTTGAATGAAAGACTGTTTTGAGAGGAAGATCAAAGTATTAGTTTTCTTCCTCTGAGCTTTTCAAAAGTGTTTGTAACTGGGGAATTTAAGTTGCAAACAGATGCATCATGATGTTTGTGGGCATATTGTCATATCAAATCATTTGAAACCATTAAAGCTCTGCTAGTGGTGTTTAAACTTGTTTGTAGGGAAAAGATGTACACCACTAACTCCAGTATTTAAGTCTGTCTGTATATATTTATTTTTTGAACTCCAAGGGGTGTTTTGGAAGTAATTTATGTAGCATCACAGTGGAATCTACCTAATGTGAAACACTTTGCCCTCATTAGAAGCTTTTGAAATGCGTACTGTCATTCATTGTGACTTTTTCCATTGAAAAAAGGTAGGGGATGATCCCCCCCCCCCCCCCCCCCTCCTCCTCCTGATGTGACCTACCTTTTTACCAACATTGATACAAAAAAATCTGCTTTTAATGTTCAGGCATTGTTGCTATTGTTCTTTTGTAAGATAGTAGTTCATTCTCTTTTCATGCTATAAAAGCAGTCATAAACTTTTTTTTTTAAATGTATATATAGAAAAGTCCCGAGATTCCACTTCATCATATTTTTGACTCTGTTGTATAGTAATAAATCAGTGTACTTTTAGAACGAAAGACTTGAGGAAATTAATTGTATTTTCACTGAATAGCTTAAGGGGAAGATGTACACATGCATGTAATTGCCACAGGCATCATCATCTCACTTTAAGTTGGTTTAATCAGTCTTTTTCAGTTGAGTTCTAACATTTGCATGTATATGAATCAGCTGAATTTTAGCAGCTTCCAACAATCTTTATTCAAAAACCTTCAGAATAGCACTGCTCTTCTTCAAAAATGTCTTTAGTCTGTGTAAAATATTCAGCTCGGGCATTGTGTTCACGATTTGTGCGTAGATATTGCATTTCTGCATCTTATATTTGTAGGCAACCTGGTAGGGTATTTAGAAAAGCCAGTAACAAGCCTTGTTTTCCACACTCAGAGAATGTTTTTTTCCTTCTATCCACATGTTTTCTGTGTTGTAGGAGAGAAAAGAGGAGGAAAGGAAGGAGCAAGAAGGGGCTGCACATGGAAGCAAAGCTTCAGCTCATGAAAAGGGATCCAGCGGTGATGGCCCAGGCAGCCCTGCAGCTGCATTTATCGAAAAAGAGAGGGAGGCTGCATCAGCAACAATTTTACATCGGACACGTTCTATTAATAGGCAAAGGCTCGTTGCTCACTCCACAGCAATGGAAAGTATTCAGGCAGAAAGTGAGCCAATAGATGAGGAAGATGATGTCCCGTAAGTGTAATTTACCTTATTCTGAATAATATATATGTTGCATTTGTGGACCCGTTTTCTGCCATTGTCAGTCAGCTCTTCAGAGCCCATTCATTTTGGAAATGAAGTGTAATGTGTCATCTAAGGTAATGTCACTATGGACAACCTGTAGAAGTTGATTATATGCAGAAATGCAGAAATTATTAGCAAAGAAATGACTTGAAACTTCCTGCTAGATAAAGCTGTGTGCTGGACCAGAACTCAAACACACAATGTTTGCCTTTCTTGCACAAGTGCTCTGGTGAGGGACCTCGTGCATGACTCAAGAGCCACCCTCATAGCTTCACTTCTGCCAGTACCTCTCTTGTACTTTCCAAATTTCACAGAAATTCTCCTGCGTAATGTCTGAGACTAGCACTGCTCAGCAAATGAGTGTAGTCCCACAACTTACGTAACAGAATTTCTGTGAAATTTGGGAGGTGAGAGAGAGGTAATCACCGAAGTAAAGCAGAGAGGGTGGGTTGTGAGTCGAGCCTGGATAGATCAGTCGATATAGCTGGCAGAGATTTTGGGTTCAAGTCCCAGTCTAGAACACAGTTTTAATGCATCAGGAAGTTTGAGATCAGCCCACACTCTACTTGTAATTACTGAAGTATATGTGGTGCAGGTGCAGATTGAAAACAGTCCATGAGTAGGGCATCACTAAGCAGCTCAGTTTTGAAAAGAGAACTGTGTGTGCTTGTGGGATAGTGGAAAAAACTCCTTGCTCTTAAATGTTTGTTCACCACAAATCTCTCACCCAGCTCCTAGTTTTCATGAGTGTGAGGTCATTAAAGGATCTGGAAGTTATTCAGAAATACGAGACACATTTAGTTAGTAGTTATTTAGTTCACTTGAATGTTAATAGCTGTGACCTTTCACAGTGATGGGGAGTGTGTCTGTTTACCATCAAACAGATTCTCAGATATTTTTCAGTTTTTCTTGATAAAACTGTCAAGTGTGTTTTGGAAAATGTGACATAGTTCTGATGAAGATGACATTCTCACAAATTTCAAATGGAGTGCATATACTTTATTAACCATTTCCAAATATAACTGTTTTTCCTTTAACAGACTCTCTCTCCTTCCTTACTTTCTTTCTTTCTGGTGCAAGAGGATTTGAAACTAGTCTCTTAGTTCTCTCATATGTGGAATTGTGGCAATTCCTTTAGTAGTGTTTTTCTTTCCTTCCTTCCTTCCTTTCTTGTGTGCTACGAAGTGAAACTAATCTCTTAGTTCTCTCACACTTAAGTGTTGTGAAACAAGAGGCTGTTTATCAACTGAAGATTGATATTTACTTTGAGAATGTTGCATTATTCTTGTCTGGAAGTAATAAAATTTCCCTCTAAGTAACTTGAATTGGTGATACACAACTTCTGGTATGTGATACTTACCAACCTAGACTGAAAGCTATTGATTGCTTTTTGTAATTTTGAAACTAACATATTATTAGTATATTGTAGAACTCCATTGATAAGCCTATTAGTACAATGAAAAGGTTAATATTGAAGACCTTTTGTAATACTGCTAACTGTATTTAATATTCAAAACTTAGTAAATTTTGAAGTGCATGAATTAAAAAAGAAAAGTAAGGTTCATGTTTATTGTATTGTTGTATGATTACAAACAGAATAGATCATTTAAATCATCAACAAACTGTTCATGAATACAGCAACAAAATTTCTGGTGTTCTGATTTACCTGAAAAGAAAAGTAAGAAACTGGTTTATTACCGTACAATTATTGATGCTGTTGTGCATTTTCCATTAATTTATTGTTGTGTCTTTAGACCAGGTGGGATTCCTGCCAGAAATGCTCGTGGTGAACGTCTCCTACTATTTATTGGCATCATTGATATTCTGCAGAGTTATCGATTAAAGAAGAAGTTAGAACATACTTGGAAAGCTATGATTCATGATGGGGTGAGTGTAGTTACATAATATCGAGTCATATTTTTAGTGCACAAGTCTGTTTGCTGTTTATTTCTTATCAGTTTACTGGTAAGAAATAATTATTTCATTTTGTGATTTTTACTTCGTGTGTGCAACCATTGTCTCCAAAATCTACGTGAAGATGATGATTTGAATGTGGAATGTGAATATTGTTCTTTACATGGCGGGAGTATGAGCTGTTGCTGCAACACGTCACTTTGTACAATCACGAGCACAATGAAATTAGTGCTGCCAGTTTTGCCTGATCATTTGGCACGTTTATTAAAAATCTAGCGTTTGAACTGTGCCATCCATATGACTTAGTATAAATCAGTAAGCTTTCACTCTCTTTTGTGTTCAATTAAAGGCAAGGATTAAGGTGGTACAGATCTGCATCTGTAACCTTTTGAGTGAGAAAAACTTCACTGGTATGGGTTCAGTTTATCCATGGACTGCACAGAAGAAAATGCCCATAGCTACAGGCTTTCTGTTGAATAATTCTGTGACAGACCGTGAGACTGCAGAGTGTAATCCACCATAACACTGAGACATGCATATCAAAGACCTTGGAATACCCGTAGAGGCAACTTGCAAGCTGGTGGAACAACAAATGCTGCTCTTCAATCAAGGGCAGGCGAGGAGCACTCTGAAAGTTCAAGACCAGACAGTCTGGAGAGAAACTGGTAGCTTTTTGGGTTGTGAGAGCAAAAGTACAACACTTACAACCATTAATTATGCCACACCAGCCACAGTAGAATGTAAGTCAATCATGAAGGCCTCTGGTAAAGGTAGATTGACACCCACCTATGCCATAATGGAAGATGGGACTAATTTATCTTCTCTTGCTGACATAGCACTGACGATGGCTAATTTTTTCAATGCCATAACGTGATGAAGACAAAGATCCAAATTTCTTACATCTGAAAGAAGCTGCAGAGAGGGTGCAGTTACACTTAATCCAGACAGCTGAGAATATTACTGCCAAGTGCTGTACGTCATCTGCTGTGGTGTAGCGGTTATAGTTGCTGGCTGGTGACACGTGTATCACAGGTTAAATTCCTACCTCTTGAAATTTTATTATTTAACATTCATATGTTCACAAAGGTTCTTTGACTTTCTTATTTATGGAATTTACCAGAACATTCTGTGTATGTAAATAGGAGCACTCACTTTCGAGGCAAGTAGTTCATCTCTGTTTACCCCTTTGTGTCCACGTAATAAATCTGCTTTCGGTGTGAAGCGTTAATTCTTGTCGATGGCTGCTATCATAACAGGTTCAGGATGCTGAATTCTTTGTGGCATAGTTAGGCTAAGGTGCTAGGTAACGCAGACATCAACACTGTTGTGTCTCTTATAGGCTACACAAAATGTCACGTTCATGGGCAGGAACCCAAATACAAACAGCCATAGAGTCGGAATTGTCAAGGTACTAATCAATACAAAAGTATAGGTGAGTCAATTGCATATCTAGCATCCAGTATTGTTTTCAGGAGACCATGGCCTTTACCTAATGAAACAACTAAAGGGATTCTTCTATGTCACTAAAAACAACAGGTAGGAAGACCTGAAGTGTTTTTCCAAGTCTACTTTTACTTGGATGTTGCTGTCAGCAATGGTTCAAGAATGATGAGGAAGAGCTCAAGCCGTGTAACAAATTTCAAGTGGAAACTAAGGGCATGTGATGACAGCTGGCACCAGGTCCAACTGGCCAAAGAACAACTGAATTAAAGAGCCGAAAGCCTGGGTGAGATGACAGCCATATACAGGGTGGTCAGAAACTGTTTCAAAAGTAGTAAGGGTGTTGCAGGGTAGGTTGTGCCTAGAAATAATTGTTAAGAAAACAATTTGATACATTGTGCCATTCCTGAGGTAATTAGCATTGAAGCTAATGAGGGTGATGTGCACAAATTCAAGTTGCACGCAAATTCAAGTGGCATGCCATATACAACTACAGACAGACAGACAGCGCAACATACCAAATCTTTTCATAACAGTTATTTCTCAGCGCAACATACCATGCAACACCCTTACAAGCTTTTCAGACTGTTTCTGACCACCCTGTATACAGTGTGTTTTGGATCTGTTTCACACAGTAAGCCTTAGTCACAGAAGCCGACAACGTTTCACACCTAATGAAGGTCACAGCAGAAGTCTATCAAGTACCATGATACAGGACTTCACCAAGTGGAGGTTTCACAAGTTTTGATCACCTCAAAACAGAAAGTTTAAATGAGTGTGGGTGATAATTGCTCAAAGGTGTGCACAGTACTGCATTTTAGATGACGCTAACACACACATTGTATTCCTTTCAAAGCTCAGTTATTAATTGCAGTGCCGGCCGGAGTGGCCGTGCGGTTCTAGGTGCTACAGTTTGGTTTGAATCCTGCCTCGGGCATGGATGTGTGTGATGTCCTTAGGTTAGTTAGGTTTAATTAGTTCTAAGTTCTAGGCGACTGATGACCTCAGAAGTTAAGTCACATAGTGCTTAGAGCCATTAATTGCAGTGACTGGTTTTTACACTAAGGAAAATTACGAGCACAACTATCCAGAATAAGCACCCATAGTTACAGTGGCAAAGTAAATTGCTCAATTCTGGCTCAAAATAAAACCACTTCACATTTATATGAAATCATCAAAGTTCTCACTTTCCTGCTACAGACAGTTACACTGTAGTAGTGAATTTAAATCAGTTCATAACATGAATCACAGAGTCCAACAGTAGTTCACTCCAATGAAAATTACCTTACACACTCTTGCTAATTATAGCACAGTTCATATGAAAGTTATTAAACATAACAGTTTTTGAATTTTGCAGTGACCAGTGCACAAATTTTCACATATAGAACAAATATGTTTATGATTTAAGTCAACACGGAGTGCACACTCGAACATTGGCCTTACTCATCAACACTCAAACCACAAAGTGGCAGTTTTGGGTGATGTCCAACTACTTAGATGTGTGAATAGTTTGAAAATTACATTGCTCTTTAAAATTTGGCTAGGTCGGATTATACTGTTTTGATGAACTACAATTGTGATTTTTATTCATAGAAAATGTTGTTAGTCAGAAATTTAGAAAGATACATGGTCACTATTATCGTTATGTGTTGTAGCTCCCCTTGTTTGCATGAGTAAGTGCCGTATTGCAAACTAGAGTAAATTAAATGGAGTTATTAAGTAATGAGTTAAGTAATGAATGCTGTATGTTGTCTTCTACAAGAAAATTAAAAGTAACAGAAGTTGATGGTCAAAGTTCAGAATCTAACAGTAGGCATGACAAAACCTGTGATGGAAAATGATTCTGCTTATGAACTTCAAAAGTTTAATTAGTTGGGTAGATAATTAGTTTGAGGCAATATTAGAAACATTACTGGAAAGTCAGAATGCTTAACTTTCAAGTGGTGTAGGTTAGCTTCCTCAAATATAAGTTTAACTTGTAAGTTCTTGCATGTATCAAACTGTAGTGCTAACTTAACTGTAACGTTTATGTAACAGTGCTCTAATTAATACTAAGTACACCAATGGAATCAGAACAGCCAAAATAATAAAATTAAGTGAAACCCCAACTGAAGTAAGAACTTGAGAATTTTAAGTAAGTGTTATGTGTCAGCAGGTAAATATATTGAAAATTAGGGAAAAAATTCTTTAATTATGGGAGGAGAAAAACATAACAGATGGTAATAATTCATCTGCTGTGTCACAAGCTGACAGGCACCGGTATTATGAGAATAACTATGGATGTCAGAACAGAGCCCTTCGAAATTGTTGTTTCAGCAAAAAGTAGCCTTAATGTTATGCTTGGATGTGGCTTCTTGCAGGCATCACAAGCATTCATAGACTGTGAAAAATTGGAGCTTCAGATTGACCATATTCCAATAAGTTCCTCTGGGCCATTAAATGCACATAAAAGAAACCTAGATGCTTTCTCATTGCTGTAATAGTGGCTAAGGCAGAAAGAGGCAGATATCTCACACAGTAAAATATGAGAGAAATTATAATTTGATTGTAAAATAACCTTCTTGCAGTCAGTCAGTTAAATTTTCTAACCAACTGTCACTTACTAGGGAAGAATTGTTTAGAATATTTCATCAGAATTACTTGTGATTGTCTAGTGAACTAAGCCGACATCCTTCCAAGATTGTAGCTGGATTATCTGACTATCAACTGAGTTGCCAAACATTTTCTGGATGCCACTTTACACGTATCTTCCTGAGGCAATACAGGTAATTTATGAACATTTGTCTTGCTATTAATTGTGTATCCTTGTCATTGTTTTCTTATGGTACCAAGCCATGTCATACACATGTGAATCAGAGTGCAGCACCTATTTATTCAAATAACTAATGGTCAGTATATTTGAGAACAGTGGAAGTAGCAATGCAGCGAGCTGATTATTCACTAGACTGTAACATATAGAACCTTTATAATGACTGTCATTTCAGTTGTGTAGAAAATCGTAATATTTGTTATACAGTTATAACAACAGTTAACTCTGTTGTCATTTTTGTATCATCGGCAGCTTGTGAATTGACGACTATGTTTGTTATGTCAGATTATTCAGATTGATGTCAAATACAAGAGATGTCGTTTTCAATTTGAGGTGTTTTGCAAACAGTGGTGCGTGATTCAACTTAAGATGAGCAATGTTTAACCTGTCATATAACGTAAAAATATTTTTGCGAAAAGAGGTGCACAAAGAAGCATTACACTTGCTAAAATGGTACTGTAAAAGGTGATATGAAGTATGAAGCAAACTACGTTGATTAATATTATTGGAACAACGGACTATAAGTATGGTTTTAGTTAAACTATGGTATAAATATGTGTTACATATGTAGATCTTTAATTTTTCATTTGTGATCCTGTAGAAGCTGTAGAGTGTCTCGTTACATCAAATGACACTTCCCAGAAAGTCAGATGATAGCGATAATAGGTTAAATAAATTTGTCAGAAGTGATGTATAGCTCTGGGCTATAGCCAAAGTTTATCTTTGCTCCTGTAGACAGAAGCTTGCGTTTAATTATTCATAACAACAGTACACACATTGAATTAACAGTATCAAAATAATCATTAAATTTCAATGGAAGAAAAATTGTTAAAATTTGGTGGTGACTGTAAAGATCATTCAGCATTACATTGCATTCAATAATTGTAAAATAAGAAAACCTACATCATCATTAGAATAAAAATACGACAACAGGGTGCATTGTTGTAATTACAAAGGGCTGACAAATGAATAGGTGACAGATGAGGAAAAAAGTAAGAGATCTGTTTATTATTTCAAAAGTAAATACCAGAACTGTTAATACATTTATCCTGCTGTGAGGCAAGATGGTCAGTGCCTTCATGGAAAAATGTTTGTGGTTGGTTGCTTGTGGAACCATGATTGTACCCAGGTGTGCACCTCTTCATCCAAAGCAAATCAGTGCCCACTAATATCTTTCTGCAGGGCTCCAAAATATGCAAATCACATGGGAAAAGATCAGGCATGTATGGAGGATGTGCAAGTGCTTCACAGCGAAGCTTCCGAAGCACAGTTGGAGCAACCATTGCAACATGTGGGCCCGCCCATATGTTACCAATGTTGTTTTGTTTTGTTTACACTGAAGGAGTTTACCGGAGAAGATCTTATAGATCCTGTATAGAGTCCCAATGTTTTCTGCTTCTGCTGACATAATTTTTGGTTTTTGTGAATACATAACTTTCTTTATGAAAGTATGGCAATGAGTGATTTCTTAACTTGACTACTTTATGCATACAATCCAACCGCAAAGTTTTCAATACTACTTTAGTGTGACACAGGACAGCAAGTGAGCACAGTCAATTTCAAAGTTCGAAGTGCATAATATCTTACTAATTCATGCCAGCCTGGGAGCACTTGTGTTTACAGATACTTTCTTTTATTAAAATAGACTTTCATCTTATGGTTTTCATGGTAAGTTGTAATTCATTTGTATTGCCACAACATGTATTTTAATAGTGTTCTCAGTATTATGAAAAGGAAAATTGCTACTTGCCATATAGTGGAGATGCTGAATCGCAGATAGACACAACTAGTGTTCTCAGTTAGTTTATTAGACACAACAGAAACAAAATCATCAAGAATATATTCTTTGACATTATATAATACAGAATGACAACATTCAGGTGGTTCACCAATTCCACACCTGTAGAAACCCACTCATTCGAAGTTAAAAGTTGTCATCAAGTCAGGTTTGGAGTACAGTTTTGTCCAGGAAGGAATGTTCTTGATGGTTATTTGATAAGGAGCATGCTTCCATGTGTGGCCTACCAATGACCACATGAGGGACTTGTCTTGTTTTTTTCCACTTACTTTCTTTCCAGTAGTTTATTCTTTCACAAGTTTTCTCCACTTTCTTCTGCCCATATTGTGCCTGTCTTTGGCTTTGTTTTTTCTTGGAAGACATGTAACTTATTTTTGCTCTGAACTTTTCTTTCTCCTATTTCTTCCTCTGTTTCATCAGTTTCCCTCAGGTCTGCATTAACTTATTTGATACATGTTATTGATGCTTTTGGGATTCTGTCAAAAAACTAAACAGTCTTTAACTATCCTTTTTTAACCAGCCTTTTTACGTGTTCATAGAATACAACTCCTCTCTTCCTCAGTTATCTAATATTGTTTCTATTCTTTCACAAGCTTCTTTATTATGTTTAAATTTCTATTTCCCATTGTCATATTTTGGTTCCAAGATTTTCCTTATTATTTTTCTTTCCTTCTTTCCTATATCGCCAAATTGCTTCAATGTATCGAACAAAAGTTATTCTGAAGCATAACAATTGTGATTACTACTACTACTACTACTACTACTACTACTGTTACTATTATTGTTGTTGTTGTTATCCATGCTTACATTTTCAGGACACCGTTTCAGTGCATAGGCCAGCCTTTTATGCAGAAAGGTTTCAAGGCTTTATGGCGAAGACAGTGTTCAAGAAAATACCATCCCGTAAGTTAAATCTTTGATATTCAGAACTTCTCATGTTGATGCAAAAACACCTTTCAGTTAATAGCATTCTTGGTATGGTGAACTTCACTTGTGTAACATGAAGCCACTTTATTACCAGCGGCTTCACTGAATTGCCCAATACGCAAGCTTTTTTCCTTCTTCCTGCAGGCATTTATTTATGAAATACAGTGGGAGTGTTTAGAAGGGGTTTAATAAAATAGTGGTAGTATTTTGTGAAGTGCAATAAATCAGTGTTTTCACTTGTAATTGCAGCTAGTGGTTTAAGTTTGTTCCTGTATTCATATATTGTGTGTCTTAAATCTGATCATGGAGAGATTTTAGGGAAGTGGAACGAGTAAAGTCACACATAAACAGGCAGATTGAAACATGAAAATAATTGATAACAGCTGTAGTTATAATATTATTGATCCAACTGAAATGAGTGTCTATTTCACAGAGATGTGATATTTTTGCACCTAACAGATGTCAGTGCTAACTGCACAACAGTGAAAATACTTAATTGTGTTGGTCTATCTTCAAATTAAATTTTTCTGGTATATGGCACTTATTAAAATAATTATAGTTAAAAGTCAGCAATAGTAGTAGTTAAGTGGTGGCAGCCGTAAATATAGCTACATCTAGTCTATTAGACATGAAAATGTAATATGCAGGATGTTCAGTAATGCAGGCAAAAAAGAAAATAATGAAAATAAAAATGAAAAAGCAATAATTTGATGAAAACGAGTCTAAAAGCAATTTGTTGTAATAATGTTCAACCAGTAGAATCAAACTAATACAAGATAATCATCAACATATATATAGTTGATATCTGTGAGGTGTAAGCCATTATGCCAGATACCAGCATCAGGCTTTCCCAGCATTCTGTTGACATCTTTGAAATGTCAGGTATTCTGCCTGATATTAGCAGAATGTCCGACACCTCAAGTTGTCAACAGATCACCAAGACAGGCCTGAAGAATTACAGATACATAGTTGCTGGCTTAAGCTTTCAGAGTTGTCTTTCATAAAAAAAAGGTAGCTGGTAACAACAGTAAATGAAATAAACAAATTTAAAATGGTGACATCAAATGAAATTCTATTTAGCGGGCGACCTTTCTTGAAGTGTTTGAATTTCTGTGCTCATACCTGTTTGTGATTCAACTCCTCAGGAAATAAGCATCATTTTTGTATGTGAACCTATATGTATTATAAAAATGGATGTATTTATGTATCACATCTCCTCCTAAACCACAGGATTGGTTTCAACCAAACCTGTTACATATATCACTTATTGTCTGTAACGAACCAATGTAGGTGTGAGAACCACTTACCTTTGAAAGGGGTGGGTTTGAAGAAGCAGCGTAGTTCACAATGCGCAAATAGCTAGGCTATATTCATTGTGTATTTAAGAATGAGAGCAGTTATTAAATGTTGTTTTATGTTTATTGGTCAGTCAGCTTTCACACTGCATACATAAAAAGGATTATCTAATTGAACAAATCAGTTTCACACTGCACGTGTCCGCAGCTATATTCAAATTATTTAATGTGCACTGGGAATGGATGTGAATCTGCTTTCAACTTTAAAAACAGTGTCAACCTGTTAGCCTCATTTCTTACCCAGCATTACATTACCTAAAGTGCAACAGGAGGCTTAAGATTTCTGTGATTAGTTTTCAGTACAAACTCCACAAATGGATTACTTAATTTCAAAACATAACAACTGTAACTAATAATGAAAATATAAGAAGTTTATTGTCAAGTAGCTACTTTTTACCCGATATCTTCCTCAAGATTTCTTGAGAAAAAGGTTCCCTGTGGATGCCATAGCATGCTGGCACAGTGAAAAACACGATCTGCACTGGACAGATGGCAGGGCAGTGGAAAATGCTGCATCAGCTGGCGAACTTCAATTTCAGTGTATGCTGCACCATTGCGCAACACCTGTCACAAGAAACAGGTGCAGTTTTATTTGCTTTGGCAGTTACTTCATGGCTTATGCCATTTTATTGTGGGAAATGTCTTAATTGGAAAACAAACACACACACACACACACACACACACACAGTGTATTACACTGATTTGTAACTGTTGCTGGAGTATGTTTATCTTCTGTATACAAGGTCACTGTAGCTTGATAAAGGTCTTGCAATACAATAAATTATTGTAATTGACAGTCTTTGTCAATATTTTGCTGAAAATTACTTTCTTCCAGCAAATTGTTTAGGTTTGTTGCAGTAATTGTATTACTGGTTGAAGGTTAATTTATCTTTACTGAAAAACAGCTGATTATCAAACCATAATATTCATAGTCATGTCACTTGTTTTATTAATCACTACATATTTGGTATGATACTATCCATCTTCAGATGATATACAGGATCTTTCACAATTCACCTCCTTTCGTACCTATTAACTTAACCTACGAGCCTTCCTGATGAACTCAGTTTTCATAGTGTTCAGGCTGTGTTTTGCAGATGGTTTGTGTCATAGCTCCCATTAAAAGCTGGAAAAAGTGGCACAACACAAAAACCTTTGGTATTAAATAGAATTTGATTTCTTTTATGATTTATTTCATGCTCTCCATTCAAGGTTACAAAATATTGGCTATTGAAGTGGGATGCAAGGACAGGAAAGGTCAAGTGCCCTCAAACTATTGCTGAATGTACAGACGGTAGAAGCTGGTATGATTATCAGGATAGTTTCTAATAACAAGTAGATGTTGCGTTTGGTATACCTTACTGAAGTGTAATGGTTATAGTTTTTCTAAGATACTTTGCAAGTGACTTCCTTGATACTTTACAACCTAACCACATCCATTTGTTATTAAAATAGGGACAGGAAAAAATCTTTTTTTGTGGCCAAGGTTGGTGCTATTTTTTGCCAAATTCAGTGTTATTTTTTGCCAAATTCAGTGTTATTTTTTTGCCAAATTTGGTGTTATTTTTTGCCAACTTTATTGTTACTTTTCTCCAAATTCACTGCCCTTTCTTTCCAAATTCGGTGCTTTTGTTGCAAATTTAGTACCTTTTTACCAAATTGGGTGTGAGGTTTGTTGCCAAATTTGTTGCTTTTTTGACATATTCTGTGTTATTTTTTACCTGTTTCGCTGTTATTTATTGTTGCCAACTTCAGTGTTATTTATTGTCAAATTTGGTGGTGTTTTTGGCAAATTTTGTGCTTTTTCCTAAAATCAATTATGTTGTCAGATTCAGTATTACTTTGGTCAAATTTGGTGGTATTTTCGTCATCACATCAAAGATTGTTACTCAGGAAATTAACCATTATTTTAAAATTATACATGAGCCTCAGGCTTGACGAGAGTAGAGGACAAAATGCAATTTTATCATTCATTATCTGTCAGTTAGGATTATTAATAAACTGCCATCCTGAGAATTATAATATTTTTATACAGCAAAATTAAAAATTTCATGATATCTGTTAAAAAAGCCAATTTAATGTTATTTAGCTAAAAACTGATCATTTCATAATGTTTTTCGTATTATTGTTTTCACAAGGCACACATACATGTTTTTCATTTTTTGTAAGTCTAACACTTCTTGTTAAAAATTTCCAGCCCAGTACTTTGTATTTCATACTGATGTTAATGCCTAATATAAAAGCATCACCACTTTCTGTAGAAAAACGAATTGTTTGATTTTGTAGTTAACACTTTGGCAGAACGAATCTTCCTCTCTGCAGTCGAACGTGGACTGTTTTGAAACTGCCAGGTTAAAACTGTGTGTCGGACTGTGATACGAACACAAAACCTCATTGTTTGTGAGAAATGCTCGTATCATCTGAACTATTGGGGCATGACCCATGACCAGACCCACATCTTCATTCATGCCAGTACCTAACTCCTACTTTCCAAACGTCACATTAATGCCCTTTCATACCTTACAGGACTAGGACTGTTGGAAGAAAGAGTAGTGCTTGTAAAAGGCTGGTTTCTGGGTTCATGTGCCTGTCCAGCATTAGGAAATTTAAAACACGTTGGCAGTTAACTACTGGTATCATAGCATTATTGTTCCTATCTTATTTGCAGTGTGGCAGGCATTCATTAAAAAACTTGGAATTTCACATTACACATAAAAAGTTAAAAATACTTGTCCTACACCCAAGCACCATGTCCCTACAATGACTACTTGCAGTCGTTTGTGTCCCTCATTTGCCCATGATATCTGCACAGATTTCCATCATACAGTGCACATTGAGAAATATGCAGTCGAGTACATTTCAGAAGGAATAAGATTTACATAATCCTTTCCCACTTTCATCAAAAGCAGAGGACTGGTTTTGCTCTTGGATTGATGCTTTAAAAATCTGAACACTTATGTTTACAGTCCTTGAAGGGAACTGAGGCTGGTCTCATCATCTAGGTGAGATGCAGTGTTCATGCTGATTGCCAGTGGTCCACAGCTCACTGTACCCTCTATTTTCCGTTGCTTGTGGGATGGCCTATGCGACTTTCCTGCTTTGTTTTTGTTTGAATAAAGTTGAGGGAGAAATTGCTGCACAAACGTAATAAGTGTTGCTACATACATAATAAGTATTGCCAGCCCGTGACTCATTTTTAGTGGCAGCCTCTGCCTCAGACTTGTTTGTGGCTTTTTCTGACATGTGTTTTCTGGAACACCATCCTCAAGACCACATGTAATCTTCCACTGTTGTTGAAGTGAAATATACATCCAAAAGAGGCAGGAAAGATTATTGTTTAGCAGACCATTCATAATAAAGCCATTGGGGTGAAACAGATGCTCAGGTTCAGCAGCTGTGTCTCTTTGAAAGGAAGTATCCTGGCATCTGCCTTAAGTGATTTAGTGAAACCACAAAAACTGTAAATATGAATGACCTGCTGGGCATTTGAAACTTTTTCCTGAATGTGGGTTCAGTCTCTTAATCACTGCACATCACTAGGTGGGTGCAAGACAGGGATCCTCTGTGATCTTGGCTGCCAGCAGGAAAATCTTGAGAGATCAGATACGCATTCACAGTAATGAGAGACCAATATGATGCTCACTATCTGTAGATGTGCTTCACAGCCATAAGCAGTTTATAACATACACTAATAAGCCAAAACATTACGACCACTGCCCACTGCAACAGGGGATGCAGCCTGGAGTCTTTTCGGGCACTTGACGCAGTAACAAACGTGTGTAAGTGGAGCAGACACAGACAGGGGATTACTGTGTTGAAGATATGGGCTGCAAATGGGGAAATCCATTGAGATAAATGACTTTGACAAAAGGCAGATTATTATTGCATGGAGCTTGTGAACAACTATCTTGAAAATGGCAAAGCTGGTTGAATGTTCATGTGCTGCTGTCATGTCTACAGAAAGAAGTAGGAGGATAGTGAAACTACCGCTAGGTGCTAAATGGTTGGCTATCCTACCTTCCAAACTTTGCAAAAGGAGACGAGATACTGGCAGAAGTAAAGCTGTGAGGACCGGGCGTGAGTCGTGCTTCGGTAGCTCAGATGGTAGAGCACTTGCCCGCGAAAGGCAAAGGTCTCGAGTTCGAGTCTCGGTCAGGCACACAGTTTTAATCTGCCAGGAAGTTTCAGTTATTTATGTGATTTACATGACTTGTACGTTGACATATAATGCTACAGACCTCCATAAACATACCAACAAACTGTTGGATCCCAGATACTTAGAATCAGTGATGTATTTATTTCCTTAAATGGAAAAACAAGCTGTTAAGCAGGTGGTTACAATATTTTGGCTCATCGCTATTAGTTCCAGCTCTCCACACACTTTCTTCATGGACACCTTGCAACAAACACAGCTCCTTTTTAAGTTAAATAACCAAAGATGAAAGCTAATTTATGTTTCTGTAGTTTTATTCATTTAGAGACATGAACTGAATGGACCACATCAAAACTATGCAAGCATTTAGACTGAAGATACACAGTAGTTTACAGGAAATTACACATGATTCATTATGTTGAGAGGCAGTTTTCTCAAATATGACACTGAAAACACATTTCTAAATCATGGTGGATTGCTTAGGTGTAGATGTACATCTGGTAAGCTACAAAAGGTTTCTAAATGATCAGAAGTTGTAACTGGCAGTACAAATGAGCTGTGACTGTTTAATGCCAAATGAACAGTTGTACAGGTAGTGTACATAATTTTCTAAAGAACAGGTTTCTTCATTATGAGTATCTAATTCATATATGGTGAATGTTTTATTCCTAAAAGTATATTATTGTATCTCCTTTTACTAAGGCTTTCATTGTGTGTCAGCTGGTAATACAGTTGGACTTCATGTTGCACATAGCAGTTAATGCTTGTAGCATTTTAGGCAAGATGTCATCATAAAAGTCTTTTGTTTTTGTTGGTTTATTTTATTTTGTAAGACAAGGAAAGAGTTTGTTACTGTCTGTTATTTATTTCAGATGTGTTCTATTTGTATGCTGGCTTATTATATATTTAGTTGTTGTAAATACTGTACAATGTCTTAATGTTGTGTATTGTTATACTTGAAGAATTGAAATGTGTGTATATTATTGTCTTTGTGCATTTTTATTGTTGTCTGTAGGTCTACGTGTTATACTTCATTGCATGTCTCAGTGCAGAATATGTGTAAGCATGTTATAAAGTAATTTTGTTTGAAAACAGTATTATAAAGATGTATGTTAATAACCTTGCATTGCAATTCCAAGTAACAAATTGTATGAAAAATTATTACTTTGTGCGATACCTTTCATCACACAGGAATTGTTGTTGCATAATAATATGTTATTTTATGTATTAATCCTTCTTTTATATTGCATTTAGTCAGTTGCTTTTCTGCTGGCCCATTTGAGAGAGAGAAGTAAAAATAATTTCTACAAAACCTCCAGAATTTGTCAGAATTTTTGTATATTGATTTTTAAAATACGGACTGAAACTGTTATTCTAATATAAAAATTGCTCAAAATGACTCATGATTATGTCCATGGTCATCATAGGAGCATAATTGATTTATTGAAACTGGATAGGTTCAGTTGTTATGGACTTTATTGCAGCTGTTCAAAGAAGTCATTTGTACAAAAACAAGAAACAAAAATGGTTCTTGTAGTGGTTGACAAATGTTCGTAACTTTTTAAGAACTGTGCATACCTCAGGAAAGTGGGTTTAAATTAACATTTACTGCATTAATTCTTACTGTCCATAGAAAGACTTTAACTGATTAGCTACAAATTGAATTTATTTTCTGTCAATAGTCAAATTCTTGATTTCAAAACCTCTGTTTTTAATGTAGAAATTTTCTTTTTAACCGGCGTTTCCCTATTTTGAATTACTTCTCATGTCACCATACATTGTAGTTTTGGCCCTTATTGAAAGATGTCCTGTATTTTGGCCTTAATTGAAACAAAGGCATGAATATAGTGATTAATGATTTGCCCGAGAACACCTTAAATTTTTGGTGTGAATACTTGTAGGTGATGATTCATAGGCAAGGAATTGTCATTGAGTGATGAGCCATGATCACAAATAAGGAAATACAGTCATCAGTAGTGGATGTTGTGCATGGATGATATGAAACATTTTCACATTACTCATTCATATCTACTTGTGTGACAGTAACTAGCAAATGAGTTACTCTTCATGGCATATCAGACACATGTGTCTCCTTTGGTCTCATGCAGACCAAAAAATTTATAGTTGTATTTAACATACCTCAGTGTTTTAGTAAAAGTATCGGTTAAGTAAGATGCACAAAATATTATGGCATTTATGAAGAACATACTTTAAGAAACTCTTAGTTATATCAACTGTTACAAAACATATTCGGTAACCTGAATCATGGGATGCAGTGAATTCAGCAGTAAACAATATTTGTCTCATTGGACACTGGCTAACCATGTTGTGTGTGAAATATTGAATACAGTCAGAGAAATTAGTTTTTCAGGAACAAAGATATTTGCTACAGGCCTCGAATGTTGTCGTCATCTTGAATTTGAAGTTCAGTAGTAAACATATAGATTCAAAATCAGTATCATGTTGAAAGTATGAAAGTGCAATTTTGAAATTCCAATGTAAAGAAAAGTAAATATTTTATTGTTTATCCTTGGGGCATGTGACCTTCTATTTTTATAACTCGAATCTAAGCCGCACTTTTTCTCCAGTTTTTGTAATCCAAAAAACCGCCTGCGGCTTAGAATCGAGTGCTGAGTAAGCAGAAGTTATGAAAAATGTTGGTAGATGCCGCCACAACTAACGTCTGCCGTCGAATATATGTAGCACTACACAGGCATGCTTTGCAGGCAAAAAGATAAATATTGGCGCCATAACCTCTGCGTCAGTAAACAAATTTAAAAAAAAAGGTGGAAGACGAGCTTTTTTTCTCCGCCCCGAGTTTCGAACACTGCGTTTTCATACATTATCCAACGAAGTAAATACATTTTCCGTATTGTTCATCTTCGAATGTAGCAGCCTTTCAATGTACTACGAAAATCCGACTGGAAAGACTGTTTGGGATGTTTGTCTGTCAATATGGCTAACTTTACGTTCTGAATTTTTTCCTACCTGTGACAAGAGATGGTTGCTAATAGGAACTTTCATGAATTGTGAATCACATGCAGTATTCTCTGCACCATAAGAATAATACGAATGTAAACATTTTGCCATGTATTCTTTCGAGTTTGCTGCTATCTCATTTAAATCCTGTCTGCCTAATAAACTACGGAACTAAGAGTGAGACAACAGCAAGCACGGAAGAATATACGTATAATGTCATGTTTATATTTGTATTATTCTTATGCCGAATAGTGATACAGTCGGAAATGAAGCAAGGCAACTGACTAGATTTTTAAATCTAAGATGACTCTAATTTCTGTGCAGAATGTAATGTACTAAAGACACGTCTGCAAAGATTTTCAAACGGAGAAAAAT
This sequence comes from Schistocerca americana, assembly GCF_021461395.2. Classification (NCBI taxonomy): domain Eukaryota; kingdom Metazoa; phylum Arthropoda; class Insecta; order Orthoptera; family Acrididae; genus Schistocerca; species Schistocerca americana. The sequence goes on from NC_060130.1 coordinate 612,702,325, forward strand.
TTTCGATAAACTCTCGTCTAGAACATCTTCTATCATATGCAGCCTATTATTTGGTTCTTGTTTATCATTATCAAAGAAAGCAGCAGTGTAAGTAACAACAAATAGCAGTCTCTTGCCATTGTTTCACTAGTGAGATGATTCCTCTTTTTTTCTTTTAATTGTAAGCGGCGGTAGTGCGCACAAAAGCAAGTCATGCCGCGAGCGGCGACATGCCGTAAACACTCATTATCAGAATGCGACAAACAATGCATGACACAGTACAATAATGAATTTTCAGCTTAGAGTGATGTAAAAACCTATACCAAAGCAAACGGCACTTATCAGATCAAAGAATAATAGGCAATCACTTCTAACCAGACAAAGCACGTGAAAAAGGAAGGGTAGCCGTATAAATACGGACGGAGCGCCTGACGCATAGAAATGCCTACCTGGTAAAGCTTAACTGCTAAGCTTATGACTCGAACCAAACTACTGTAGCTGTATCGTCATACATTTGACCTAAAGTGTATCTCATATTACAATGGACCAACTTTGTTTTGATTTAGAGGTGCGGTGTAAAACTTTTCTCTCCCCTTGAATTTCGAGTCTCAAATTTCAGGTGCGGCTTAGATTCGGGATTTTTTTTTTCCCTTGATTTCGAGTCTCATTTTTCAGGTGCGGCTTAGATTTGAGTGTGGCTTAGATTCGAGTAAATACGGTAACCTATATTGAAATATGCAAAATGCCCCACTGCAAGACAACTGGAAAAAGTTTTAAAGGCCTGCATTTTGAAATGGAAATGATCTCAGCTTTTCACTATAATGCTTCCTCCCCTTCTCTTGCTATCCCCAAGCTGTGACACTATTATTCAGAATAGTGCATGCTTTATGTAAGAGGCTAATGTCAGATAGCTGATTTATTTGGCTGTATATTCAGAGAATCTGCAGCTAACTTCGTATACATTTTCACTACACATGGCTGTTGCTGGAGTATGTTTCCATGTTGATGTAAGCTGTTGAGTATGTGAATGTTACAGCTTCTGCTGAAAATTTAAAGGAAAAGAACACTTTTCACAGATAATAAATTAATTTTATAACAACTCAAATAAGTGCAAGAAAGGTGAGATCTTAAACATTATTAAAATTCTTCGTAATTTTGTATCACTTGTTCTCAAGAAAGTTTCTTGAACAGTGAGTAGTGAGTTCCTAAAATACATTGCACTTCATTTCACTTGCTGGGATATTTGCATATTCTTATGCCATTCAACTCTGTGCTGTATCACTGCACTATCTTCTTCACTTCTGTGGAACACACATCCGTTGTGTGTAAGAGGAGTGTAATTTCATGTGCAATTTGTGCAGTGAGGAACAGTTGGAGGCTAAGATTTGTGATTAAGAAATTTGTTTGACAAGTTTGGCGTTATAAAATTTGTAGCCATATTTTAAATCCATGATGGACACTTGGACACAAGTGTTTGCTTCAAAGAATGTACAGAGAGATTGATTTTTTGCATCAAAGAATATATACCAACATTGGTGAAAACAGCAATGCTAAGAAGAATATGTACTTTATACCCTGAAAGAGAGCTGTTTCTAAATCTCTCTCTCAACTTCCTGAGTTTTCGGGTCATATTGCCCACAATCCACAGGGGTGTTGACATTATGTTGTCACTTCATAACCATTAGTTAGTCCAAATCCGAAAAGACCATTGTCAGTGCAGTATACCACTTAACATTGAAAGCATGTTTATTATGGACACCAACATACAGAAAGAATGGACCTGAGCTCCAGGAGCCAGTGTGGTGCTTTATTTTATCAATTTTGCTTAGAGAACACAACAGGTGTTTTCTTAAATTATAGTTTACAAAATATTGCAACCAGCCACAAGGTTGTTTTTTGAGTGATTTTTTATTGTATTGTCACTAATTTCAGGCCTAAGGCCATCTTGAGATAGTAAAATTTGCAAAGTCAAAGCTACTATCTTGTATTTAGTTTAGTTCATTGATCAATATGGATTGTAAAAGAAAATTAAGCTCTTGTCTTGTAATATCTAAAGGAGGGCTGTTCATGGAGATGCAACTATAAAACTTTCAAAGAAGTCAATACCACTGTCTGACAATGGGCTTAGGCCAGAAAATAGTAACGGTAAAACAAAATCCCTTCAGAAATATTTGTTACAGTATTTCCTACAGTGTAAAGAATGGTGCTGTATATACAGACATAGAATATTCTGGAACTTGGGGATCTTCTAGAAATGATACTAATGGCAAATACTTGCTGGTGATCGGATTTGAGCTGGCAACCTGCAGCACACCAGCCACAATCCTAACCACTACTCCACATTGGATACAGCACAACTCTCAGCATTGCTCAGAACAGTGACCCATCCTATCAGAAGTTCTCGTTGAAGCCAACTACAGCATCCTAAACCTAGATCTTGTCAGTAGTTCTTTGTATGGCAGCATATGTTACATTCAGGTTGTGTTGTCATGTACTTTTCACTGTGATGAGTATCGAAGGTAGGGCCCCTCCTGTCAAAGCTTTTCAGCCATTGAGTGGGCCTTAAGTTTCCTCAAAAGAGAAGTCCCCATAAGTGCCTCAAGACTGTAGTAGGGAGGACATGGACTATGTCTCTGCAATTTCTGCCTTCTTGATGAAGACCATAGCCCTCCACTTCCTATGTGATGTCTGACAAGCGACGAAGCATATGGTATGACCCAGAGTAGCACATTGGTAACTTTTCTGATCGTCAGACTTTCTGTATACCAAGTCTCTCAGTCTGCCCTCACTGTCCAATTCTTGGTGTTATAGTGCTGTGACCTACTGAGTATCTAGTGACTGTACACAAGCCAACTGTTTTGCTTTGTTGGTCCTGGTGACAAGGTATGTCACGGAGTCATCTTGAGTGCCATCTGATTTGAAACAGGAAAAAGGTATCCATCACCGTTCCAGCTTTGCAACCATGGAGCAGAAAGAACAGTGTGGATCCTGTTCTGTCTTGTTTCACTGTATTATAACCAAAAGTTACAATGTGTAGCATTGTACTGTAGTCTCTCTGTTTGACATCTGTGTACATCAAGAGCATTTCTGCTAAAACCTTATTACATTGTTCTGTGAGGAAATTTGCCTTTTTATGGTAAGCAGCTGTCATCCTATGGCTGCTGTCGCAACATGAGATTACTTCTAATGCTAGTCTCGACTGGAAAACTTTTCCGTGATGAGAGATGATCACATGGGTTACTCTCTGCTTCAGAATTGGGCCTTTTACAAAGAACCTTGCAATTTCAAGAGCTTTGGCACTCGGCACAGCTTTGCTGATGGCGTAGCAGATGAGGTAGCCAGTGCAGGCTATTATCCATCAATTCCCATATGTCACCTTTTGGAACATCCCAAAAAGGTAGATTCCAGTGCAGTAGAATGGTACAGTTGCGGGCTGAGTTGGAATTGGATTCCGTGGAGGCAACTGTGGCACAAGTTTCCACTGCTGTCGTTTCCATTCATTGCCTCACATAGTGTCTAATGGTTCGGTAGAGTCCTGGTCAGTGATACCGGGGTTCTGTGCAGAGTCTTCATGAATCTGAGGTGACCAAATCTTAGAGTGCCATGGAAATACTCCAAGATAGCTGGCAGTAGACGAGCTGGGATGATGAAGCATCTATTTATGTTCTCTTGGATCATAATTTCTCCTATACAATGTTCCGCTTATTAACTGGAATTCTCCTTTTGTCAGTTATTTCTTATTCAAGACTTCTATAGTTTTAAAAAGCTGGATCTCCCCTATGTTCAGCAGCAATTAACTGGGTTGCCAAAGATTTTTATTTCTTGGTTGACGCAGAAGCACCACTTTTTAGGATTCAGCTGCCTGCAGTATGAACACACTTCAGCACAGTTGTTAGCCAGCTTACAAGTTCTTCAAATGCATTTGAAAACAACAATGATGTCATCCAGAGAGCAAAACACATCATCCATTTAATGTGTCAAAGCAGGTTGTTCATCATAAGCTTGAATGTGACCGGAGCGTTACACAGTCTAGACGGCGTAACTTTGAACTCGTGGAGGCTGTCACGAGTTACAAAGGCAGTCTCTGCCTTGGCAGCCTGCACCAAACTCTATTTGCTAGCAGCCTATCTGCATATCCATAGTTGAGAAATAATTTGTTCCATTCAAGTAGTTTAGTATGTCGTCAGTGCACGTCAGTGTCTAGACTGACTGACTTTTTTTTGTTCAGTCGTAGGTAGTCATGTAGAAATGCCGTGTGCCATCCTTTTTCTTCGTGAGGACCACAGGAGAGGACCAAGGACACTCTGAAGGTTCAATAATGCCATCTTGCATCTTTTTCTCTACTTCCTTCAAAATCGTGTGCTGTTCAGCCAACACCACATTACATGAGCATTGACTGGTTGGTGGATGATCCTCCATCTTGATACAGTGTTTTCCCATGGGACACCTGTTCATTCTTTTCTCTACTCTGGATTTGAAAGCATCCAGAATTTGGTACAAAGTGACTAACTCTCACTGACATTGGTCCCCAGTCAGACGAGATCCCATTGGTAGTCTGATAGTAGTTTCCTGCACTGTGTTTTTTGTAGTGTTATTGGACCTGATTCTTCATCAGTGGCACAGAGTTGCCAGTCCCAAACTATTTGGCTGTTGGTACATTTGTACCTTTAGAGATAAGTTGTGCTTTCTCTTTACAGCTACTGATCCAAAGTTCTCCTTTACAACATGCAATACTTGTGGTCATTACAGGTATGCAGATTTATTTTGCGAGACTGAGTAACTTTTTATAGTTGACAAATCCTTCAGTGTTTAAGGGAGCATCTAGACTGATGTCTGGAACACATCTCGTTGATAACAGTGGGATAACAATGTCTTCAACTGCAACAATGGCTCAGAGCAGCCTTTGTTGTGTGTGCTTGTTACAGGGCTATTACAAATGATTGAAGCGATTTCATAAATTCACTGTAGCTCCATTCATTGACATATGGTCACGACACACTATAGGTACGTAGAAAAACTCATAAAGTTTTGTTCGGCTGAAGCCGCACTTCAGGTTTCCGCCGCCAGAGCGCTCAAGAGCGCAGTGAGACAAAATGGCGACAGGAGCCGAGAAAGCGTATGTCGTGCTTGAAATGCACTCACATCAGTCAGTCATAAGAGTGCAACGACACTTCAGGATGAAACAAAGATCCACCAACTGCTAACTCCATTCGGCGATGGTATGCGCAGTTTAAAGCTTCTGGATGCCTCTGTAAGGGGAAATCAATGGGTCGGCCTGCAGTGAGCGAAGAAACGGTTGAATGCGTGCGGGCAAGTTTCACGCGTAGCCCGCGGAAGTCGACGAATAAAGCAAGCAGGGAGCTAAACGTACCACAGGATGGTGCTCCACCGCACTTCCATCATGATGTTCGGCATTTCTTAAACAGGAGATTGGAAAACCGATGGATCGGTCGTGGTGGAGATCATGATCAACAATTCATGTCATGGCCTCCACGCTCTCCCGACTTAACCCCATGCAATTTCTTTCTGTGGGGTTATGTGAAAGATTCAGTGTTTAAACCTCCTCTACCAAGAAACGTGCCAGAACTGCGAGCTCGCATCAACGATGCTTTCGAACTCATTGATGGGGACATGCTGCGCCGAGTGTGGGAGGAACTTGATTATCGGCTTGATGTCTGCTGAATCACTAAAGGGGCACATATCGAACATTTGTGAATGCCTAAAAAAACTTTTTGAGTTTTGTATGTGTGTGCAAAGCATTGTGAAAATATCTCAAATAATAAAGTTATTGTAGAGCTGTGAAATCGCTTCAATCATTTGTAATAACCCTGTATAATAGTTCCATCAATTTGGAGTTCTGATCTTCTACAGTGTAAAACTGCTTGTGGTGACTATATTCTGTCAAAGCAGGAAAAGAACCCCCTGAATCAACTGGTACCCAGACAGGTTGGCCATCAGTGATGACGTCAGTGAGATTTCATAACATTTTGGTAACTGTTGTCCATGGTGGGTTTTCGTTTGTGAAACTCTCACCTCCATAGTAGAAAGTCACCTCACTTAGTTTTCATGCATTTGGTGGCTAGCCAAGTGCTTGATATTTATTTACGGTGACAGGGAATGATTACAGTGTGTTGAGAAGTGACCTCGCCTGCAATCCGGTGATGTGTTTTTTCCGACAGGTCGATTGTAAATGTCTGCAGTTGACTTACGTGACTAGATCTGTTGTGATGGTTTATGTCTTGAAGTGTAATAGTCATCGAATACTTGTTGTCTTTTTCAGTAGTAGCATACAAAATATTCAGGACATCCACTGTGTAAACATACTGGTGTATTGTACACCAGCCCTCAAATGTCTGTCCTTCTCAGAGGCATTATACTTGATGGAGTTGATTGTAACTGCATTGGTCGAATGCTGGGTTGTCATTTAACAGCTACAGCATAATTCTTAGTTGGCAAGAGTCTCACCTTCAACTGGTGGCAGAGAACAGTGCTGAAGACTGATACACCTTCTCTTCAATGTTCTGTTACCTCCTGACGTATGGGTTCAACATCCGTGGCTATTATCTCTTGTGTACTTTATCCAACAATTCTGTCTACCATAAACTGCTGTATCTCTTCTCTTACTACCTGCTGTATGGAGAGACAAAGTCCTGGTTGTCTTTCACAATTGCCATAGGGACCGCATTCAAGAGCCTGTCATACTTCTTTCATCTGAACAAACAAGGTGGTGTAGTGGTTCGCGAACTGGACTTGCATTCAGGACAATAGTGATTCAAATCCGCATCCGGCTGTCTAGATTTAAATTTTCTGTGCTTTCCGTAAATTGGTCCAGGCAAATGCCAGGATGGTTCCTTTGAAAGGGCCTTGCTAATTTCCTTCCCCGAACTTGAAATATTCCAACCTTGTGCTCCATCTCTGCTGACGTAGATGTTGACAGGATGTTAAACCCAAATCTTCCTTCCTTTTCGTCTTTCATCCAGTTCTTTTCTGTTGTGTTTCATTGATATACTGGCACCAGTTGATGAATTTGTTCGTTGTTGACGTTCTTTTTCCACAGAAGCTTGATTTGTGTCTTCTGAAACTCTATCAAATGTGACATTTTGTTGGGTTATGTCATTTGAATTCACAGTGTGGCATAAGGCCAAAACAGCAAAACAGTGTGTGTGTGTGTGTGTGTGTGTGTGTGTGTGTCATTTCTTTCATACTGTTGAGCCCAGTTCAATAGTTCTTCCACTATGTAGGCATGTTGCTGATTTTCACTGAATGTTTTAAACTGGAGGTATGAATTAAAAAACGCCTTCAGTCACAACTTTTCGTGGTTGTTTTTTTTTAAGTATGCAGTGCAATGAGGTGAAATGCATATTCCTGTCACAAAAAGGTTTGATGCTAGGTTATGAATTTTGTAAGTCAAACGCAGAAAATATGTGCCAAATAGTGGAAAAGATGAACGGTGTAAACCTACCAAATAATACAAGAAAATCAGTTTTAACATTTTAGCACCAGCACACATTCTTTTTTCCATTGTTTTCGTACATATCACTTCATTCAAGAGGCACATTCGCATACGCATGTTTGTAAACACTTCACAGATGTTTTTGTTCATGATGCGGTCAGAGATGAATTTATTTGTAGTGCTAAAGATATAATTATTAAACAATTGACATATGCAGCAAAGAACTTTAGAATAGGTCTTTAAAATTACTGAAATAGCTGTGACGTGCGAAATATGTCCATTCATTTAACGTACATTCTTCTTTTTGATTTTGTGGAGGTATATCTCCCGTTGTTCTAACAGATTTAGGGTCTTACCAGTTGCTTCATTATGTAGTACTACCAAATTGTTTTATAGATTGTTGATGGCATGTTTCGTTTCCAGCATACATTATGCAATAACTGATTTTTCGAAGTGGTTGAGCCTGAAAGCATTTATGTGTTCTTGAAAACAGGTTTTGAAGTTTCTGCCTGTTCTCTCTACATAGTAGGCAGGACAACTGGGACGTGATACTTCGTTGTATGTTTGCATGTTTGATTTTATGTTATGGACGAGTAAGTTTCCTGACTTATTATTAGTTGAGAATGAAATTGCCACTTTTTTTTTAGGTTAGCAATTTTTTGTGACATGTGTGCTCAGGTATGGGATACTGGCGAGTATTTTCTCTTCTTTCACAGTGTGGCCACTTGTTGTCGTTGTCTTGCATTTGAGTATTTGTCTGTCTAAAGTCAATTGTTTTCGCTGTGTAGTCATTGCTTATGAAAATGCTCTTTATTGTATCTGTCTTACTCTTGAAAGTGTTTTCTTCTAAATAAAGAGAGAGTACTCTGTGTACAAAGATGAATACATCACTAAAACATTGACTTTCTTTTCGGAAAACAGCATAACAAAGCCCAAACAAGATCCAAATATAAAATTCCAAAACAAAATCAGAATAAATGCAATTTCCTCTTCACAGAAAAACAAGCAAGAACATACATTTTAATAAATCCCACAGCCCCAAGACTGAGAGCTCAACCTAAGATCCATAAACCTCAAGTTCCATTGAGGCCTATTGTTAATTCTAAAAATACACATGCCTCCAGAGTCCCCCATTTACTGTACGAAATTCTGAAACAGTACTATGCATTTGATAAATCATACTCAGTTAAGAACACAAGTGAATTAGCAACGAAAATTAAAGATATAAATATTCCTGCAGGTGCCAGATTTACCTTTTTTGATGTAACTAACCTATTTACAAATGTACCAACTGAAAAAGCAATAGACATAATCTTTGAAAACTTAATAAAACATTAAAAAATGGCAATTTCAGAAATATCAGAAGTCAAGGACATGTTGCAGCTAATATTGTCTCACAATTGCTTTACATTGAATATTTTCTTCTGTTCAGCCTGGAATTTATCCTAGCTATCAGGCTTCTCTTCATTGTTCTCAAACCACTGTGCCACCCAAGTAAAAGTACACATGTGCCCAACACATTATGCCATCCCACCTGTGGCATTTGGTGACTCAATCAAATCCTTTGCCATTTCAATGGTCTTGGTCAACATGTCCAGAAATCACTGATGAATGCCTAAGGTCCAGCTGATTTACTGCTATCTTGGAATCAGTTGGTCTCCCAAATATACGGATCTTGGAAGCGATGTACTCCTTGTATTCCTGTCCCTGTCTGTATAGGCAATGGCCTTTATGTTGCCTAGTTGGGGCCATGGTGATATTCCAGATCCAAAATCAGGGTCTTCAGTAAGGTACTACACTTAGCACTGAAAGCACAGTTATAACCGACACCAGCATGGAGCTAGTTGCTATTTATACAAACATTGAATATTCCACAATATATAAATATTACAAACACATGAAATTTTGAGAATCTTCTAGAAATGATAAGTACTAAATCACAAATATTTGCTGGTGATCAAATTTGAACTGGTGATCAGCAGCATGCCAGCCAGTGACACTAACCCCTACTACACATTGGGTGCAGTGTAGCTCACTGCAGTATGTTGTAGCCAACTGAATCAATACCCGTCACACTTGGTATTTATGTGCTGTACTGCTCACCAATTGAGGTTGCCAGTTGCGCTCACTAAGAGTAAAACTTTTCTGAAAACACTAAATTTTGCCTTATAGCACACTAATGATGATCACATACTGTAACAGTCCAGATCTTACTGGACTATGAAAGCCAATGTAGTGGCAGCCTGCTGCAAATGGCATGAAGCAATTTGCACAGATATATCTCCACCCATTCCAATATTGAAACTTCAGTTCAACATTGTGTGTAAAACTATCCGTCTACATACCTCAGCAGGGGGATAAAAAATTTTAAAAAAATGCAACACCAAGAGGGAGTTGTACAACATAAACAAAAGTTGGTAGGCATGTTTCTACAGCTGAAAGATGATGTCTATTCAAATTTCATGCCAGTAGCATCACAATGTTGCTAGTAGTGCCACTATGATGATGCAGATCAAATTGGCTTGAAATACGCGCTGTCATGGTCATGAGCATTAATTACCGTTGAGATTGGACATGGTGAGTTGATGCTAGTCAAGAAGGCTTTTAAGGCAACAAAGACACCTTTATTAACACCTCACTGAGTTTTAACAAGATCTTGTAACAGGGCTACAAAAAGCTGAATGTTCCTTCTTCAATATTTCAGAAAAACTTGAAAGGAATGTAGTCACTGTACATGATTGCTGAAAGTGGTGGTCCCGAGAATGTACAGTCCCAAGAAGACAGAGCTCCAGACGGCCATATGGCACTACCGAGTGGGAAGGTTTTTGGCGTATGGCTCTGGTGCATCAGACTGCATGTGCAGCAGCAATTTGAGTGGCAGTTGGCATCACAGTGACACAATGAACTGTTTCGGATCAGTTACTTCAGGGACAGCTGTGAGCCAAATGTCCTGTATCGTACGTTCCACTGACTCCAAACCACTGCTGTTTGCAACTTCAATGGAGTCAAGCAAGAGCTCATTGGAGGGCAAGATGGAGGTGTGTGGTGTTTTCTGATGAAAGTTGGTTCTGCCTTGGTGTCAGTGATGACCCGTGTGTTGGTTAGTGGGAGGCCAGTTGAGGGCATGCAACCAACCAGTCTGTGTGCTAGACACACTGGCATCTACACCTGGAGCTATGGGGTCTGGGATAGGATTTTATATGACAGCAGAAGCACTCTCATGGTTATCCTACACACTCTGACTGCAAATTTGTACCTCAGTCTGGTGATTTGACGTGTTGTGCTGCCATTCACAAACAGCATTCCAGTCACTGTTTTCCTACCATTTGCATGCTTGCATTCAATATTCTAGCAGTTACCCCAGTTATTAATATACCAGCTTTTCACATTTTCAGTGGCTTATCTCACAGTTACATTAACCTGTGATCTTGCAATGTTAATCATTTAAATATGTTACATAGACAAATGTATTCCCGAAATTTAATTATTTTATATTATGGTAATTATTTTTCGGTGTTGCCATTTTTTGCATCAGTGTATATATATACACACTAAGTAAGTCACTGTACAGTGCATGTTAGAGGGTACATTGTACCAATATTTTCTATTTTCTGTCCTATTCCACTCCCTTATTGAGCCAGGTAGAAGTGGCTGTCTCTATGCCTCTGTATGTGCCCTAATCTCTCTCACCATATTCTTATCATCTTTGAGTTCTGTATACAATGGTGACAGCATAACAGTTGCATCGTCTTCTTCAAATACTGGTTCTTCTAATGTTTTGTTACAGCCATGTAGATAAGATGACATTCATCTTGTGCTGTGGTCCTATTGTGGCTTGGTGCAGTACCCTTTGTGTATCGCCCATTTAGAGCCACTGATTCCACAGATGCATCACTGTTTCAACAATGTGCTGTATGAGTGGGAATGACATAGTAAGATAAAACCCATTTAGACTCTCATACTGACATTGTGCACTTTGACATCAGGGGAGAAGTACTGGCTCTTGATGATGCTCTTCACTGCCTAGTTTCATCGTCCTGATGACACGGTATTTTGATGGTCTAACTGGCTGCTATCTTTAGGTGATATTGCAGGTGCACAATCATGTCGAAACTGAGGTAACATCAGATTCAGTGTCTCCTTTATACCCCAAGAAAAGGCCATTGCGTGTGCACAAGAAGCGAAAGGGCTGCCCTCTGAAAGAAAAAAAAAAAAAAAAAAAAAAAAAAAACCTTTATCTCTACTAATAATGTCTTTGGCTAATCTTACTTTGATGGATTCCTGAAGTACATAACCCCAGTAATGGGAAGCCAGAGCAATAATTTGCATATCTCTAAATGACATATTATGTTCTTCATCAAGACCTTGTTCAGCAAAGGCACATTTTTCAGACTGCAGCAAATGTGTGTGATGTTAATGTTCCACACATTGCTCATGAAGTGAAGTGTGCAAATAGTCAATCCAATATAAGCCCTTCTGCAATGACAGTGAATTTTATATACCCCAGTCTGAATCATCTTTGACAGATCCAAGAAGGGCCCTAGTTCTGACCAAGGGCAAAAGGACACTTTTAATATTGTGTTTTCTGGGGATTCTTGAAATTTTCTGAGAAGTACTTCCTGCAAAAGGTAAAAAAAAACAACTGATTTAAAAGTGTTCATTGTTGAAAAGTACGAATGAGCAAATTGAAAAGCACAATCGATTTGATGATCAGTGTATCCATTTGACTTGAAAACAACCTTAAGATAATCCAGTTCCTGCAGCAAATTATCAGAATCTGAAATAGCGTAAGCTCTCTTCACCATCATTTCGTTTTCAGGCAAAATGGATATACTGATCATCAAATTGTTTGTGCTTTTCAGTTTGCTTGTTCGTGCTTTTCATTAATGGACACTTGTAGATCAGTTGCTTTTTTACCCTTTGAAGGAAGTATGTCTTCAAAAATTTCAAGAATCCTCAAAAAATACAATGTTAAAAGTGTCCTTTTGCATTTGACCAAAACTAGAACCCTTCTTGGATCTGTTAAAGATGGTTCGGGATTAATGAAGGGTGGGCTGTATAAAATTCCTCATCATTATGGAAAGGCTTATATTGGACAGACTATTAGCACACTTCATGAGCAATATGTGGAACATCAATATCACACACATTTGCTCCAGCCTGAAAAATCTACTGTTGTTGAACATTATCTCAATGAACGACATACTATATCATTTAAAAGGACCCAAGCTATCACTCTGACTTCCCATTATGGGGATTGTGTACTTCAGGAGTCCATTGAAATAAGATTATCTGATGACATTATTAATAGAGATAAAGGTTTTCCTTTAAGCAAGATGTTGCATTTATTTGATCAGATATAAAATAACAGTAGTCTGGTTGTCAACCAGGTGCACCTTAATTTGCAATTCATTGCCTTTGTCAGTTTCTACCGCTGGCAGCACTGCAATTCTTCGCTTCACAGAGGGTACCCGTTTTGCTTCTCGCGCACATGCAGCGGCCTGTTCCTGTGGTATAAAGGAGCTGCTATACTTGATGTTACCTCAGTTCCAGTGTGATTGTGCACCTGCAATCTCCCCTGGAGGTGGCGGTCAGTTACACCATCGAAATATCATGTCGCCAGGATGATGATACCCGGCCACATAACCATGAAGAACATCAACAAGCATTACTCCAAAAAAAAATCTATGTAATCACAGTACTGGCTCTTCCTTAAATATTTTCCTCTTTGACAGTTGTTAACTAACTAATGCTGGTGAAACTCTTACCTTTCCAGACCTCAGCAGTTAAGTCCCATAGTGCTCAGAGCCATTTGAACCATTTTTTTATGTTAAACGGGGATTCATTGGACAAATATATGATACTAGAACTGACATGTGATTACATTTTCACGCAATTTGGGTGCACAGATTCTGAGAAATCAGTACCCAGAACAAGCACCTCTGGCCGTAATAATGGCCTTGATATGCCTAGGCATTGAGTCAGAGCTCGGATGACGTGTACAGGTACAGCTGCCCATGCAGCTTCAACACGATACCACAGATCATCAAGAGTAATGCCTGGCTTATTGTGATGAGCCAGTTGCTCGGCCACCATTCACCAGACATTTTCAATTTTTGAGAGATCTGGAGAATGTGCTGGCCGGGACAGCAGTCAAACATTTTCTGTATCCAGAAAGGCCCATACAGGACCTGCAACATGCGCTCATGCATTATCCTGCTGAAATGTAGGGTTTCACAGGGATCGAATGAAGGGTAGAGCCATGTGTCGTAACACATCTGAAATATAACGTCCACTGTTCAAAGTGCCATCAATGCGAAAAAGAGGTGACCGAGACGTGTAACCAATGGCACCCCATTCCATCACGCCGGGTGATACACCAGTATGGCGATGACAAATACACGCTTCCAATGTGTGTTCACCGTGATGTCGCCAAACATGGATGCAACCATCATGATGCTGTAAACAGAACCTGGATTCATCCGAAAAAATGACGTTTTGCCATTCGTGCACCCAGGTAGCTCGTTGAGTACACCATCACAAGAGCTCCTGTCTGATGCAGCGTCAAGGGTAACCACACCCATGATTTCTGAGCGGATAGTCCATGCTGCCACAAACGTCGTCGAACTGTTCATGCAGATGGTTGTTGTCCTGCAAACGTCCCCATCTGTTGAGTCAGGGATCGAGACGTAGCTGCACGATCTATTACAGTCATCTCAACTGCTAGTGATATGAGGCCATTGGGATCCAGCATGGCGTTCCATATTACTCTCCTGAACCCATCGATTGCATACTCTGCTGACAGTCACTGGATCTCGACCAACGCGAGCAGCAATGTCGCCATATGATAAACCGCAATCGCGATAGCCTACAATCCGACCTTTATCAAAGTCAGAAATGTGATGGTACGCATTTCTCCTCCTTACACAAGGCATCACAACAACGTTTCACCAGGCAACGCCGGTCAACTGCAGTTTGTGTATGAGAAATCGGTTGGAAACTTTCCTCATGTCAGTACGTTGTCGGTGTCGCCACCAGCGCCAACCTTGTGTGAATGCTCTGAAAAGCTAATCATTTGTGTATCACAGCATCTTCTTCCTGTTGGTTAAATTTCGCGTCTGTAGCATGTCATCTTCGTGGTGTAGCAATTTTAATGGCCAGTAGTGTACTTACAGTTGCTATTTTTACACAAATGGGTTGCAGCAAAGATAGTTCCAGATATCAGTCCATTGTAATCTTGAATGCCTACCCACAAAAATTAAGATGATATATCTCTACAGTCTGAGAAATTTAAGAAATAAAAATGTGTAAGGACTCTAGAATGCAAAGGGTTTTGATAACAGAATACTGATACACTTTCACGAAGTGCGTTTGTGTGTGTTTCGTAATTAGGCAGAAAGATCCCGTTTAGAAAACAGTCCCTGATTACAAACGTAATTTTCATTATTCTCTCTCTGTCCCTCTCTCCCTCCCTCGTATCAAACTATGATTACAGAAATATACTGCATGTGATGTTAAATTGTGTTCAGGTATCACTTTGTATTGTATTGTTTCTGCAGTTCTTTAATATAACCCTCTTCAGTGTTAGCAGTTCCAGTCGCCAGTAACTGATCTTCATTCATTATTAATATTTCAGTTCTTTTACTATGAGTTGTAAAGGATGTGTTTGATTTATACATGTACATCTATTAACGTACACTTTTCTACATTTAGAGCTAGCTGCCACTCCTAACACAAACTAGAAATTTTGTTTAAGTCACCTCGTATCCCTCTACAGTCACTCGACGATGACGCCTTCCTGAACACCACAGCATCATAAGCAAACAGCTGCAGATTGCTGCTCAGTCTTTCTGTCACACTAATGCTCTTGATACATCTAACACACTGTCAGTCTTATGTAAACTGTGTCACCAGACTGCTCTTGTCGTCGTTGTTGTTGTTGTTGTTGTTGTCGTTGTTGGTGTTGTTGTTGTACCACCAGCCAATCTAAAACATCACATAGCTTATTCGAAATTGTCTTTCATCTCTGTAATTACAACATTGTAAGTGTTTATTGACTGGACATCACAGAGTGCGTGTTCATAAAATATAAAGTAAATGGGTAGCTGGAAATGAGAAAAACAATAAAAATAGAGGAGAGAACAGGCATGGATGATAGAAGAAAAGCAAAGATGCAGTTGAAATATTAAATAGTCGAAAGCTTAACAACATTTTTCAATTCTGTTTGTGCCTGACAACTGCTCACTGTCTCTAATAAGCACTGAGTGATTACCTTTACTTATTTTATAATTTCTGTTGTAACACAAAGTACCCTCTCTTTAGTTCTCACATGGAAAAAAAGAAATCACTCTGAAATGCCTAGTGAATTACCTATAACCACTTATAATGTTGGGGTGCTGACTAAAAGTAAAAAGGGTAGCAGGAGAGAACTTTCTTTCAGTCATTTATATCAATAAGTTGTGTATTTTCTTAATTACTTTCAGACACTGTTGAAAATTGTGTGCCACAATAAATTGCTTTTAGAGTAGCCCCTGTAAAAATGTTTGATTGTAATTGCCAAGTCTTTGAATAGTGTAGAATTCATTGTTGTTGCATTGTATCTGTGAAGTGAGGGAAAGAGTGTGTGTGTAGAGAGAGAGAGAGAGAGAGAGAGAGAGAGAGAGTCAGCATTGTGGTACTGAGTAGCCAGTCCCTTTTCCTTATAGGTAACATGTAAAATGGTGTTTAATAATAATTTGATCTATTTTGTAATGTAAAATTTGTTTGACCTTATTTTCTGTCTGTCATGTAGTTATAAATGCCTAAATGCCATTCTGTTGTGTGAAGTATCTTGGGATAATGTTAATTAGCAGCAGAAAGAAAATTTCAAACTTCGTCATTGTGTTAACCAAAACTCTGAATATTCTGCACAAGGTGGAGCTGTGATATTTTAATGATGGGGAGTTGTATGGTGGTAGTCTCATCAGTGCCTATACTGTGTTGTAATATTGAATAATATAAGACATTTTTTCATATGGTAACATGTTTTTAGACTCTCTCTTACGTGCAAAGACACTTTGTTTAGAAAATGAAGTGAAGTTTTGATTAGTAAATTTCTTTTAACATTTATTTACCATGTTAATTTCAGTAATAAAATCACAAACAAGTACTGTCTTAATAGCATGATAGAAAGATTGTTTCTTGGTAGCATCTATGACATCAAGGTTCCCCATTTTCTTTTGAATTCTGTTGTAATACCTGAAGGCATTAGCTTTGTTTTCATAAAGTTCTGTCTGAAATTATAAACATGCTTAATTTATTCAAAGTTGTTGATAGTATTTATGTTTACAACAAAGCGTATTTTAGTGAGAAAAGCCGAACACACAAAATATAATATTTACACCTTCCTTTTTGTAAATTCATATTGCTTCTTCTAGTGAACATTACAGCAAATTTTATTTTCTGAATCTTTGAAGGTGTTGTAGTCTGGCTCAGTAAACTATATTTTCCCCTTTCTCTTTCTTTCTGTCTGTCTCTGTCCTGTGCTGCGAATACTTTTAACCAGTGGATTTGCCGGAAATTAAAGGCAATCATCGCAAGTTTCGTACGTTGGTTACCAGCTACATAGGTATGCTACTTACTAGCTCTGTCAGCTTCTGTGCATGATATATTTGTACTCTTTACACTGTACATATTAGCATGGAAATTATTTCAACTAAATAATAGTAACAAGAAGGTAAATTAGGCAGTAGATGAGACAGCAGGTAGTAAATTTTTTTCTTCTGTCTCAATAGCAATGTAGTTTTTTTCCCAGCAGAATAACTGAAAACCGCTTCTAATCACTTATAGTCTATGCCTTTTCACCCTTTGCTCATTAATATTCCTGTTACTAAACTGCAGCGGGTGTTTTACATTAACATGTGTGTTGAGTGAGTTTACGTGTAAACAAAATATTTTTTGGATTGTTGTTCAGTGTCGGTAAAAAACAAAACTACCACTATTATCACTGTTTTAGCAACACAGCTCCAGATTGATACATTAATGCACTGCCATTATTTAGTGAATAGGTGACAATCAATTCTTCACTGTAGATATATTGGTGTATTGTAACTGGTTTACCACAGTTTTATAGGTCACTGCATTCTAAAATTTTGTGTGCCATATACAGCATGCAAGTAATTTTGATAGAAGAAAACATGCATTACAAAATTATTACGGAGTTCATGATGGAAGTAGCGTGATTGTCATGAAATTTAAGTTTTATGATGAGGGCAGGAACAACAGAATGTCTTTGTGCAGATTTTCAGGTTATTTACAAGTTGTCATTCACTATATATCTACAAAACTTTCATCTACAGTACCTGTTATCATGTTTTATTCTTATTATGAATTGACATCATAAGCTGATTTCGGATTTTAACGTACTGTGAAGTTACGTCCGTATTATGTAACATGGTAGCATAGTATTTCATAAATACCCTGGATAGGAGGAAAAGAATATTTCAATAAGAAAGGAAGAGATGATGTCATATTCACCAAGAAGCTGAAATATTGCTCAGTCATACAGAAGTATATTCTGCTTGAACGCACTGACAGCATCACCATCAAACCATTTTTCTTTTCTTTTTTTTTTTTTTTTTTAATGATCATAGTATGATTGATGTATGCTATCGCTTTATTTACTTACCAGTTTACATCATCTTACAAAGAAGTCTCATCTACGAGATGAGATGGTTAACACACTGGACTTGTAGGTTATAGGAGCGGGTTTTAGTGCCCACCATTCTATCATAATGTAGGTTTTCCATGGTCTCCCTATATCACCCATATTGTTGCTTAAGAGGGCCATGATTATATCTAATACATTCCCTCATCCTTTTCAAACAACAGCTAGTGCTCCATATGTAATTACGTCAGTGTCGTCAATGGATCACCAGTTTTGAGCTGTCTTTTATGGCTGTCATTTACAGTTACATCTTTCATCAAGTTTGTATCCCCTAATTATAGAGTACTTTGCTCACTTTGATAATCTTCACTAATGTTTTCACTCGAAGTGATTGTTCCATCCCTACAGATATAATTATTGACAGTGCTTTTCAACTGATGAAGAAGTAAATCAATATTGTTATTTCTTCTACATTTCCTCTCTCAGCCATTAACCCCCTACCCCGCCCCGACACACTCGCCCTGCCACTTGGTCCATTCTCTCCTGACCACACCCCATCTCTCCCACTACAGTGGTATGTACTGCGCAATTGACACTACAATTAAAATGATAATTTCTCCATATGATTAAATGCCTTGTACAGCAAGCAAAATATATTTAGCAGCAACATTGTATATGAGATAAAATTTGGACATGTTCCAGTGCAATTTTGGTCCATAAAAGACTGTTTATTATTTAAATTCTTTTCTCTAGTTTACTTCAAGACTTCAAACTCGGTTATTTCTCTGGGCTTCATTTATGACACATTTACAGCCTTTCATCTAAAATGTGATTAAATTTAGTGAAATGGGAAATGCCAAAAACACGTTAAAGTCTGACTTTGAAAGTTTTTATGTGCTTCCACAATTTGAAACATTTTTGCTGATTCACTTGCAGATTGAAGAACACGAGGAATTAATAAAGAAATAATCATTTGCAGTATGTCAAAAGCAACTTGCCTCATATGGAAGAGTAAGGAAGGTTGTTAGGTCCCCAAATAGAGGTACCACCCAAACTAGTATGCAGAAAGATTAAATGTTACAGTTCATCTTCAGTTTGATAGTAAACATTTGCAGTTTGTGTTGAAGGACATATGTATTGTCTATACCCTGAGGCCTCCTGATGAATCAGTTTTGTACATTTGCTCCGTGTGTGTGTGTGTGTGTGTGTGTGTGAGAGAGAGAGAGAGAGAGAGAGAGAGAGAGAGAGAGAGAGAGAGGAACTATGAACTATGACAAAGGTAGACCTTCCTGCAGTATGATGTTGCTAAATTTACCATATATTCTAATGATTAAAACTCACACATCACATTATCAGCTTCTGCAGGTTTTTTGCTGACATCACTTTGTAAAATCAGCCAGTTGCCACAGAGCAAAGTATGATTGTTGTTAAGATAGTTGTTTTTGACTGCACGGCATGTGGAAATGATTCAGAAGAATTAATATTTTGTAAGAATTTTCTACTACAATATTTACATATTGTTGTTCAAATTGTACTGTATTGATGTATTTGGTGTCACTGAAACAACTTTGAAGGGATACTTAACAGCATGTCATCACTCGAAATCATGGAAACCATCTTACTGTGACAAGGACTAACACAAGTAACTTTGTTCAGTTGTTGTAGAACTATCTATAATTTTATTTTTTGTGTTTTTTCTGTAAATGGTGTCAGTAACAACTAACTTACATATATAAGGGAAAAGTGGGTGATGGAGTGTTTTTCATGTTTATTGTGTTTGAGAATATGATGACATTTTAAACAGCTATATGAAGCATGTGCCAGTTGTGTATTTTAAGTGATGAATCGTCTCTGAAAATATTTGCTTCAAATGATTTCTCGAGTGATCTTAGTCGCCTTATCCTGATGTGAAGTTTGATGTTCCAGGCAGAACACCATTATTGTTTTTTGTTTAAGAAATGTGTATTTGTGCATGTTATCTGTTGCTTAAGCTGTTCTCTTTTGGTAAGATGGCATTAAAAGGAAAAATAAAGTTAAATCGCAAACTATATTGACACAGTAATACAGTATCACAAGCAAATAATATTCTGCTGGAGAAATAGATGTCACATATGCAAATGTCTTGTACTGTAAGAAGTTTATTTATTTGCTAAATCACATGTTCTCAGAGAAGCAGTATAGAGTATCTGCACTGGAGCTCAAGGGCAGTAGTTAACCTCTCCAATTTGTCTGGTATTTACACAATCCTAGATGCCTCTGCCACTTGAAATAGTATAAAGCTTCACATGTGAAGATGACTCGCCCTTCTGAAGAGAACAGCTTGTGGCTAAGAACTTGACAGTCTGTGCGGTTAATTTATTACAATCCACAAGTAAAAACAGTGATATGCTTCTGTAGATGCAAGTCACAAAGCAAGACTGCTATGGTTTGTGTGTTTTCATTTGATTTTACAAGTAAAATTTTATCGTATATGTAGGTATTTAATTTCTGATTTGTGTGTTATATGTCTTCAAGTAAATATTTTAATGTCTTCAGTTATATGCTCACTTTTATTCTATTGCATGTTGCATGTGTGTCAAATTATTCAACATGTTTGTACAGTTTCATATTAGTGATTTACAGCATGAATGTACTTTACATGTAATGTTCTATAAGAAAACTGAGCAACTCTGAAGCTGTGAATTCATTCGTATTATTTTTACTTGCTATAAAATCACTATGAAAACAAGAGAGACTGCTTGAGAAACCAAGGACAATAAAGTCAAGTAAAGTATTGGCATTCTTTTTGCATGTTGGTTCCCCTGTTTGTCTTTCTTCTATTTCAAGAGAGGGAGCTCTGCTTACTCCAGGATTGGTATTGAGATCAGTAGCTTTAATACTATTAATCACACTACTGTGTCAAAGATGACGAGTGTTATGTGGAAATTATTTATTTATGTGTAGTTGAGGAGTTGAGAAGGTCATTGTTCCTTTATTTTTAAATGTAGATTAGTTTTAATCATGGTATTACGTGATAGATGTGCTGGGTCAGAAGGGTGGTATGCTAGTTTTTTTTACCCCATCTTTGGACCGGTACTATGCTTGTCTAATCATAATGTCATTTCTGGAGGAATTTGATAGAATAATGCAATTGAATATAATGGGAATGATTTGCAGGATTGACCTTTTTGAATTAAATTTGCTGTCTTTAGAATGTTCTTGCTTGTCTCCCTGTGAATCCTCTCGTTGTTCATGAAACAGCTTGCTGGCTTGATGCCAAGTGATGTAGTTAGTGTGATCTAAATACTTCATATTGTTAAGTGTTTTTAAGATTGTTGGTATGTAAAAATTAGTGGGGCAGACCATGGTGTATGCATTTCAGACTTGGATTATTGCCACAGAAACAGTGTTAAGCAAGCTTATGAATAATAATTTTGGCCAGACATAGACTTATGACTGTTTGAAATGTTTTAAAAGTTGCTAAATATTCCTTGATGGTGGTGAATTTTTAGTAAGGCCATCAACAAGCACTGTGCTACATAAGATCACTGCCATACGAGTCACAGTTTAGTAGAATCACAAACCAGTTCTGCACTATGTCTGTTATACGGCATTCAAATATAGTTACTTGATCAATTTCACACAAGTTTCTTATGCCGTATGTATAAGAGATACAATTGCAATATATTCTGAATGTTACCAGATATAATTGTATGCTGTCAGTTTTGATACTCTCTGGACCTGATGTGGCAGTAGTATTTTATGAAACTTAACACACAAAATTGTCTGATAAACTTTACAGGAGCTTAGGTTGCTTCAAATTTTGTAAATCAACTGCTGAATGACAAGCAAAAGAGCTTTTGTGCGGAAGTTTGTGAAAATTGCTTGAAGATTGGTATGATATGACTTGCTGTTGGCAGTCACCACTGATGGTGTCGAGAGCAGTTTTGAAATGAACAAAATAGTTGTCACAGTGTAAGAAGCCATCACAGAAGCTCAAGAATTCTTGGGGAGGATTGAAGACAGTTGTAGTGAGGTTCACTTTGGTGGACACATTTCATAAACGATTAATCTGTTTTCAACATCCTGTATGCCATGAATGCAGTTCTTTCTCAGTGTCCAAAGGAAACTCAAAAGAACAGGAGAATATAATGAGTCACAGTGTTTAGATACACACCTGGGTATGATTTGTGCAGGTGCAGCAGGTAAATAAAGGGGGAGAAAGGTTGAGTATCTGTATGTATTTCATTCCATATTGTATGTGTAAACAAAGTGATTTGTCCAGTTTGTGAAATTGTTCAATCATTAGATGTATAGCAAATGGGAACCGTGTTTTGAAATAGCGCACGTACCTGCTTACACGCCAAAGTGCTGAAACTGTATCACAATAAGTCTGAAAAGGAAAAATGTTAACGTCACAAAAGAGAGGATTATATTTTCCTTGATGTTCTTCAACAATTTTTATGTGGTCATGAAGCAGTTTTTTGCTTCTCCAAGGCCTCAACCAAAACTGCATTAAAATTAGTGTATGTCAGATTGGCAGGGAAAACTAGATGCGTTACACAGAAAGAAAAACTGTCAGTCAGTCTCCATATGAGTTCAAACTACTTAGATTTGACTATTGTAGCAGTTTTGTGAGATTTATATGGACAGAAATACTCTTCCAGAATGAGATTTTCACTCTGCAGCGGAGTGTGCGCTGATATGAAACTTCCTGGCAGATTAAAACTGTGTGCCCGACCGAGACTCGAACTCTGCCAGGAAGTTTCAGAAATACTCTTGTTGTCAAAAAAGAGGAAGTGCTGTTCTCTTTTGGATCTTCTCTGTCTCCTCTATTAATCCTACCTAGTAAGTGCCCTTGTCTGACTAGTAGTACTGGAAAATTAGTGAAACGAGAATTTTGTCACCCTTTTGTTATGTAAATTACATTTCTGTAGAATTCTTTCAACGAATCTCAGTGCTTTTCCTAAGGCTGGTGCTTAGGTGGACTTGAAGGGTATGTCACTCACGATGCACACTTATAGATTTTTACATTTTTACCTTTTTTAGTGATTGATCCCCTAATTGTGTAATGGAACATTGACGGGTCTTTCTAACATCTGTGTGCAATATGCTACATTCATCTATGTTCTGGGTCAACTGCGACTCCTTGTACCAAAGGTTGATTGGTACAGATTCTCCTGTATTACACTAAAATATTCTGTCATTGCAACTTCCCTGTACAAAGCCTTATCTTGTGCATTCAGCCTAGTGAAGATTCTGGTGTAATGATGCTGTAAAACTGCCTTTGGGTACGCCCAAAATTACTTACGTATTTGATGAATTCTCTGCATTAAAAAATGATAATCTGAGTTCTATCTGTGAGGATGTTCTCAAATCAGTCACAAAACTGGTGAAGTTTTCTTTAGCTGTAGATTTTCTTCAGTAAACTATAGAAAGGAACAGATCAGACATCTGCCAGATGTTGAAAACCACACCATGGCTATTGTCATTTTCTGCTACCTGGATCTCTTGCATGATGTGACTTCAATTTCACAAGCCTTCTGTTCATGGAAGTCTTATTGGTCTCTACAAAGGAGATTTTCAGTCTCCACAAAGATCGTAATACATAAGCATAAAATGTATTACATAATTCTAAACCAGGTTGTCAAAAATATATAGCCTGTAGTTCTGCACATCTCTCTGATGACATTCTTGAAATTGGAAATAGCTTTCACCATTTTGCAATAGCTTGGAATACTGTGTACCCTCATTCTCTTTGTTTTCGTCTCTAATATACTTTTTTTACATTGCAGTTGCTGCTAGGAACGTGTGCAGTAGCTGTGCTATTAGAAAACCACAAAAGAAATTCACCATCCCTGAAGTTTGTTGTTGATGATCTGTATGGAACCATAATTTCACAGTAAATTGCTTTGTAGGGAAACACAGTACTTCCTGTATCATAGTGCAAATACTTGTCATTGTCAGCAGAAATGTTACGTATCGGTAATGACATTGAGTGATGAAGATTGATGACTTTGATATTCTTCTTTTTAATTTTTGTACTGTTGATAATAACAACAGATACAGAAAAGTCTACAAGAAGCGGTTATCATTAAAATGATTGTGCATTACCAATAACCGTACGGATTTGATTGCAATCTCAGATACAGCTATATTTATATAAAACTGGGGAACAATATCTTTGCAATAGAATGAAAATAACTGTTTTATAAAAAAAGAAAAAAGTAATACCTGAGCCTCAAACTGCAAATCCTAGAATTGTAATACCTGTTGTGTTTCATAGTTCAACCGCAGGGTTATCTTACCATATTGTACTGTAGAGCTGAAGATGAAGTCAGTTTGTGAGCAAAATGTCTTGTGCATTTCCCTTTTGGTGAAAGGGGGCTATGTGTACAGATGCTGAGACTGAAATGTGTGTACCTTGCAGCTTAATTATATCGGGCTTTTCCTGCAGGAGGCAAGTTAAAAAAAGTGGGGGGGGGGGGGGGGGGGTTCACAGAATAGAAAATCATTGCATTTGTCAAATGGTCTTATATTCCTTCTTTATCTGAACCCGAGGAAAATACGTAATTAGATGGTGTGAGAGAACTGACGTGACCACATGCTGTGAAACATATGACTTTGCTTCAGATGCCTGGGAAGAAACTTTCAGTGAAGTCAAATGCCTTTTCAAGAAAATCAAGGAATATTGTAGATACCACATGCCTTGCTCTCTCGAGGCCCAAAATACATTAATAGTAAATGTAATACTTGTGGACCTGTTGTCCACTAATTGAGTGTAGAGTCAAATCTAACACAAAAGTATTGGACAATGTGAAATTATAACAAATTGCTGCCATGTGTCTGTCACTGTTAGTCACTCAAATGTCATGGTATTTCTTCATTGCACCTCAGGATTATAATCTTAGGGGTTAAATAGCCCAGATTTTCTCATGTGTTAGTCTACATCCTTCATATGAGAACTGAGAAAAGTGTAACACTTTTTGCCATCTAATAGGTACAAATTTGGTTTATCTTCATTAAATGGGGTTTTATTTTCTTTGTATGTGAACATTCACATAGGGTGGAACATCAAGGGATTTAGAAGTCTAATTTCATTTGCTTTCAGATCAGTTCCCAAAAGAAAAGGGATTGTTAATATACATTGTGGCACAAATCAGAAAGTATATGTAGCAAATATTTCATTCTTATGTGTGCACCTTCTTTAAAAACTGTGTGGGACATAAATTGTTCTTTCCAAAGTACTATGAAGTATTTACACCACTGCATCTTAAATTAAATTTTTGTCGCACCACCAGATATCAACAGTTTTGGCAAAAATGTTATGTATTTATGCATGTCTTACACTCTTTCAGCACTGAAACATTCTCCTTCTAAACGCAAGAGTATCTCTCGACCATTACGTTCTCAGGATGAACATGGAGAATCCAGTGGTAAGTACATTGTTTTCTGGCAATAAGTAACTGAATGTCTGACGCAACGCATTTTGCTAAAATATTAAACATATCATCCTAAGTTTGAATATTGTCAAAATTATCTTTTTAATTTCGTTCTTTAATTAAAAACTCAGATAAAAGGAATTATGAGGTAGTTATACCTGGGAGATTTTTTAAGAGTTCATGATGTGGGTTCCCTGTTTATAAATATTTCTGTAACTAAATTTTGAAAGTTCACTTCCTTTTTTTTGTACTTCCATGTGTTTTTGCAGTGTATGTTTACAAAATATTAAATTTTCCAGCTTTGCAAGTTTTTTTTGTCAGGTGCCTGTCTTCTTTTTCTTATATTTGAGTGGCAAGCACTTGTCCTATTTCTCATTGATTGAAGAAATTCTGACATAGAAATAAAAATAAAAAATATCAGGTGATGATTGTGTGCATTAACCTGAAGCGAGTTATCTTTATTCGTATACGAAGAAACAACATACTTGTTTCTGTTGCATATGTTGTAAGAAATAGGGTAATAAATATAAATGGAAATGTGCAACTCTTCATTAAATGAATCAAACTATTTTGTTTCAGTGATTTGCTTGTACTGTGATGTATTTCAGACAGGAGCTCACTGCATTTGGTTTATTAGAATCACAGGATATTTTATTTCTTCCACATCAATCGCCAGAAAGAGATTTTTTAAATTTATGAACATTTTTATGTGAGCTTCATTTTTGATTCCTAATTTCCCTTAAATACTTCTCATGTAATTAAAAACTTCTAAAAATGAGAGATTTTATAAAAATATTTGCAAGAATTGTGAAACAGTTTTATAAGTTATTCTAGATTAGGGTGTTCCAATACTGCCCCATTGGGGCCTAGGCACATGGGGGCACCCATCAGCCCACTCACCTGCAGGTGCAACTAACATAGGCTACCTGCCAGATAGCTCTCTATTGCAAGTTCTGCACATATGCGAACCACATGGATATCACTGCCGACAAGGCCGGGGCTGTACAGAGTGCACATTATAGCTCGGCTGCTGACTGTTCGCACTGTACACTGCAACCTGCGAATGCCTGGCTGCGCGCACATGGGCATTTGAGATGGAACAGCCTATTCTAGGCATTAATGACATGTGAACAGTTTCAAAAGGAACATTTTGAACAAATTTTAGATTGTCTAAGTCATTTGAGATTCAGTATTTAGATAATTAAAAACATACATCAGCTTCTTGATCGCATAGTATGATTCTAGTTTGCTACAATTTCCGTAAAATTTTCTTAAATAAAAACTGAAATGCAAAGTTGATTCTTTTAGTAGGTGTTTGAATTCTTTACAAGAATGCCGTGCTAAGTAGGGCACAAAAATGTCCACACTGATGATGACCATTAGGATTGTGAATATGATTTCTGATACACTGTCATACTTCTGTTGAATGCTCTGTGTACAATGGAACACTTGTTAGCCCAGCATCTGTGAAAGCAGGAGGATAACATTGAACCTGATTATATTAACACTGTAATTTTTAAAAGCATTAGGTTGTAATATGCAGTTCTGTTTCAGTACTCTAACAAAACATTTGCTAATTATCTATTGCAGGATTGGTTATGCGGCGTATTTTCGCTGTACTTGCAAATTTAACCAATGAGTTTGGTAACTTGCGTATATTGTTATATTAACCCTTTGCTGTGGACAGTTTAACTCATCATGCTATGCCACTCCCCAGGTGCAGAGGGCATGTTCAAATGTGGCCTCTGGGTTTTCCTTAAGTGCTATCGATGTGTGTATGCATCCCATTCTGCTGACCCTCTCAGTACTGCAAACAAGTTACTTGCCTATCTTGGTGAATCAAAAAGTTTTGAATATTTGTCATACAACATACATGCCTCATTGTGTGTCATCATGTGCAGAAAACCTCATTTTGCTACTTTGAACAGTTTATGAAATATGTTGATTTTTATGATGACACGATTCCCTATGTGCAAGAGTGGAATTGGGCACACCAGGCGCAGGTGTCTGCCAGATATAAAAACCAGTATCTTGAGAATGAAATGAGATATTGTTGTGCTCTCAGTTTTAAATAAAATTTTGATATCTTATCTACATTTCTTATACAGCAATGTACAAGCTAAAATCAACTGTAAACAACGGCTACGCAGTGTTTTTTTGCCTCTGTGAACTCTTCAAAATTTCATGGATATTTTACTTAATTTGATCCAGCAGAGTAACTAGGGCAAATAACGAAAAGAAATTTGATCCTTTATTCAGTAAAGATATCGGACTGTAAGGTGTGCAAAAATCGAACCTTTTCACGTAATAGTTGTGTTAAATTCAGGTGGTAAGTATTTCATAGTGGTCGGGACACTGTCTCTCAACACAGGTAGTAGCATTGGGCTAGGAGTATAGCAGCAACAAAGCTGTGCTCAGCGAGGAATGAAGGGAACACATCTGTAGCGGTCGAAGGGTTAATAGGCCTTCCATTATTTTCACACACACACACACACACACACACACACACACACACACAGTATTGTACATTTCTGACACATTCAAGGATAGTTGTTTTGGGAGGAAGAGGCTGAAGGAATCAGTGGTGATTCCAATAGTATATATCAGTCAAAATGCTAAGGGGATAACCTGGTACGTACTGAGAAGAATGGTTTGCCTGAGCAGTTCAGCATTATAAAAGAGGGAGAATGAAGGTTATCTTCTTACTTAGACTTGTCAGTTATAAACATTACTTATAAGTGAGATATATTTCAAGTATTTGTAGACCAGAGTTGTTAGTGGTTGATGAAAGTGTTCACTTAATTTTGAATAAAGTGGTGAAGTTCCCCAACTTCATGACTTAACAGAATATGCTGTGTGGTGAGTCATTAGTTTTTAGAACATGATCAGTCGCATCATGAGGTGGAAAGTGACATTGGAGTTCATGAAATGCAGTGCATAATTGTGATCTTAACTTTCAAACTAAAGGGAGTATTTCTAGATGATAAGGGCAGTGTTGACAACAAGCAACTACAACCAGAGAGGATCATTACTTGTTGCTCACGGACTATTGCAATGGGTAGTAGAATGCTACTCAATTGCAACCACACTCACATGAATAGCAAAATGAACCAAATTATCAACTAAAGCTATTTTAAATCATCCTGTGATGGATTTTGCATGCTCATTTGACATGTCCCATTAACAGTATGTCTAAATATATTGAGCCGAGGAACAAAGTGGATTGGGATCATAATTCTGGCAGCAACCAGGACTTGTGCATATATCGATTTTCAGTTTGTAAAGATCATATCTATCTCTCTCTCTCTCTCTCTCTCTCTCTCTCTCTCTCACACACACACACACACACACACACACACACACACACACACACACACACCCCTACCTGCCTGTTCTGTTGTTACTGTTTTGTGATCAAATACAGGAGACTGAGTGGAAATACAAGGTTCTGCCTCCATTGTGTTTTATCCCTATTTTCTGCATCATATTTTTCTGTGTGCCAATCTGGAACAGATCCTTGTGAAGCTACAGCCTCTATCTTTTTCCTGTCTTGCTCAGTGGCCTTCTTTCACTAGGGACAAAATCAATCAGTTTTACATACCATCATTGAGCATTGTTTTGAATGATACGACCAAGCTTCACGAGATATTTGCTTCTCATAAATCTACATCTGGAATTTGAACTTTATGTAATGACTATTTCACTTGAGCACACTCTAGTAAAACTTATTTGTGTCTTGGATACTTTCATTGACTTTCATGTGACAAGGTGGGGGGTCCTGCTGCCGGTCTGTACAGTGTTTGATCCCTTCAGGGAATCTGCTTCCAGCTATATTTCTTTATATAGGGCCTGTCTGATTGGCTTGGCTCATCCAAGTGTAGAGATATTCTGTCTTTGAATCATTTATAAGATAACCACTCTTTCTTACTCTTCATTTTTTCTGTTTTGTCCTTAAATTTATCATTGTGATGGCTACATTTTTAACAGATGGCAGCTGAATTTTGTTATCAGCAGTTAGATTTCTTTGGTATGGTAAAACATTACCAACCACTAGCTGATTTTCAATGAATTCTCCCAAAATAATGCCTATCTTTAAACCCCCCCAGTAACCCTGAACTATAATAAACCTTTCATTCACAGGGAACTGCTTCAGGCTCTTGACTTGCCTCATGATAAGGCCCCAGGCCCTGATTAGATTCATAATCAAATGATCGTCATATGAGTGCGACTCACAGGCTCCATCTACTCAGCATTTCAACTGTATTTGACCAGAAAATGTTTTCATCTACAATGAAGAGAATGTGTCACCACCCCAGTCCTTAAACTAGGGTAAAACCCAATGTCTGTTGACAGATACAGGCTGATTAGCCTTGTGGTCTGTAAACTGTTTGAAAGGATGGTAGTATGATGATTATGCTGGGTTGTCAAATCGGGGAATTTTGTCTCCTGATCAGTGCGGTTTTTGAGATGGATGATCCACATCTGACCATGTGGTTAGGATGGAAGCAGCAATATGACAGGCTTTTTCTAAACACCATCATCACATTGCAGTCTTTTTTGATCTCCATAAGGCATACAGCATTGCTTAACGACATCACATTTTACTTACCCTCTGTGACTGTTTGAGACTCCCTACTGAATTTCATTTGTCAGTTTTTATTCCATTGATTATTCTGGGTTAGAGATTGTATGTTGCTCACCTCCCTATGGGCTCAAGAGCATGGTTTCCCTCAGGGTTGGTGTTACACTCATCAACATGGCCTAGTTATCTTTGTTTGGCCAGTGGCTACCCCCACACTGTATGGCGACAACTTTCTCATTTGGTATTGCTCCTATTATATAACCTTGGCTGAATGCTAGCTCCAAGGAGTCATACAATTATTTTTTGATGCAAATGGTGTCTACTCCCTGACACTCATCCTCAAGTGGTATTATTAGTTGTTACGCATCTTGAGACCCTCTTCCAAGACTGACACTTACATCACTCAAAACGTACTCCACGTGTAGTCCCGTGCACTTCTTCTTGTTTAGTACCCCGCTCACATATTTCAAGGATCTAAAGTTTCAGTTGCCTCCGCGACCTTTCAGCATTCATTCCTCTCAGTTCTTCAGGAGTATAAGGGTGCTACCATCAGTTACACTGCAAGCTGAAAAACAACCATAGAATGGGACGAGTTTTTACATCTCCCATCAGTCAGGGACAAAATTTGTTGCTGGAAATGTGAAATACTTTTACGGCAGAGCTGATAGTCATTAACAGAGCACAGCGTTTTAATTTGTAGTGACTCAATGAAAAGTCTCTAGGCTATTGACATATGTTACTTTTGTCGCCCTGTGAAATGTGCTCTTCATGATCTTCTCTCTGACCTTAGTCATACTTCTTGCTTAGTTATCTTCCACTAAGTTCCAAGTCATGTGGGTATCCCAGGGAATGAACTGGCTTACAATTTGGCTAGAGAAGCGAGTACGCTTCCAACGTTCACTTATCGATCCCAGCTATAGGTTTGTGTGTGCAAATACGACCTCTACTCACTCAGCAGTGGAACATCATCTGGTGGGCTACTGCCCCCTCTAATAAGCTCTGCACTGTCAAGGCATTCCTCCTCTGTTCCTCCCAGAGGGAATCCACCATTCTGTGTTGCTTTTGCGTTGATCATTCCAGATTAACTGTGGTTTCCTCTTTTGTAATGAACCACAACTATGTTGTGATTTTGAAGCCTTACAGACACTAACTCACATCCAGGTGGAATGCCCCCACTTCCTGACTCACCACACCATTCTTCCAGATTATTCGCTTCTAATAATGGTGCGCAACATAAGGACAGTTGAACAAGTTCTTTGTTACCTCTCTACAAGTGGTTTTTACACTCTGATATAATTCTTTAAAGTGCTTTTAGGGTAGAGCAGGGGTGATTGGGGTGTCTCTTGCCACATGTTGATCGTGGAGGTTGCTAGCCATATTGATCATCCTTCTTCTGCACATTTAGGAATGCCCCTTAATAAAGCAGTCCTATGAAAGAAAGACCACAAGGAATCCTTATTCCTTATACTAGTTGATAACAGCTGAAAAGGTTTTCATGCTTTCTCTGAGAGCATGGATTCTGTTTCAATCTGCCATCCATTGACTATACGGAGGACAGGGGACTGCCCATCCTCACCCGTTCTGCATGCTGCGCCCTGTGAGACACTTGATAGCACCAACCCTCCAACTGACCTGATTATCTCCATCACCTTATGTTACTATTGTTGAGCCCACTAATGTTAATTGTATTTTTAGCCTTCTCACTTTTACTGTTGTGAATCTCCCCGTTAGAAGGCATTATACATTACATTACTGTTTTAGTCCTACATCAGGTGGACAGGGAATCAAATGTAGGTGGGGTGTCACTTTTTGCAGCTGAACTCTGGAGGAGCCAATGTGTAACCTCTGACCTGCATACTGGCATGACCCATATTCACTGGTGTGCAAAACTGATGAAGGAAAGTAACTTTTGCATGATGTATCACTGAGAAGTGACTTAGCTCGATGAAACTTGGACCGTACACAGGAAGAACTGCTACAGTATAGTGCAGGTCACTGAAAGAAATAGCAGTGAGACAAACAGAAATTAAACTTTTATTTAAAGATAATAATTACACTGAGGTCACCATGATTTATGTTGTTCCCCTGGACATTAAAAAAGACAGGACATGGTTCTTAATAGGCTGTGTGATAGCCACAGGTGGTTGTTCATTCTCTGCAGTATGATTCCAAGGTGGTATCGAGTTTGGTAAGGAGTTCTTTTGGTAGGGCATTACATTCCTCCACCAGTGTTTTTGACAACTGCTGGATCGTCAGTGGTGCATGTGGATGTATTTCAGTATGTCTCCTCAATGCATCCCACATGTGCTGTATGGAATTTAAGTCAAGAGGAGCAGATGGGCCAGTCCAGTCCATTCTCCAATTGCGAAGGAGTACATCGTCACAATAACATTGACTGGTGAGTGTAATGTGTTCAAAGATTTTGAGATCAGTATGAACATGCAACATTACTCCTTCCCCCACCATGATACCTTGACCACCAAAATGACGATGTTCAACAACAATGTTCAGGGGTGCATTACGTGTTCCCACCTCTTGTCATATGAGGATAAGTCCAAAATCATTACTTAGACTGAATCTGCTCTCATTCAAGAAGAGTGCATAATCACATTCTTTTTTGGTCTAGTCCCGATGCTCTTGGTGCCATCTCAAAAACACAACATATTGGTCATCGGGTAATGAAACCATTGTCATGCAGTCACCTTGCCATTGTGGAGTATGAGATTGCATGCCTTTCAGTCCTGTTAAATGTGGTTGCAATTTCACCCGCTTTTCAATGTGTGTCCTTTCTTACCTGTTGCACAGTGTAGCATTCATCTGCTACTATAATTGGCTTTGACCAACCACTTCCTCCTTCTTTGGGCAGCAGTGCTTGTGGTTTGGAATGCACATGAAACAAAGCTGTGAGCAATACCAAACTCCTGGGCTACACTCATCACACTTTGTCCCCCTTCCAGTTTGACGATGATCCTTTCTCATGTGAAATCATCCATACGTAGTCTCCAGGCCCTTTTGATTGAAGACCACCACCACAGTGCATTGTAACTGCTTGCTGATTGACACACACACACACACACACACACACACACACACACACACACACACACAGTCTGCAGTCTGCAGTCTGTCCTCTTCCATTCCTTCAACTTCTTTGTGTTACGGGCCCAGCCCAGCCCTGTATAGCACTACAGTCATGTTGGCCTCATGCGATGTGATGTCCAACTTTCTGTTCATGACTGGGAGACCTTTTGCAACATACTTCTGCACTCTAATTCATTTCCACTGAGTAGTTAATGTGTTATGTTATTTTATATTGCTCATCGTTAAGTTTTGCTGAGCAGTGTACTTAAACTCTCTTTAAATTATTTTTCATCTGTGACATCAGCATTGCTTTCAGTGCTTCAACATCAAGAGTGAATACTACTCAAACCACAGAAATATTCCAATAAGCCTTTAACCTAGCCTTAACCTCTGAGGTGTGAAGATGATGATTCATGGTTCGAATTCCAATTCGAATTGTAATTCAAATTATTGGTTGCCTTTCCACAGTATGATTACTAGGGTAGGTTATGCTGTTCAGCTATGCACAGTTATTGATATTATTGCCCTACTTTTGCCACTGCTGCATACTATCACAATTATATTAAATTTCTGTCTGGCATCATTAACTCCACATGGACTATACTGGGAAGGAGGGACCGATGACATCACTGTTTAGTCCCTTAAACACACCTACCCCAACAGACATAAATATGGCATGTTGTGAGAATTTCATCATTTCATTCAGAATTTGAAATGTTAATTGGGAATTTGCATTATGTTTTAGGATTGCTGTGTATCACAGTGTCACAGGGGCTTTTTCCCATTTAGTTCAATGTATAATGTATTCCAAAGCGAATGCCCAAAATCCAGAGAACTCAAAGAGTGTACTTACCTTCAGATTCACTTTATTCCTGTTGTGGGGAAGTGGTGATAAAAATTTTCAGTGTAATTGTGACTTCAGATAGATAATTTGTTCAGTTTATCACTGCAAAATAAACTGGGAAGGGAGTGGACATGCACTCATTCGTACAAGAAGACCAGAAAAATCAAACAATGATTGCTGTGGTGTTGTAAAACCAGAAAGGAATTTTGTTGAAGGAAATCATGCAACAGACCCTAACAACGGCATCAGAGATTCGTGGTACAAATACTAAGAAACATTTCAAAAATCAATTAAAATAATGCAAGTAATGTTCACCAAGGACATCACTCACTCACCCACCTGACAACTTGGTGGCATATGCTGTCGCTCACACAAATGTTTTGCAGAAGCAATTAAACGTGACAGTTTAATTATCCCCCCCCCCTCCCCCTCCCCACTGTGTTCATGTCTTTCACTACGTTGTGCCAGATAATTACCAATTCTCCTGGAAAGTGGATGACCAGTGGACCTATGTAATGCTTGAGAACTGTATCTGATGGATGGAATTGCAGCCATCAAGGTATCCTGTCCGGTTTCTCATGAGGAATTAGAAAAGCTAGTGAAAAAGATGGAGAGGGTCTAAATTTGGTAGTTTATT
Organism: Schistocerca americana; assembly: GCF_021461395.2. Lineage (NCBI taxonomy): Eukaryota > Metazoa > Arthropoda > Insecta > Orthoptera > Acrididae > Schistocerca > Schistocerca americana. The sequence continues at coordinate 612,736,967 of NC_060130.1, forward strand.
GTGTGGTAAAACGATTTTGATCTCCGATGAAAACCATTTGTGTACTTTTAGCTCTTTGTACGCCATAACAGAGATTAGTTTTGGTTTGTGAAGGAAATTTCTGGGGAGTTCAAAGAGATGGATCCAAAATTGAAATCCTGACTGACCCTGAAATTCAGCAGTTAAGTAAGGGTTTTGTATTTGGAAGTCATGTCAACATATTTCAAATTAAACAGCTTAAGTTAATGTAAATATGTGACAAAAGGCAACAACAATCAAGAAACCAGAGTAATTCAGTCATAGCCTACTCACTGTTTTGGTAGTGTTTCACAGAAAATACCACTCTCTCTCTCTCTCTCTCTCTCTCTCTCTCTCTCTCTCTCTCTCTCTCTCTCTCACGACACACCACACCTATTAATTCACGATGTCACCATATTTAAAAGCAGCTTAATGAGGATTGCTTGTGAACTTTTTGCTTCAGCTGTTAACAGAAAATAGTCCTTGCACTTTGAACATACATGTTTTGTTAACATCATGGGACCATCACTACATTCTGTTGGTTTGAACTGTCCATGGAGAATAGTAATATAAGAAGGCGCGTGAAGGGTCCTGATGTATCCCAGTTAACACTAAAAGGGAACTGACTGTGTGCATATTTGCTCTCTTTGAGCAAAGTCAACACAAATGTAATTTTTTTTAAAAGGGAATTACAATTAAACTGGTAGAATGAAACTATTCAGGTTCCATGTAAACACTTCAAACATCCTCTGTCAGTTGTAAATGAGGATAGGCAAAGAATGATTACATAATTATTTGATATACCATTGTCTTTCCTAAGACTTGTATTGTATTTCTTGTGGCATGACACATTAAATGACATTACAGCGAACATGTGTTGCCTGACAAAAGGGAACGCTAACTATATATACAGGGTGAACCAGAATACCACCAAAAAACTTTCAGATGTGATGGTAAGGACTAAAACAAGGAAACAAGTCTGGTAAATATAGTCTCTAAAATGCACCTCTTAAGAGCTGTGAGCACTTGTTCATCTTTGCTACCGAATGCTATTTGCTTTCCATATTTTGGGAAAAAAAGAGTCCATTAAACATGGACTCTAAACTTTGTACCTTAAAAGCTACGGGCAGTTGTTCAGTAGAAGAGATGCATTTTACAGTAGCTAAGATGAACAAATGCTCATATCTTGTAAGGTATGCACTTTTAAAGACCATGTTTACTGGACTACTTCTCTGAAAGTTTATGGGTGGACACCTGCTTTACCCCCGCCCCCTTCCCAATTATAAGTTCAGTCTAAACAAGCGTAATGTATCTTTCTATTCATGATATGTCCAAGACAGGACTTCTGAAGCACGGGTCCTGACTCGCGTAGTATATACAGTCAGCTTCATGCATAATGCATGATTGGGCCAGAGAAATAGTAGTATGTGGTCCATATAAGGCTTGCACGTTCTAAGCAGTACCTGGAATGTGCTGAAGTAAGGTGCAAATTTAATCCCCAAAACTTCACTGACACTGTAGCTGCTGCTTAGTACAGCCACACTTTGCAAAATCTGAAATATATCTATTATTGTACCATATTACCATACTTAACGTTTTTTCAGTATCATGCTAAAAAAGGCATAATTCTGTTGTAGATTTTTTTATGTTTTCACTTGTTTTGGACCTTTTGTGGAAGGTCTGCTTCCTCTCTAATAAACCTTCCATGGAATGATTTCTGCTGCTGATTTCTGTGATGGGAAAGTTAATTTGGTCATGTCATATTGACCTATCATGTTTGTATATTCAAAACTACTGTGCACATAAAAAGTGCTTAGAAAAGGTCTAAATGAATGTGAGTGAAACTTAGAGAGATTGGAAAGGCATTTTGACTTCTGTGTCAAAAGCTAGGCAACTCTAAGATGGTAATATACTGTTTGTCTCACCCCTCCATGTTCCTCAATTTATATGCCTCATTTGACCAATAAGAGGATGATGTGGATCCTCCAGCATGTGTATTTGTTCTGCATTACTAACCACTTGCATGTTATTCCCTGCTTTGCATTTTCCTTAAGTTTCACTCTATTCCTCGGGTTGTTCCACAGTGCTGCAACAATCATGATGATGAGTGTATAAAATGAGGCTTTATGTTTTTTTTAATTATATTCTTTGTCAGCACAGTAAAAGATTTTTCAATGTAGAGTAAATTTTTTGTTGATATATCCATCTTATGTATATGTTTCACTTAATAAAAGCTTAAAATTTTTCAGCAAAGTGAACTGTTGACCCAATGATAGCAGGAACTAACATGTCACGAGTAGTACACCCTGTACCAGGTCAAAATGGTGCTCGTTGTTACCTGGCAGTACAATCACAAAAAGTGAAATTGATGACAGTGTTGACAGAAAAGGTGGTGGAACATGAAAAAAATGAAGTTGAGGATGAGCAAATTATGACAGAGGAGACATAAGGCTGAGTGAAGTGGGATTTGAGTATATGCCCGAAAGGAAGAACAAAGTGCACACAGTAAATATGTGATTGACAGTATGGATAAATGTGTTGTTAGGCACCAATTTCTGCAATATAGTGAAAAATACAACATGATACTACCTTTGTGAAAACTTCACAGCTTTGATCTTACAGAACAAGGCTAGCAAAGAATATTGTTCAAGCTATAGTATTTCATTTAATATGATGTCGAATAAACATGTCAGCAGGATTGAATGAAATCAGATGTTTTCAAAAAATATGCATTAGTTTTTTCACAATAAGGATCAGAATTAAAGTGCCCAACGCTTTATTGAGACGAACCGTGGATCCATACTTATTACACTGTAAATAAATGTTATTGCAGTGACAGTGTCCAAGAAAGAATTCAGAGCATAGGCATATAGATGATTGACATGGTAGAGTTCCACCTGTGAGAAGACTGGAGTGTATGCTATTACTTCCTCCCCCCATCTGTTTCCCGGCTGCAACATGGTGGTTCTGCCGCCCTGGCTGGGTCTTCCTTTCACTTTGCTGGTTAATAATTCACTGGGAAACTGTCTTGACAGCTGTTATCATTATTGCATGCTGACTACTATCTAGACAGTTGATATATATGTTTTGCATATTTTACATTTTGTTCACTGCTAAGAACCTCAAGCCTCACATCTAGCATCTTCCTCATTTAATTTGTACTAATTTCCCCTCCTTTGTCTACCCCCTCCTTTGTCTACCCCCTCCTTTGTCTACCCCCTCCTTTGTCTACCCCCCCCCTTTGTCTACCCCCCCCCCTTTGTCTACCCCCTCCTTTGTCTACCCCTCTCCCTCCCGTTCTCCCTCCCTACCTCCCCCCCTTCCTGTACCCCTCCACCTCACCTCGTCCACTCCTGTATTCCTCGCCTCACCCTCACATTGTCCCCTTCTGTATTCCTCGCCTCACCCTCACATTGTCCCCTCCTGTATTCCTCGCCTCACCCTCACATTGTCCCCTCCTGTATTCCTCGCCTCACCCTCGCCTCAACCCCTCCCGTCACCCTCGCCTCAACCCCTCCCGTCACCCTCGCCTCAACCCCTCCCGTCACCCTCGCCTCAACCCGTCCCGTCACCCTCGCCTCAACCCGTCCCGTCACCCTCGCCTCAACCCGTCCTGTCACCCTCGCCTCAACCCGTCCTGTCACCCTCGCCTCAACCCGTCCTGTCACCCTCGCCTCAACCCGTCCTGTCACCCTCGCCTCAACCCCTCCTGTCACCCTCGCCTCAACCCCTCCTGTCACCCTCGCCTCAACCCCTCCTGTCACCCTCGCCTCAACCCCTCCTGTCACCCTCGCCTCAACCCCTCCCGTCACCCTCGCCTCAACCCCTCCCGTCACCCTCGCCTCAACCCCTCCCGTCACCCTCGCCTCAACCCCTCCCGTCACCCTCGCCTCAACCCCTCCCGTCTCCCTCGCCTCAACCCCTCCCGTCACCCTCGCCTCAACCCCTCCCGTCACCCTCGCCTCAACCCCTCCCGTCACCCTCGCCTCAACCCCTCCCGTCACCCTCGCCTCAACCCCTCCTGTCACCCTCGCCTCAACCCCTCCTGTCACCCTCGCCTCAACCCCTCCGGTGTCACCCTCGCCTCAACCCCTCCGGTCACCCTCGCCTCAACCCCTCCGGTCACCCTCGCCTCAACCCCTCCGGTCACCCTCGCCTCAACCCCTCCGGTCACCCTCGCCTCAACCCCTCCGGTCACCCTCGCCTCAACCCCTCCGGTCACCCTCTCCTCAACCCCTCCGGTCACCCTCGCCTCAACCCCTCCCGTCACCACCGAGCGGGGTGGCGCAGTGGTTAGACACTGGACTCGCATTCGGGAGGACGACGGTTCAATCCCGCGTCCGGCCATCCTGATTTAGGTTTTCCGTGATTTCCCTAAATCACTCCAGGCAAATGCCGGGATGGTTCCTCTCAAAGGGCACGGCCGACTTCCTTCCCCATCCTTCCCTAATCTGATGAGACCGATGACCACGCTGTCTGGTCTCCTTCCATAAAAACCAACCAACCAACCTCCCGTCACCCTCGCCTCAACCCCTCCCGTCACCCTCGCCTCAACCCCTCCCGTCACCCTCGCCTCAACCCCTCCCGTCACCCTCGCCTCAACCCCTCCCGTCACCCTCGCCTCAACCCCTCCCGTCACCCTCGCCTCAACCCCTCCCGTCACCCTCGCCTCAACCCCTCCCGTCACCCTCGCCTCAACCCCTCCCGTCACCCTCGCCTCAACCCCTCCCGTCACCCTCGCCTCAACCCCTCCCGTCACCCTCGCCTCAACCCCTCCCGTCACCCTCGCCTCAACCCCTCCCGTCACCCTCGCCTCAACCCCTCCCGTCACCCTCGCCTCAACCCCTCCCGTCACCCTCGCCTCAACCCCTCCCGTCACCCTCGCCTCAACCCCTCCCGTCACCCTCGCCTCAACCCCTCCCGTCACCCTCGCCTCAACCCCTCCCGTCACCCTCGCCTCAACCCCTCCCGTCACCCTCGCCTCAACCCCTCCCGTCACCCTCGCCTCAACCCCTCCCGTCACCCTCGCCTCACCCCCTCCCGTCACCCTCGCCTCACCCCCTCCCGTCACCCTCGCCTCACCCCCTCCCGTCACCCTCGCCTCACCCCCTCCCGTCACCCTCGCCTCACCCCCTCCCGTCACCCTCGCCTCACCCCCTCCCGTCACCCTCGCCTCACCCCCTCCCGTCACCCTCGCCTCACCCCCTTCCGTCACCCTCCTCTTCCCCCTCCACCTCTACCTCCCTCTCGTCTCTCCTCTCCTCTTCCCCCTCCACCTCCCTCTCGTCTCTCCTCTCCTCTTCCCCCTCCACCTCCCTCTTGTCTCTCACCTCCTCTTCCCCCTCCACCTCCACCTCCCTCTCGTCTCTCCCCTCCTCTTCCCCCTCCACCTCCCTCTCGTCTCTCCCCTCCCCGTCCCCCTCCACCTCCCTCTCCCTCTCGTTTCTCCTCTCCTCTTCCCCCTCCACCTCTCTCTCGTCTCTCCTCTCCTCTCCTGTTTCCCCTCCACCTCTCTCTCCTCTCCCCCTCCCTCTTCTCCACACTCCCCTCCTTCTTCTCCCTCTCTTCATTTCCTCTCTCCCTGCCTGTCCCTCCCCTCCATCCCCTCCACCTAACCCCTCTGCCACTGTTCCCCCTCCATACCCTCTACCTAACCCCCCTGCCATCGTTCCCCCTCCACCCCCGCCTCTCTCTCTCTTCTCTCTCTCTCTCTCTCTCTCTCTCTCTCACTCACACACACACACACACACACACACACACACACACACAAAACCTTCCTTCTTTCTACTATTTATATTTCTCCATCAAAGCGTATTTTCATCTGTGAAGGGAATAGCAGCAATTCTGTGTGCAGTGTTCAATGCTCCAGCTTTACTAAGAGTACTTCGTGGGCTATTTAATATCCAGTGTTTAATAAGGTAGTAGGTTAATTTCAAAAATATGAAAGTATGTGGTTTACAGTAACTTACACAGCATCATATCTGCTAACCACTCAATATACTGTTACTTCAGTAATGACTGTCATGTGCTTTCTCTGTACTGCTTACACTAATTTCTCTTCTTGTAAATTCCTTTTATCTTCTATCTACAAATTATTTATTTGCAGACTTGAGAATAAGTGAAAGTTGTTTTTACTTGTGTAATTGTAAGTTGCTCTGGTGTTTATGTGTATTTTTATGGACGTCTGTTTTAAGTTAGTCGTATACGTGCTTTCTTTTCTTCCTGTTGTTGCTTGTACCTCTGTAAGTTTTAGTTACAAGAAACTTGTTTGAGAATGGACTGTTTTCAAGTGGTACACCATTCCTGTATATGTCAATCTTTAGTTGTTTAATAGTTTCAGCAACTTTTTTATGTGCAGCATTGTGTATATGTACAGCATGTTGACACTCTTTCTTCATCTCTTGCTTTCTCTTCTGATTGTGCCGGAACCACAGGAAGCCCACCTGGAACAGTCGCTCCTACATCCACAAGTGCTGTAGCCGTAAGCTCCCCTCCCTCATCCACTCCGCCCTCATATCCCGCAGTGCTGAAGGATCGGCCACCGAGCTTCGGGAAGAGCGGCCAGCCCCCTGCTGTAGCCATTAGCACCGTCACATCTAGCACTAGTGGCAGTGGCAGCGGTAGCGGTGTGGCAGGAGCCCGGGTGCCACCCCCCGTCCCCCCTCGGGGGTCCCCGTTCGGCAAGCGAGGTTGGCTCGTGTGTGGAGTGCAGTAGCTTTGCATATTTTATCTTAACACTCCCAAGCTTTTACATTTTGTGTTGCAATATTTGTAGTTCAAAGTATTTAAAGTAGAAATGTGTGTGCTCATTTGAGTCCGCATCCTCAGATCAGCTTCCTGACAGTCGTATCATATTAATGCCCTTCTAGGTGCCTTGAGTATGTACATCACATTTGAGACACCAAGAAAGGGGGAAGTTTTAAGAAATTGTAGTCGCTGAAGTCAGGCATATCATTCAAAGCGATTGCTTGATAGGACACATTATAAGACAACAAGGGATCACCAGTTTAGTATTGGAGGAAAGTGGGTGGGGGGGATTAAAAATTATAGGAGAAGACCAAGAGAGGAATACAGTAAGCAGATTTAGAAGGATGTAGGTTTGCAGCAGTTATTAGGATATAAAGTAGTTTGCACAGGACAGAGTAGCGTGGACAGCTGCTGAACCAGTCTTCAAACTGAAGATGACAACAACATTCAAAAATTGATGAGCTGTTTTGAATTGATATGAGACATGAATTTCATGAATTGGGTAGAGAGCAAGATCTATAGTTTAGCGGGGTTTCTGAGGAGGACTAGCCTGTACAAAAAGTAATTTACAGATCCCTTGTAACATCTGTTATCAGCATTATTTTTCTTTCTGTCATAAATGAATAGATTGGGAACATTCAAAATTCTTTCACATCATTTGCAACAAGCTTATTTATTGCAAGAGAATGGCAGAGATGCTCACGTGGCTCCAGTGTAGACATAAGAGGGAAGTCATCATGCATTTGAGATAATGATAGTTGCTAACTTCGGAGAAACTTTGTTTCAGTAGAGGACACACAGCATATTATTACACAGTGCATTAAGTGCCAAACAAGGACTGTAGTGATGAAACTGGGGAAATTAAAATGTACAGACACAACATATATGTAATTTTCTGTGCAAAATTTATGAGCAGTTTCGAAAGTGAGGCAGATGATAAGTCCCACATACACTTGTCCTTGTGTATAGATCTATAAGTAAATCACTGAAAATGAATTGAAACGGATGAAAGGAAAACTAAATTAAAACTGCCAGCAAAATCAGTGTATTTCTGTCCACACAGCTTTTCTTATTATTTTTCATGTGAGCTTCTGTCAAGAAGTTCTAATATCTGTATGCATATCTGGGATGACTTGTGTTTAATTACAGTACCTCAGTGCTTGCACTTTTTTTATCTGTGCATTAGCTTTTGCATGAGCTGCCTTCCTAGTGAAAAGTAACTGTTCATTTATCTGTTTTCAGTAGTGTTATTTATTTTAATCTTAGTGTACAGTGAGAACTTTGTAGAGCAGAGTTTAGTGATGGTTTCTATTTCTCTTGTTTATACTCTGTGTGCATCATAACTTTAGTGGTAGTGCCGCTGGTGAGTAATTTTCTCTCTTTCTGGGGTCTGTTCTTTCTCAGTCTCGACTGCTTTTTTGTATATTTCTTTTTTTTGTAGTTTTATACAGTTTTTAAGCAGCACAAAATGGGTAGAACTGTACTGTCTGTCTGGAAACGGTTAGATTCTATTTCAGCAGTTGTTGACAGGCTTTAGGTTCCTGCTTTAACCTGCAATGACATTGGGGTACCAGTGGCAAAAGTTGACACCTTCAATGCCATCAGAATCCCCTGGAAACTCCATTGTCACTACACCTTCCAGTACGTAACATCCAACCTGTCTGCCTTCATTTCAGGGTGAGTGGCAGACTGTGTTAGCTTCTCATATATTTTGGAGGAGAGCAAAAGTGGAAACTGGCCACACAGCTGTTCCCTTTTGTCTTATCAGGAGGTACAAGCTGCTACTCATTGTTGATAACACGTCTTGAAGCAGCATGGAATGGTTTGTGTGTTAGGTTGTTAAGAGCCAATCAGGGAAATAGCAGTGAGGTTGGGAAAGGAGGCTAGTGTTTACTCAGTATGATTACTGGGAGGTCTCATCCAAGATGCAGAGGCGGCTTTGCTGGTGGATGTTGAACACACAACTGGGCACAACTAGTTGCAAATCATATCTCATGTTGACATGAATGATGCTTGCCACTTGAGTCCTGAGAGTGCTCTTGCTTTCTGTAGGTATTTACTGAAATAGCAAATCCAGCTAACAATTCACACACAGTGCAAGTAGTAAGGTCCCAAACATTTCATTTCTTCTCTTATTAAAGGTAATAATGCCCAAATAGTATTAGGAACAGAAAGTGAGTGAAAACTGCAAGTGCGTAGCAACAAAACCCAAAAGCCAGATCGCATTCGGGAGGACGACGGTTCAATCCTGCGTCCGGCCATCCTGATTTAGGTTTTCCGTGATTTCCCTAAATCGCTCCAGGCAAATGCCGGGATGGTTCCTTTGAAAGGGCACGGCCGACTTCCTTCCCCATCCTTCCCTAATCCGATGAGACCGATGACCTCGCTGTCTGGTCTCCTTCCGAAAACAACCCAACCCAACCCCAAAAGCCAGATTGGAATATATATCACGAGGATCGATAATATGCAGGTGAAGTTAAGCATCAAAGGTGGATCAAACGTGCTAATCGCATGCTTTTATAGACCACGTGTGTCAAGAGCTGTAGTGGCAGACTACTTCAGAGAAAACTTGCAGAATTTTGTAAGTATATTTTCTGAAAATGTTATTGTAATAGGAGATTATGTTCAGTTTGCCTGCTATAGAATGGGGGAATGGTGAGATCAAAATTGGTCCCAGAGACAGATATTTGTCTGACATTATTCTGAATGTGTTGTTCAAAAATTACTTCTAGCAGATACAGAACCAACTTGTGAGGGTAACATCACAGATCTCCTAGGGATAGACAGACTACAACAGAAGCAGTTAACATAGAGGAGGGCATCAGTGATCATAAGGCTGTGATAGCATCAGTGTCTATGGATGTTACAAGGAATATTAAGAACAGTAAGAATATATTTTAGTGTGGCGAGAGTGACAGGATAGAATTTGTTGAGTATCTAAGTAGTCAACATCAAATGTTCCGTTTTGAGGACAAAGATGTCAAGCACAAATTGATAGAATTCAGAAAGCATTATTCACTACTTCTTAGACAATTATGTGCAGAGCAAAGTTTTAAGTGATAGGGAAAAACCCACCGTGTTTTAAATGAAATTGAAGCTCGCCTGACAAACAAAGTGAAAATAAGTGCAAGGAGAGCAGTGAGAGAAGTGTTCAGTGAATTTGAAAGTAAAAATTTTCCAACCAGTCTGGCTAAAAAGCCAAAGAAGTTTTGGTGTTATGTAAAGACAGTAAGCAGATCAAAATCTATTCAGTCACTCAGTGACCATGCAGGCAACAAAATGGAAGATGACAGAGAGAAAGACAAAATCTGGATTCAGTCTTCCACAGATGATCATAATACAGTTTCTTGTTTCAGTTGTTGCATGAATGCCAAAATGGGAGATAATGAGGCAAGTGATTGCGGATTAGAAAAGCAACCACAATCACTTAACAGTGGAATGACATCTAGACCTGATGAGATACCTGTAAGATTCTACAGCAATTATGTGAAAGGACTTGCTCCCCTTCTAGTAATAGTTCATTGTAGGTCACTGGAGCGACAGAGGTCTCCTAGGCACTGGAAAAAAGCACTGGTCATTCCCATGTTCAGGGAGGATCATAGCACAGATCCACCTATATTGTTGATGTCAGTCTGTTGTAGAATTATGCTGACATATTATAACATTTTTGGAGAACAAAAATCTCCTCTGTAAAAATCAACATGAATTCTGCAAACAGAGATCTTTTAAAACTCATTTCGCACTGTTCACCCATGAGAGCCACAGTGCCATAAACATTAGCAGCCAAGTTAATGCCATGTGTCTTCAGGGCTACATTGATACAATGGTCCTGTGTCATTCAGTGAACAAAATGCAACCTTCCCAAGTATCTAACCAGACATGTGACTGGATTCAAGACCTCCTTGCTGGTAGAACTCAACACGTCACTCTTAACGGAACAGAATCAACAGATGTGGAGGTAATGTCAGGAGTGCTCCAAGGATGCATGATAGGTCCATTAGGGTTTACAGCATACAGGGTGGAGAAAAATGGTGTCATGAAATTTTAGCCCAGGATACCTGATGCAAGTAGGAACCAAAATTACTAATGTTGTGTAGGTCAACAATGCACAATTTTTATACTACGGGAACCTGGCGCCACGCGAATGTTTATCTGCCAGAGATCACGATGTATCCAAGGCGGCCTGCACGCTTGGTGGTAGCTAGCCAGCCTTCCACTCTGGGGGCCTGGAGGCGAACCTGCCTGGGTCCCGACACATCCATTTTAATTTCATGATAAAACGTACCGGGAACAAACCCATCAACAGAAAGTATTTCACAAAGTGTTTTGGCCCTGTAAAGGCCCTTTCTTGTTACGAGGACACTGTTTACTTAAAGCAGGTGCTTGAACTGGCGACCCTGTGACGCCACACAAGCTTGGTATTGTCGAACGGTGTTTTGCCAAATTCTTTCAAAGGTTCCTGGCATTCTCCTGATGGGATTGGCACCATTGTTGAATGCGATCCATTAATTCCTCATCATTTCTAGGTGGTTCACATCCGGGTGGTTGAACTAGAGCCTTGGAGAATCCCCACAGGAAAAAGTCTGATGGCGTGAGGCCTGGTGATCGCAGGGGCCATGTCCTACAAGCACCTCTCCCAGTTATCTGGCCATCAAAGAGTTCATTTAAATATCCGCGCAAAGCATGACTGTTATGTGGGGGCACCCCATGATGTTGCAATCGCATGTGTAGCCGTATGTCCAGGGGAACATCTTCCAGCAGGCCAGGTTGAGTTTCTTACAAAAAGTGAAGGTAATTTGCCCCGGTAAGCCGAGGAGATATATGGACCAACCCAATCAGATGGCCATCCACAATGCCTGCCGAAATGTTGAGCGAAAATTGTTCCTGGTGTCCATGGATGCACATGACGTGAGGATTTCCTCTTGCCCAGTAATGAACGTTTCGAGTGTTGTGAAGGCCATCCTGATGGAAGGTGCACTCGTCGGTAAACAACACAATGGTGGGGAAGTTAGGATCTTGTGCAACACATCACAGAAACCACCAGCAAAACCCTAGCCTGTGTTCATATTCCACCACAGGATTTAGGTCTTGGACAGGGTAGAAACAAAATTGATGCTGGCCGTCATCCCTCAAAACCTCCCAGACTAACCGATGAGTGACCTCCATGTCGTGTGCTCGAGAAAAGTCTCTTTAAATGCAGCATCCAGTCGTGTTCGAGATCTTCCAGCATCACCATGATATCCCACTAACGGTCCTGTCTTGCCAAGTTGCTGGTGAATTGCTGTTAACATTTGCGGGTGTGGGGTGGCGTCTTGGTGAATACTGTTCCTCATACAACCGTCGAGCTTCATGCGCATTACCGTTGGCTAGTCCATAAACAAAAACCATATCTCATTGTTCTTCAAAAGAATACTGTGTCGCCATGCTTACTGTATGACAAAATCACAGGTGGTGTGTGTGTGTGTGTGTGTGTGTGTGTGTGTGTGTGTGTGTGTGTGTGTGTGTGCGTGCGCGTGCGTGCGTGCTCGAGCTCCAAAGCGTAGATTACGTGAGAATGCCTGTGATGTGAGGTGGAGACAAATAGCAAGACCTATTCGACACGTGTGTGTATCACGCTGGGGCAGTGATGGGGCGAGGGACGTTTGTATGTGCGAACCGACAATCGTAACGCTGCCTGTGTCAACCGATGAATGGCAACAGAGCAATCCACAGCCAATCGGAGTGTGTGGCTCCAAGTTTCCATAGTTTAAAAATGGTGCATTGTCGACCTACACAACATTAGTAATTTTTGTTCCTACTGGCATCAGCAATCCAGGGTTAAAATTTCGTGACACAATTTTTCTCCACCCTGTATATAAGTGATCTTGTGGATATCATTGTAAGCTCCATGAAGCTGTTCACATATGATACAATTGTCTATAAAATGTTAGCAATACCAGAAGATTGTAGCAAATTGCAGGAAGACCTGCAGAGGGTTGACTATTGTTGCAGGAACTGGCAGTTGAGCCTGAGTGAAAAAAGTATCATATTACACATAAATAGGCAAAGAAATCCACTGCTGTAAACTTATGCTTTTGGCAACAAATCACTAGGAACAATAACTGCCATTAAATACCTAGAAGTAACTATCCAGTGCAACTTAAATTAAAATGACCGCTTAAATATAATTGTAGGAAAGGAGATGCCATGGGAACAGTCATAAGGAAATGTATTTCATCCATGAAAGTAGTAGTTTACAAAACACTGGTTCAACTGATTCTTGAGTGTTGCTCATCAGTCTGAGACCTTTACTAGATTGGATTATTAAAGGTGACAGAGAACATCCAATGATGTGTTTCATCATGGAATCATTTAGTCAGCATGAGAGCATTATGGGGATACTGTACAAACTCCAGCGGCAGTTGCTGCAAGAGTGTCATTGTTAATCTCGGGGGGGGGGGGGGGGGGGGGGTTATTATTGAAATTCCGAGTGTACATTCTGGTAAGAGCCCGGGCAACATACAGTATCTCATAAAAAGTATCCGGTCACCTCTGTGTAATGAGGGATTGACCACTAGATGCAAGAAAGATGGACCCGCTAGTATAAAAGGATGTGTGGGGGATATTGTGTTGTCAGAATGGATCGGTCAGGAGAGCGCAGTGACTTCAAATGTGGACTAGTCTTTGGATGTCACCTGAGCAACAGATCCATCAGGAACATTTCAACCATTCTACGGCTGTCCAAGAAGACTATTGATAACGTGATTATGAAGTGGAAATGCGAAGGAAGAACCACAGCCTAAATCAAGACTAGGCAGGTGTCAGATACTGATGGACAGGGACTGTCAAACATTGTGGAGGGCTGTAAAAAAATCTTAAAAAAATGAGGAGAAGCAATCACTCATGAATTTCAAACTGCTGACAGCAGTTCAACTAGCACAGTGACTGCATCTAGGAAGTTAAAAATAATGGGGTACAGTGGTCAAGCAGCTCCACATAGCCACATGTTTCTGCAGTCAATGCTAAGCGATGCTTGAGGTGGTGTAAAGAGCAATGCCACTGGACAAAAGATGACTATAAGTGTGTGATTAGGGGTGTTCAATCACACCATATCATGTGGTACTCCAATGGAAGAATTTGGGTTTAACAAGTGCATGGAGAGCATTACCTACAATCATGTATAGTGCCAACAGTGAAGTATGGAGGAGGTCGTGTTACCGTATGGATATGTTTTTTTGTAATTAGGGTGTTGCCCCTGTATTCCACTGAAGAAAAAGCTAAATGCAGAAGGATATGAACACATTTTACAGTATTGTGTACTGCGTACAGTGGGGGAATAGTTTGGAGACAATGATTGCTTGTATCAACATGACAATGCATCCTGTAGTAAAGCAGTATCTGTGACACAATGGTGTGTGGACAGGACAGTAGCTTTACTGAAATGGACTGCCCATGGTCCCAACTTGAATGCAGTGGAACATCTTTGGAATGAGTTAGAACATCAACTTTGCTCCAGACAACAGTGTCCATTATCATTATCTTCACTGGGTTTGGCCCTTGAGGAAGAATGGATTGCCATTCCTCCACGGACATTCCGCTGTATCATTGGAAGTGTTCCTAGCAGAGTTGAGCCATCATTTAGTTAAAGTACAGACACACCCCATATTAATTTCCACTAATAAGTATCAGGATACTTTTGACCATATAGTGTTAGTTCTTATCGTATACTTCTCACAAAATTACCACAGTTTTCAGCTGTGCCTGGGTTAAAAAATGCATTGTAACTGATATTTCATGGCACATGTGGTTCATGTATGTCCGATACGACTGAAGTCAGGTTCCTTTGGGACAGACAAGTGCTCTTCTGATATTTCATTAAACCATCCTGATGTAGTTCTAGAACATTGTGTTGATGAATTGTTTTGTCAAATGTACAGATTTTCATCAGAGCGCTACTGGCAGGGAGAAAGATGCACAATATGCAAGCATATCCACAAATTTTATTCTTATATTGGACACTTACTGATAGATGTACATCCCATTTCATGCTTAATAAATACTTTCCACGTGAAAATACCATCACCCATCAAGACTGCACTCTGCTGGAAAATGTGATCCATTGGCTCTTGCACATTTTGTGCACTTGCCAAGATGTGCTACCGTTTGACAGTTCACACGATGTCTCTTGTGACAATCTTCATGTGCTGTGACATGCTGTTCAGGAAGTATTTGTGAGAATGTGATTTACATTAAAATGAGAAATATTCAAGCTTATTGTCAAGAGTGTGAGAGTAGTTCGTAAGTGTAACAACATTCAAGAGTTCAACTAAAAATCTAGTTATTCAATCCAACTGGGTA
This sequence comes from Schistocerca americana, assembly GCF_021461395.2. NCBI lineage: Eukaryota > Metazoa > Arthropoda > Insecta > Orthoptera > Acrididae > Schistocerca > Schistocerca americana. Next base: position 612,752,048 of record NC_060130.1, read on the forward strand.
TTCAGATTGACCAGATAAAAAGTAAACACTGTCATTGACTCATAAAATTTGAATGTTTTATGGAGTTGGTGCATACAACAATGAGACAAAACATTATGACCACCGGCTTAATAGCATGTTTGTCAATTTGAGGAACACAATAGAGCAGCGATTCTACAGGGCATGGGTTTGATGTACCTTAGGTAGGTTTCCAGAGGTATGTGGCACCAGTTTTCTATTTGAAGGTCATTCATTTCCTGTAAATTATTGGTTGGTGGTTTGTGGATGCAGATTTCGTGCCAAGTAGCATCCCAGATGTTTCATCAGGTTCACATCAATTGAATTTGGTGGCCAAGACCTTAACGTAAGTTTAATATCATATTCCTCAAACCACTGAACCATGATTCTGGTCTCTCAACAGGGACAATTTATCCTGTTAGAAGATGCCATTGCCATCAGGAAGACATGAAGAATGAAGTGATGCAAAAGGTCCACAGTAATAACGGAATCCACAATTGTTTTGGTTCCTTTGATTACTACCACAAGTTGCGTGGAAGCCCAAGTGAGCATCCCCCACTACGTAATTCTGCCATCGCCGGCTTGTATCTGTAGTGAGGTGCATGTTTTGAGCAGTTGTTTGCCTGAATGACGACATATCCAGACAAGACCATGGACCTTGTGTAACAAGAAACATGATTCATCTGACCAGGTGACGTATGTCCATTGGTCCACAATCCAGTTTCAATGATCCTGTGCCCACTGCATTCGTAATTGACCATGTGGTTGGGTCAACATGGGGGTCATCTGCTACAGAGCCTCATGTTCAACAATGTGTGCTGATTGGAGTGCTTCAAACACTTGTTGCAGCATCAGCATTGTAATCTTTCATCAGATAAGCTGCAACCTCCTATCTTACTTCATAGAGCAGGCAAGTCTCCATTGATGAGCCATGGACCATGTGGTTGGGTCAACATGGGGGTCATCTGCTACAGAGCCTCATGTTCAACAGTGTGTGCTGATTGGAGTGCTTCAAACACTTGTTGCAGCATCAGCATTGTAATCTTTCATCAGATAAGCTGCAACCTCCTATCTTACTTCATAGAGCAGACAAGTCTCCAGTGATGAGGCATGGACATCCAATACCTTATCATTTACGAGGGCAGTTCAATAAGTAATGCAACACTTTTTTTTTTTTTCTGAAACAGGGGTTGTTTTATTCAGCATTGAAATACACCAGGTTATTCCCCAATCTTTTAGCTACACAACACTATTTTTCAACGTAATCTCCATTCAATGCTACAGCCTTACACCACCTTGAAACGAGGGCCTGTATGCCTGCACGGTACCATTCCACTGGTCGATGTCGGAGCCAACGTCGTACTGCATCAATAACTTCTTCATCATCCGCGTAGTGCCTCCCACGGATTGCGTCCTTCATTGGGCCAAACATATGGAAATCCGACGGTGCGAGATCGGGGCTGTAGGGTGCATGAGGAAGAACAGTCCACTGAAGTTTTGTGAGCTCTTCTCGGGTGCAAAGACTTGTGTGAGGTCTTGCGTTGTCATGAAGAAGGAGAAGTTCGTTCAGATTTTTGTGCCTACGAACACGCTGAAGTCGTTTCTTCAATTTCTGAAGAGTAGCACAATACACTTCAGAGTTGATCGTTTGACCATGGGGAAGGACATCGAACAGAATAACCCCTTCAGCGTCCCAGAAGACTGTAACCATGACTTTATCGGCTGAGGGTATGGCTTTAAACTTTTTCTTGGTAGGGGAGTGGGTGTGGTGCCACTCCATTGATTGCCGTTTTGTTTCAGGTTAGAAGTGATGAACCCTTGTTTCATCGCCTGTAACAATCTTTGACAAGAAATTGTCACCCTCAGCCACATGACGAGCAAGCAATTCCGCACAGATGGTTCTCCTTTGCTCTTTATGGTGTTCGGTTAGACAACGAGGGACCCAGCGGGAACAAACCTTTGAATATCCCAACTGGTGAACAATTGTGACAGCACTACCAACAGAGATGTCAAGTTGAGCACTGAGATGTTTGATGGTGATCCGTCGATCATCTCGAACGAGTGTGTTCGCACACTCCGCCATTGCAGGAGTCACAGCTGTGCACGGCCGGCCCGCACGCGGAGATCAGACAGTCTTGCTTGACCTTGCGGCGATGATGACCCATGCTTTGCCCAACGACTCACCGTGCTTTTGTCCACTGCCAGATCACCGTAGACATTCTGCAAGCGCCTATGAATATCTGAGATGCTCTGGTTTTCCGCCAAAAGAAACTCGATCACTGCCCGTTGTTTGCAACGCACATCCGTTACAGACGCTATTTTAACAGCTCCGTACAGCGCTGCCACCTGTCGGAAGTCAATGAAACTATACGAGACGAAATGGGAATGTTTGAAAATATTCCACAAGAAATTTCCGTTTTTTTCAACCAAAATTGGCCGAGAAAAAAAATGTGTTGCATTACTTATTGAACTGCCCTCGTACTTATGGTTTCATTGTCATTTAAACATTTTTTGTGAAATGCTCATGGCAGTAGCACACAAACAGCCTGTCAGCTTCTTCATTTCTGAGATGTTCATTCTCAGGTGCCAGGACATAAGAATTGGCCCTGTGTCAAACTTGCTTATGTCAGTGGATTACCCCATTTGCAACTCATATCATCACTAGAATGATTCTCTCTTTCTCTGTACTCTGCTTATTTACTTTTCTTACTGTGTCACATGTGCGCAGTGCCAACTGGTGGCATTATGTGTTGTACTGGGCAGTGGCTATAATGTGTTGGCTTATCAGTGTGCATTTCCTGACACTCTGACATGCTTCATCGTTTTTATTGCCCCATAAATTATGTTGATTGTCCCAAGTATAGAAGAAGAAGATGAAACATATTGTTTTTTAGTGGAAGTGCAAGTGGAAAGTGAAGTGATTTAATGTACTGTGTACTGCTGCTTCATTATACGTTCGGATGTGGTATAATAAAAACAGTCATGAGCAGTCAAGGTACATACAGTAATGGAAATCAGTGTAAAGGCAGGGTTCCACGAAAATAATAGTACAACGTCTGAAGCATATATTTATCAAATTTACTATGAAAGAAGTAGATAGATATTATAAAACTTAAACAGTCATGATGGAATTACAAAGTTTCATTCATAATATGAGTAACAAAAGAAGATAGTTGCATTTCCTGAATGGAAATTGGTATAAAGACACTCACTGTCTACATCTACATCTACGTCTACACTCTGCAAGCCACCTGATTGTGTGTGGCGGAGGGTACTTTGAGTACCTCTATCGGTTCTCGCTTCTATTCCAATCTCGTATTGTTCATGGAAAGAAAGATTGTCGGTATGCCTCTGTATGGACTCTAATCTCTCTGATTTTATCCTCATGGTCTCTTCGCGAGATATACGTCAGAGGGAGCAATACACTGCTCGACTCCTCGGTGAAGGTATGTTCTCGAAACTTCAACAAAAGCCCGTACCGAGCTACTGAGCATCTCTCCCACAGAGTCTTCCGCTGTAGCTCACGTATGCCCTCAAATTGCCTTCTATTGCGATAGACACACCTTGCCAATATTTCACAAAGGTTTTCCATGGGGTTCAACTCCAGGCTACTTGCAGGCCAGGGCAAGACATCAATATCTTTATCTTCAAACCATTTTTTGTTGTAGCAGAACCCTACACAGGTGTTTTATCCCATTAAAACATTAGATTCTCATCCCCTAGGCCCTCGTACATACTAATCAATTCTGTTTCTAGCATCTCATTGTACATAGAATTCATCCAAGCAATGTGTGACTCTTCTTTAGTGCAGAAGGCTGCCCAAGTAATAACACTTCCACCACCAAAATTTCTCGTCATTCTTATCTGCTGCTCTGTTCTCAGATCATGCTAACAGTATTGAAATCCATCCTGCCCATCTAAATTATCTTTTTCTCACCACTGAATATCACTTTATCACATTCTGAAATCCGTGATATACATTTTTCAGCAAACTTCAATCTAGCCTGGTTATGTTTTGGTGTTAATGCAGGTTTATGCAGTCATTTCTTGAATGCCAGATGTTTGTCATGTAACAAAATTTGTCATACACATCTGTTATTTACCGGCAATTGTAAATAGGCAACAAGTTCAGAAGAATAACAGTTTGTGGCTCTTGCTTTGCACAAAGTAACTCTTTATTTGCCTCAGATAATTTTGCTTTGCCCATATTTTCCATTCTGTTCACATTGTGCACCCAATCTAACAAAATTATCAATCACTGTACTTGAACAGTTCATCTTCTTGCCAGTTTTACAATGAGCGAGTCCTATTTCATTGTATGTACTGAATTATGCTTTATCATCACGTGATAACTGTATTCCATATGATATTGCCACACTCATGGTTTCTGTACATGACATTCACTGTCACTAATGGTGTCTGTTCCATATCCCCAGTAGACGCATGTAGACACACACTAACACCACTCAGAGCTGACTGCCTTTGTACTTAATCAAATGCAATATAATTTGACGGAAAATGTTGGTATATTGGATTTCATACTATTGCATATACACTGGGCACAACATTTCCAACTGAAAGTGTTAATTTTTCTGCAGATATCCTTGTCTTTATACTGATTTCCACTGTTGTACACCTATGCACTCCTTTTGTCATGATGGCAGTGAAGATATATTGTGGCTTTGACTCCACGAGATATATAAAGCAGTGGCAATCATCTATATCTGTGATAACTCAACCTTATCCCACAAATAATGGATGTTAATCAGAACTGAGTCTTAGGTTTGCCTAAAAAGATTTAGCTCTGATGATCCAGGAGCCCCCATCCCTCGCATTGAGATGACCTCAAATCATACAAAAACAGTACTGTAACAATGTGGCAGGGCACTGGCTCGCTGAAGATAAGGGTCACCACCAGGGTGCCGTAAGTAAACGAATAGATGTACATGACAGTTGATTCCTGTATTGTCTGCTAGTGGGAGATGGTGGCAGATATATCAGAAGACACAGTACATCCCATGTGTACATGTGTGGATCTATCATTATGTGTAGAACTGTGCAAATGTAAACTTGAAATACTTCAGTTTCTTGTTAAGCTGGTTAGACGAGGAACAGCTTAAAATTCTTTTGCAATTTCATTAAATTTGTACAGAGTTGAATTAGGCTTATGAAAAGTTTTAAGTACCCCAGTTGGTATTTGTCATTGGGTGCTCATATTCAGTTTATAGTTCCAGAACTGTTTAGCTATCTGCTTTCATCCTACCTGTCAGTCATTCTTGTAGTGTTGCTTTGTAGTCTCTGTTGACATTATCTTATTTTCATGTTTTGTTATAATGTAAAAAATTAGAAATTAACAGAGGTCTGGTATAATTTTATTATATGTAAAATTTTTTGAGAGACCAGATTTATTTATATTATTTGCAAGTACTGAATATTCCTAACAATTTTTTAACATATTTGTTGGATGCAGTTATAAATATTTAAGTCAATCCACAATTTGAACAACTCATAAACTACATTAATTCTATTTTAAATTAAATTGTTTATGAAATCTTACATTAAATTTGCTGAATCCGTAGACTAACGTGGATGTGACCAAAAATGAAGCAGACTTTTACAGTTTTTTTTTCTTTGTATAAATGTTGTATTGAGCAGTTTATATCGTGTTTCTTGTTGGAGTTTCTTCCCAGAATTTAATTATTTGTAGCGAGACTTCCTTAGTAAATAGTGCATTATAGGTTTACATCTCTACAGCCAATATTCTGAAAGCTGCCTGAAAAATAGTCATGCACGTCGGAAGATAGTTTTACTATGGTATCTCAATACAATCTCAAGAATGAGTCATCAATCAGTAGAAATGTTAGTTCATTTTGGTGTGGTTATTATAATAAGAATAATATTGTGGTGCCCGCCTAGTGCAAGCATTACAGTTTGATGCCAGTTCACTAGCTTAGATGAATTTCACTACTTTTCCTCCCACTGAGCAGCTTGTTACGTGGTTTTGTGAAGAGGAAATCTGATGTGGTCACTGGGAATTGAACTCTGGACCTACGCATTAGTATCCGGCCGAGCTAATCACTAGACCATGGAGATGATGTGTAAAGTAAATGGAATCAATGAGGCACTTTGCACATCACATACTTTTTCATTCTTTTTATGTAGGGCTTATGGAATAATGGGGAGAACTCAAAGCTAGTTCCTTTTTAATCCTACTGAGCTAACAGAAAACCAAATTCATTTTCCATGTCACAAAACAGGCATTTTAAAGTGGATTTATTAAGGAAATCGTGTAAGCTCTGCATTTTCTCTTCATAACACACATCAGTGACTTGCCATCAGATATAAGGGATTTAAACAGTTTTCTGTTTGCAGGTGACACAAATGGACCATAAATGTTGCAGTTAACTGTAGCAAGTAGCATAAACATGAGGCACAGAGAGAATTGACTGATAGTTAACTACAGTAACAAATGCTGCAGTTAATCCACTGTATTTATTTGATCTTGGAAAGAACCCAGTAAATAACGCTGAACAGTTAAAGTTCTTAGAATTGAAAATGTATGGGAACAAACTTACAAATCCTAAATAAAAATTCTTGAATAAAATACAAGTGTTGTTACATATCTCATTGAAATGGTATTTTTTCTAATGGAATAATTACAAAAAAATTGTCTTTTGTTTATTTTCATTGTACAACATACTGCCACAATACATTCCTGCCTCCCCAGGGAGCTCGTAACTCTTCTGTGAGCACAAGTGTGATGGGCATGGGGCCCTGACCGTTGTGGCATTTCTTCTCTTCTTGTGCCACAAAACCACTCTCTGACTATTTCTTTCCCTTTGATTTAACCTCCAATGAATACCCTCTTCATTGTTGACTCTGCCATACCTCTAGTGTCTGCATTTTAGTTACTCTATTTTACTGTTTTTCCTATGTATTACACAACTTTTGTTGTATTTAAGAATGGCCACCATTACCAGGATTGACCTCAGCTCTTTTTTTTTTTTTTTTTTTTTTTTAAGTGGTGTTTAACTTGCACACAATACTCGGCATGTTAGCTGGCCCATGTGGGGTTCATTAGATACCCACTTGGTGGTAGCTCCCTGACTACATGGGTAACACGTTGTTGGTGACTGCTCTATTGTGTCTTCGGGAATGCCCAGGAGTGTGTGTCTATCTTATATGGGATAGGGGACTCCTGGCAATGATTGTCATGCCAAGGGGCCCTAGATTAGGCAGGGCAGTGCCCGTCCCAGTAATCTCACAAGAAATTAATGTAGAAAGACATAGCCCCAGTACATTTTCCTCATTAGGTATGAATCCAGATTGATCGATGAGACAAGGTGAGAGATGTTATCCTCAGTTCCTGCCCTGTACCAGTACTGATGGCGAATATGTCTTAAATATCAAGCTGTAATTTTTTGTGGAGGAAATCAAAGACAGGTATAATAAGGTCGTTACAATAACGATGCAGGACAGATCACGCTACATTCATTGTTGAACTTCAACAAACAAGGTGACATCCCAGTCACAAATATGTTGCACAAGAAACTAAATATAATCAAGGGTATAATTTTCCGCAGGTGCCTTATACTTCAGTCAAGGCATTATGTGTCAATTTATGATGATGAGGTGTAAATTTTATCTGCCATGTTCAACAAACGCCTAAAGATAAAGTAGACACTAAAGCCTGCATTTCTCATGGGTTTTAAGGGTAGAGTTAGGATTGTGGTTTACCGGTGTGGTGTAAAATCTTATGTACCACCTGCCATGAGGTACAAGTGTGTGAAGTTTGACCACATGTCATTTAATCTACAAATGAATGTACCTGTTGAGACTGGATGGCCACTACACAGGAATGCCTGTTGTGTACAATCACCTTACTGCATCAGTTGCAGGGGCGCACACATCTCCTAATCACCAACTTGCACTTTACAAGAAGGGAATGTAAGGTCCAGATGTTGAAGATCTTTGATTGTTCAACATATCACCAAGCCTTTACCCTATCCAGATGACACTAAGTTATTCCCAAAAATTAAGCCTTTGGTCATCTATTACAAGAGTGAATATTCCCCCTCTCCCCTTCGCATTGGGCATAGCAGCTAGCTTAGTTGATGTGTTAATATGAGGAAAGGGGCTCCGTCCTCTCATCTCTGCTTCTGTTGTGATGACCTTTGCTCCCTCCATTTGTATAATAAAGACCTATACTTGACTAGTGGAGGCTTGCTCCCTCTTGGTCCTACTACCCAAACCACCTCAACCCCACGTCATAATGACAAACAGCATCTGCGGTGGTATGGACATCAGACTGCAGAACTGCCCACTCCTCATCTGTACCAAGCTCTTCTTTGGATACTCCTACTGAATCCAAATCCTATTACGAGGAGGAGGAGGAAGTAGCAGCAGCAGCGGCGGTGAAATGAAGAAAACAGAAATGAAGATGAATCTGGCAGTCTTGATTCCGCTGGATCCCTCCTCCACTATTAGGTTTACTCAGTGGTTTACACAACTCTTCAGGAAATTCAATCCCCAACAACATATTCACCCATTTTACATAATTATTGAATGTATAATGAGAACTGAATTGACATTGAAAGAGCCTTTGGGGGGCATGTGTAGGACTGACCTTGAGACGATCTCCAGTGAACTACTATCATGATGGAAGTGGTGGTGGTGGTGGTGGTGGTGGTGATGGTATGAGGTTCAAATATGCTTGTAAGTATAATGTAGTGCTCATGCCAATCAGATTTTATCAGGATACTGTCCACAGTTAATTAATTTTGATAATAATTCAAGCTGTAACATGAAGTCGAATGCTCAAATAAATTCAGCTGCAGAAATATTTAATTCAAATGGAATACCTCTATACTAGTAATGTCTGCCATCATAGAAGAGGAATGCTGTGTACTTCCTAAAACTAACAAATAGTATATGGCACTTGACTGAATCCAGCTGTAAAGTCAAATGACAACATGAATCTTGTACTGTGTGACTTGCACAGTAGTGTGTCCACATTTTCAGAGTGGCTATCCTAGTTTTCAAAGACAACCAGAGGATTGTTTTACTTACTCATGCACTCCTCTATTAGTCCACATTTCTCCATCCTTTCTAGCTCCTTACCACATTAGGCCCCTCTGCTAGTGGCTCTGCAGAGGGATTTATCCAAAGGTAGGGTATGATGATTCACTTTTCCAAAGGTAGGGTATGATGCTTCACTTTCATACAGCACTTGTAGTTACTTACATAACATTTACCATGAGATTCATTTGTTCTTTCTTGTTATTTATTTATTTACATATCAAGTTCCGTAGGACCAAATTGAGGAGCTAATCTCCAAGGTCATGGAACATGTCAGTACATGAAATTACAACATAAAAGTAATAACAGATAAAAATAAATGTTTATGAACCTGAAAAAAGTCAGTCCATAAGTTTAAGTAAACACAATCAACAATCCAATAAGAATCAGCTTAATTTTTCATGGAACTCCTTGACAGGATAGGAGTGACCCATGAGGAAACTCTTCAGTTTTGATTTGAAAGTGTGTGTATTACTGCTGAGATTGATTGTACTCCCTTACTATCTGTTTCTTCTAGCAAGTCTTTCTAGACAGTTTCAAATCCAAAGTTGATGAGGTTATCAATTTCTCCTGTCTTCCTCATTAATCTCACTGCACTCACACAAATGATCTCATTACACATCATCATGGAATAATGATCAGTATATATCCTCTCAGTAACTCTAGCAGTTAAATATTTATTCTCTTTTCACCAATCAGGGTACATAAGTATGCACAAATCAGCCAGCCTTTTGAATCTGATACATCCACAAATAATTTTGAAATTACTTCTGATTTTGAAGATCTTCATTAAATGCCTCTGAATTTTCATTCAGTAGATTACGCTCTCCTTGAGTTACAACCCTGCTAGTGTCCTGCACAGGATTCATTTCATCTTTCAGAATAGCTACACTGTCTTTCATCAGTGCCGGAAAAATATTCTTGCATCTTCCCCTCAGCAGTTTTCAGAACTTGCCCAACTTGTCTAACCAAAATTTTACTGCATATTCCAAAAAATTCATCATCCTTCTTTCTCTTTGTCGATTGACTCCCCCTCTTCATTCTTCAGATAAATGTGTATTATTTCCTGTTCTTCTGTTACATCTTTCACTTCACTACCTAGTCCTGGAAACTTGGTTTCATGAACTTCACTCTTACATCCTATCCCTAATACTCTAACAGTCACTTTGTTCATTTGTTTTATATTTTAACACTTCATTACTCTTGAGACCTGTCACAATCCTGTTCCAGCCGCACCCTACCACATTCCTCAGAGATATGGTGTTAGTAGTATTCCTCCTTTCATTAGATGTCCAGTTACAGAATTTAGAGCAGGGCTTAACAACTGGCCGGTTTTGAGCGCGAGTACTCGCGTCTGCTCAGGCACTTGCTCCCGAGCAGGTGCAAGGTAGCGTAGTAGGGAGGGAGGGGAAATGCGCGCGCACGTTTGAACAGGGCCGCAGCGTGCCTATTGAATTCGTGCCGACTGTGTAACGTTTAAAGTACTACGATCAGCTCTAACAGTCACTTCGCAGGTTAAGAATCATGTCAAGTCGCCGTTGTGTAACCCCAACCATGTTTTCGCAGTTCAACCCCCATTGGGAGGAATCGTATCTGTTTACAGTAAAAGATGGTTTTGCAAAATGTTTAGTATGTCACAAAACGCTGAATTCTTTTAGGAAATTTAATTTGCAGCGACATTATATGTCATACCACACGAAAGACTACGGAAGTGGAAAATGTGATGGACCAGATCGTGCACAGGAAGTTATTAAACTTAAAAGGAAGCTATCCGAAGAAGATCTGGACGATGAAGAAAAATCAACTGAGGCAGCTCTCAGAGTGAGTTGCAAAATTGCTTTGCTTTTAGCAAAATCCCTGCGCCCCTTCACTGATGACGATTTAATAAAAGAATGTTTGGTAGTTGCAGCGGAACATTTGTGTCCATCTCAAGTTGATCAGTTTCGGATTGTGCCATTATCTAACATGACCATTATGCGTCGCATACAGGACATGGCAGACGACGTCCAGAGCCAGCTTGCAAATATCTGTAAAGATATTATGGCGTATTCTCTAGCTCTGGACGAATGTGTTGATATCACTGGAACAGCGCAGCTTGCCATATTTATTAGAGATGTTAATAGATATCTTCAGGTGAGGGAGGAGCTCCTCGATGTAGTAGCCATGAAGAACACTACAACCGGAGGTGATATTTTAAGTAGTGTTGAAGAAAATTAATTTATTAGAGGTGTTAATAGATATCTTCAGGTGAGGGAGGAGCGCCTCGATGTAGTAGCCATGAAGAACACTACAACCGGAGGTGATATTTTAAGTAGTGTTGAAGAAAGTGTTGAAAATATAGGATTGCCGTGGAATTATTTAGTTCCAGTGTCTACAGACGGTGCACCAGCGATGACAGGGAAAAAATCAGGTTTCATTGCGCTGTTGAAGGAGAAAATGAAAAAACTGACCGTGCCGAATGAAATAAGAGGCGTTCACTTGTGATCCACCAGGAAAACTTATGTGCAAAGAGTACCACTCTAAAAAATGTGATGAGTGTTGTTGTTCGTACAACCAATTATATAAGGAAGCATGGGCTACAACACAGGCAATTTAAAAGCTTTCTTGGGGATGTAGAAAGCCGGTATGGTAGCCTGCCTTATTACAGCGAGGTCCGCTGGCTTAGTCGTGGTGAATTATTAAATCGATTTTTTTCCCTATTAGATGAGATAAATATGTTCATGGAAATAAATTACATGTGTGTTGCTGAATTGAAAGAGCCTTCATGGAAATGTGACCTCGCGTTCTTAGCAGATTTAACTAGCCATCTGAATGCTTTGAACATTTCACTGCAAAGTAAAGATCTGCTAATTACTCATTTCATAGATCGAATACGAGCTTTTAAAATGAAATTGACACTTTGGGTGAGTCAGCTGGAAACAGGAAATCTAGCTCATTTTCCTAAATTATCATCCATGCAAGATGTTCACAAAGACTGTGAACGTTATTCACATAGTTTAGTTGCCCTTAAGGAAGAATTTGATCAATGCTTTCATGATCTGACAGCACTAGACAGTGATTTTGATCTGTTCTCCTCTCCATATTCAGCGAATATTGAAGAGATTCGTCCTGAGCTGCAACCAGAGCTTATTGACCTGCAGTGTGACAGAGAATACAGAGACAAATTTCAGAACAAGAAAAACATTTTGGAATTCTGCAGACACTTCCCTCAGGATAGATTTCCTCGTTTGCACAAACTGGCGGCTACAATAATATCAATGTTCGGTTCCACGCATGTTTGTGAACAACTGTTCTCTGGAATGAAATGTAACAAGACGCGCCTGAGAAACGCATTGTGTGATAGAAATTTAAACTGTACGCTGCGCCTACAGTGCACAAGAACAATTACTCCGTACATAGACGCAATTGTAAAGGGCAAAAAGTAAAAGATAACCGAGAATACCACACTTCAGTGACACCTTTTAGTGTGTAACAGTTCACAAATTAATACGAATGTAGAGGCATACACTAAGCTAATAAAACTATGTGGCACGTGTACATTCTCCTTTATTTGTTTCATTTGTCGCAGTAATAATTCGTGAGTGATATTCCTGCAGGTGGCCGCGGATTTACATTGACTGGTGGGAGCTGTTGTGTGCCCCATGTGACTCTCCTCACTCTCCGCTCTGGTCCGGTAGTGGGGGTAGCGTGCTCGCGCTGCTCCGTGCTCGCGCCTGGCTGCTCACAGCTTGCTCCGCGAGCACGTATGTTGTGAAGCCCTGATTTAGAGGTCTCTTCCTTCCATATTTATGTCATCCTATTCATGCCACTTGTTTAAATTTTCATCACTCTCATCACAAAAACCTTTCCAGAACACTATACCATTTAATAGAGTATTCAAGTAACAAATATCTACAATTTGAAACTTCCTGGCAGATTAAAACTGTGTGCCCGACTGTGACTCGAACTCGGGACCTTTGCCTTTCGCGGGCAAGTCCTCTACCAACTGAGCTACCTAAGCACGACTCACGACCCGTTCTCACAATTTTACTTCCGCCAATACCTCAGCTCCTGCCTTCCAAATTTCACAGAAGTTCTCCTGCGAAACTTGCATGACTAGCACTACTGGAAGAAAGGATATTGCGGACCTAGAGTTCGAGTCTTGGTCCGGCACACAGTTTTAATCTGCCAGGAAGTTTCAAAACCAGCATACACTCCGCTGCGGACTGAAAATTTCGTTCTGGGAACATCCACCAGGCTGTGGGTAAGTCATGTCTCCGAAATATCCTTTCTTCCAGTAGTGCTAGTCCTGCAAGTTTCGCAGGAGAACTTCTGTGAAGTTTGGAAGGCAGGAGCCGAGGTACTGGCGGAAGTAAAATTGTGAGGACGGGTCGTGAGTCGTGCTTGGGTAGCTCAGTTGGTAGAGCACTTGCCCGCGAAAGGCAAAGGTCCCAAGTTCGACTCTTGGTCCGGCACACAGTTTTAATCTGCCAGGAAATTTCAAAACCAGCATACACTCTGCTGCAGAGTGAAAATTTCATTCTGGTATCTACAATTTGTTCTGCATCGTATCCCAGGCTGGTAATCAGATTCCATCCACTTAATGTGGTAGTGTCTTTGGCCTCTGAATCATTCCCCACCACTGTGACCTTTATCTGGAGCATTCATTATTTGCCATATTATTTGTATATTGGTGTGCCTCATCTTTTGTTTCCAGGTTTTGGTCCTTAAATTCATTGACTTTACCTCGTTCAGAAAGTCAGATTCCTCCATTGCCTCTGAATGTTGCTCTGAACCCTCTCTTGGACTCTGCTGGGAGAATAACTTCTGGAGTTATTACCCATTACAATCTCTGTGAAACTCCTGTTTTTGTGCAATCTCTCTCCTATTGGTTTACTGCAGTTTAAAGATGCCTGCATTTATGTTCTAGACCCTCAAACAACTTCTCAAGGTAATGTAGAAACTGTTCCATTTAATTAATTGCATTCATTAAGGCGCTGTACTACAGGCTCTCAGGCAGACACATTATCAGAATAGAAATTTTGGTAAACACGCCAAGAGGCTTGCCCAGATGTGAAAGCTTCTTTAATTTATTTTAATAGAAAATTGCACAAGCTAAATTTTAATTCATAATAATGTAGCCTCTTCAAAAATTCAGTCTGGATATCGGCCTGTTTAGCCTTAGACCAGAATGTGCTAAGAAAACTCTCCTCAGACTCCTCATTAAAGTTTTGTGTGTTACTGTGATTGTCCCATTCACATCATGTTCCTCCAGAAGTCGTCTGACAAATTTAATTTTCTAGATGTCTGTCATGTCATAATCCATACAATACAGAATAAAATCTACCACTTGATATTTCCCATCTCCAGAAAAACATTTCAATAGTTCAGATCCCCAGATATAACACTATTGTGAAAGTCTTGAAAATCCAACTTCCTGTAAATTCTTTAATTTAATATCAGCATTTGCCAATTATTGACTGCTTTCAGAGTCAATTCTTTTCATCACTACTTATTATAAATTAATCTCCCACAATGTGTTTTGCTGTGTGTGAAGGCTAATCTGAAGAACTACTGATATAGTTTTCACTAGTAGACAGACATATTCACAAGTAAGGTTTGAGTATATAATTTATTGCCATTACATCAGACAAGTTATTGGGCCATATGTACTTCTGGTGCCTATGTGAAACTGAGTCATGCCACTAATTTACTTATATTTTGTCCTACAGAGTTACCCATGGCCTCAATTTTGGTAACTACTTTACCCATTTGGGCTTGTGTACGGTCATTGACTGAGACTATGTGACACATTGTTGAAAGTTTTTCCTTTTAATTTGTGATGTTTCAACTCACTAAGATTGTGAACTGCACTTCGGTTTCTAGTGTGTCAATATCCTCACAAATCTTGGCCCTCAAAGCTGCATTTCAGGGAACAATTTCCTTATTAACAGCATCAAAATTTTCAATCATACAACTGTTTATCCCTCTTAATGTGTTTGACAAACCTTCATTATCACTCTTCAGTTGATTAAGCAGGGTTGTAATCTGAATAACAACATCAGAAGCATTTACTGGTATTGCATGAACAGTAGACTTTCTTCACGTAAACTTACACCACTCTGTTCCTATTCCCTGTAACACTCTGTATCAAGTTTCTCATCAAGATTAGCCATTGTAGCACTTCCCTTGGTTTCTGTTGAGTCAACATCAAAGCGTCCAGGGAAATGAAAAACACAAGAAATACTCTTCTTGTTTTGTCCTTGATGAAGAATGTTGGAAAAAGATTCCTGGTATCAGCACGAAAACATTGCAAATAGGCACACTTAATTTTCCTTCATGTTCAGTGGTTCCTTACTGTGGAATTTTTCTTCTGCAACAAATCGTAAAGGCTGAAAGTCACATCAAAACAAATCCTGAGGAAGCGCACAGTACAGAGTTCTCTCTATTTCATTGTTTCATGTATAAAAAGTAGAGCCACCAATAGATTCTTAAACCGACAACTCAAGCGGGCTTATTTATACTTACCTTGTGGTTGTTGGTTTGTCCAGGTCCACAACTTTGTATAATGTTTTTGATGATTTTAAATGATATACAATCAAACAAAACCTTCCTATAATGTTTGTTAATTATTATTCAGTGCAACAACAAGTACATATTGTTCCCCCTGAAGATAGCATAGTTGGTGCTACCCCTGTAATGTTTAATAGACTTAAATCATTTGAATCTGTTGCTCTTGTAACTGGCTTAACTAACTGAACACTCAAAAGTATCCACAACTGCCCACCTTCAGCTGAGGTGATGTGTAACATCATTCCTATGGTATCAAACAAGCCCTGCATCCAATTGCAAAATGTCTTATAAATCAAATGAATATTTCCACCATGTCCAATGGTGCTAAAGGCCAATTTTCAGTGTGATACAGTGGATCAAAGTAATAGTTGGGGAGCCTTACAAATTTGTGCTTCTGTTTTCATGCGTATTATGTTGTTAACTGATTGAACTGGGTTGACACGGGGATTAAAAAAAATAAAGCAGTCATCAATCCGAATATTGTTTTGTGCACAACAGTGCTTTACTAGATGTGATCCTATTGGAGATGATATGCCATGCCATTTCCTTCCTTTGACCTTTGAACGGACTTATCCAGCCAGTTACAGGAACACCTACAGTTTAATGTGGATTCTGAACCACAGTGCAGCTTGGCATTTTACCCATCAACAAACATTGACAGAACTGAGAGATACTGTAAGTGACAGATAAAAATCCTAGAATTGTCCAGGGATCAAACTTGAGATCTTTGGGTTTGTAGTCCGGCACTTTACCACTGAGCCATCGATCTAGAGAGAGACTAAAGAAATATAAAATCAGAAATCACTACAAAACTATCAAAATCAATGCATTTGTATCAATGTTTGTACTTCGACTGTAGTACTTCAGAAGAAACTGGTTGCTTAGTAGATTGTGCAGTAGTGTTGTATCAGGCTCGGCAGGATTAGTTCTCAGAAGCTGTCTACAACATAATGTTTTATGTTACTGCAAATAATACATTCTTTTGACTTCCAGGGAATTTTAGTAATAGTTGGGATAATTTCTAAAAGAGAAAGCAGATGTGAAAACTTAAATCACACTATGAGATCTGATAAATTAAATACAGATTAAAGGATTGATATGGAAGGAGATTGATTATTTCAAGCAAATTTATGTAGTAACCAAATGTGTGTGTTATGTTATATCAGAACCAACTTTTACTATGCAAAAATGTAGGTTATGATTGACAGAGGTCCTACTATGTGAAATAATTGATAAGGATTGTATCAAGTGCTTTGATTTATGAAAAGAGTGAAGGATTCAGTGGTTTTAGGTCACAGCGGTCATTGCAACAATCAACAAAAAAACTGCTTAACTCTTCTAAATCCTGGAATCACAAACACAATTTTATTGCCTCATTATGTTTAAATTTAAATAATTAATAATTAATTTGATACAAAGACTAATTTATACAAACAGAATAATCCATAATGTAATGCTGTATGGGTAGTTAAATAGTTGATGCACAGCATCCATAATATTTGGCTCTTCAAATAGGGGTCTGCAGGAATTTCCAGCCTTGATGGGCTAAAATGATCATATAATATTTGTCTCCCTGTGCAGTAATCGTGAATTGTGCGAGCACAATATAATATTTGTCTCCCCATGCAGGAATCGTGAATTGTGCGAGCACAAGGGTTTTGATTATGTGATGTGTGGAAGTTTGAATCTGTCCTGGAGGCATGCTCAGATAGCCAAAGTCATTGAGGCGACTGCTCGCAACAAATGGGGAATCCAGGTTTGAGTCTTGATGCAGCACAAATTTTCATGTGTCACAAACACATGATGGAGTGCATATTCGCAATATGTGAACTTATTTCATAATATTTGTAAAAATTGTCTTTTGTAGTGCCACTTTTTATTTGCAATACTTACATTCCCCCAGAAGTTACTTCCCCACCTGTAACAACCTTTCCAGAAACCATGGGCCTTGCAAGAGATAGGGTGGCTTCAGTGCCTCAGAAATACACACAAATGACTCATAGGTGCAAATACGATTGAGGGGTATCTGTGGAGTGGCCAGACTAACCCATGGATCCTGAAGAAGGGCACAAGCCTTTTCACTAGTTGCAGGGACAACAGTCTTGATAATTACAGATGTGGCCATGTACCGTAAGCCAACATGGCAGTGCTGTGCTGGTACTGCAAATGAAAGCAAGGGGGAAATGCAGCGAGACTTTCTTTTTTTTTTCCTCTCCTGGGGTCATGCAGCTCTACTGTATTGTTAAATGATGATGGCATCCTCTTCGGTAAAATATTGTGGAGATGAAATACGAGGAGGGGGGGGGGGGGGGGGAGGAAAACACACACACACACACACACGGGTGGAGAATTTGCAGTATGCATCTCTGTCACTAGGAGGGTATAGCATAACTTGTTGCCAGTTCAGTGCCAACTGCATTGTCAACCTGCCTTGTTCTATTCATATTCACTGATTGTTTTTGCTAGCTCTGGTTTTTTTCTGCTTTTTTTATGATGGCATGTTTAAGTGAACAATGCGCATCTGTGAAATTTTGTTTTCTACTTGGTAAAAACTCTGCTGAAAGTATTTTAATGTTGAAAATATCTTACCAAAATGACGCTATGGGAAAAACTAAAGTGTATGACTGGTATGCCCAATTTAAAAATGGCGATATGTCGATTGATGACAAACCTAGTTCTGGACATCCATCTCCTACCTGAATCGATGGAAATATTGAAAAAATTCAAGAGCTTGTGCTCACATACAGTCTACAGACAACTGATTAACTGTCAGAGACTAGTAGGTTGTCTTGGAGCTCGGTTCAGCAGTCTTTAACGGAAGATGTGAGAATGAAAAAGGTTGCTGCCAAGCTTGTTCCTTGGGTTCTGACTGACAGTCAAAAGGAACATTGAGTTGAAACATGTCGTGCTTTGAAACAACAGCTTGAAACTGATCGAGATTTTCTGTCAACTGTCGTTACTGCTGATTAGTCACAGTGCTATGGCTACGACCCAGTAACAAAGCAACAATCAAGCCAGTGGAAGGCGTCATTGTCATCAAATCAAATCGAAGCATTACTGATTTGCTTTTTTGATGCCAAGGTCTTAGCTCGTTCAGAATTTGTTCCCGCAGTTCAGACTGTCAATCAGTCCTTTTATTTGGAGGTTTTAAGAAGATTGCTCAACAGTGTTCATCCAAATAGACTCAGTTTGTGGCAGACAGGAGACTGGTTTTTCCATCACGAGATCGCACCTGCCACCCAGCCAATTTTTGGCTAAAAATGGCATGGTTCTGCTGCCCCATGAATCTTGATCACCTGACCTGGCTCTGTGTGAGTGTATTACTTCCACGCATGAAAAGGGGCATGATAGGACACGAAGTTGACAACATTGAAGAAGTCAAGGAAAAAATGAGGAGGATCTGTCAGCCATTTGTAAAGACGACTACAAAAAGTGTTGCGAACAGTGGAAGCACTGGTGGGACAAATGTATTAGTTGTAGTGGAGAGTAATTTGAAGGGGATAAGGTTGTTTTGTAGACGGTTTGAAAATATATAGCTTTTAAAAAATAATCCCCCCCCCCCTTTTTTTTGGGTACCCTCTCGTAGTCTCCCTTTCGGATTTCAGAATGGGAACTTCAGAATCCTCTTGTCATCAGGAAAAATGATCCTGGCATTCTACAGGTCTCAGTGTGGAATGTGAGATCCCTTATTTGGGTAGGTAGATCAGATAATTTAAAAAGGAAAATGAACAGGCTGATATCAAATATAGTGGGAATAAGTGAAGATGAGTGGCAGGAAGAACAGGACTTTTCAGCAGGTCAGTACAAGGTTATCAACACACAATCACATAGGGGCAATGCAGGTGTGAACCTACTAACAAATAAGAAAATAGGAATACGTGTAAGCTTCTATGAACAGCATAGAGATCACATTATTACAGCCAAGATAAACTTGAATACAACACCCTCCGCAATAGTACAACTTTATAATCCAATTAGCTCTGCAGATAGTGAAAAGATTGCAAGAATGTATGATGAGATAAAGGAAATTATTCAGATACTTACGGGAGATGAAAATTTAATTTTGTGATTGATAAGTGGAATTTGATAGTAGGAAAAGGAAGAGAAGAAGAATAGTAGTAGAGCACGGATTGGTGGAAAGGAATGAAAGAGAAAACTGTAGGTAGACTTTTGCACAGAGCGTGATTTAATGATCACTAACACTTGGTTTAAGAATAATGAAAAGTGGTCATATACAGAGTGATTCAGCTGCCACTACCAAAGTCATTTTATGCAACCTGCAGTGTCATATTTGGCCTTCGGAAACCATGTTCAAGTTTTTCATATTCTCTCTCTCACTACGCACAAACAGCTAGTCCTACAGAAAAAATTAACAGGACCTTTTTGTAGGAAACTTAATGGAGTCAAATTTTGTACTGGGAGGCTACAGTTTTCATGTTACCCAAGAAAAATGTTCAAAAGTGACCTTCAGATGCACCTCCACCCCCCCATACTCATCCCTCACCAATCAGGAATTCTGGTATGTTTTTCGTGGCACTCCCTCCCACCATTGTACAGAAGTTTCCATATACACGAACAATTTGCAATATTTGACCTTTTTTTTGGTCTCTCTTGATTTGGCTATTACACCACCAGCATATTCAGCTGTTTCATTAACATTACCAATTGAAATGTTCCTGTGAGGATTATGAAAGAAAAATGACTTTTGTAAAAATTATGCTAAAACTAATTACGGTGACAATTTGATCCAAACTTAACCATTACAACCACAGTAGTTTTGTAGTCACTAGGCCTGACAAATATGGTAACTATTTATTTTATGCTGTCAAAAATCACAAAATTGCTATGTAAAATTTTCACAAATGTCAGTTTTACGATTTGTAAGTGCTTGACTAAGCCGGTAGCATAATGAGGCCAGACAGTGAAGACCAAAAAAGTTTAATGTGGGGAAGTAATTTGTAAATTCACAAATTTTTGTACAGTGGCACGAGGGAGTGCCATGAGCAACATACTAGAAACCCTGACCAGTGGAGGCTGAGCGTGGGAGTGGGGGTGCGTTTGAAGGTCACTTTTGCACATTTTTTCTTGAATAACTTGAAAACTATTGCCTGCTTTGCAAATGTATACCAGTACAAACCTGACCTTTGAACTTTGAAGGCCTGATACTGTATAACAGCACAGGCTGCATAAATCGACATCGGTTGGGGTAGCTGAATCATACTGCATGTTTGAGGAGACCTGTGAGACCAGAAGGTTTTTGATTTATTGTGTAATGATTATACACAGGTTTCAAAACCAGGTTTTAAACTGTAAGTCATTTCCAGGGGCAAATGTGAACTCTGACCATAACAAAAACTGCATAAATCGCAAAAAGTTAGGAAATTAAGGCAATGGGACCTGAAGAAACCAGAGGTTGTTAAAAGTTTTAAAGGCAGTATTAGGCAATGTCGCTCTGCAACAGGGAAAACCAATGAAATAGAAAACAAATGGGTAGCTTTTGGAGATGAACTAGGGAAGGGAGCAGAGGATCGCAGAGGTAAAAAGACAAAGCCTACTAGAAATCCTTTGATAACTCAAGAAATATTGAATTTAATTAACAAAATGAGAAAATATAAAAATCCAGCAAGTGAAACAAACAAAAACGAATTACAGATGTCTTAAAAATGACATTGATAGAATGCACAAAATGGTCAAGCAGGACTGGCCATAGGACAAATGCCAAGGCTGTAGAAGCATGTGTAACTAGCAGAAACATACATGCTGCAATGGTTCATTAATGTAAGTATTATTGATTTTATTTCCCAGTATTGACTCTGCAGCAAAATATTCATCTGATTGTGTACTTTATAGATCAACAGTGAAGTTCTTACAAAACCAATGAAAGGAAATTTTTTATACCTAATATTATTATATCTCTGAATATTTCCTTTAGAATTCTTAGATGCTTTTGAACAAATTCTGGGAACATTTTTTCCATTCTAATGTTGTTACAAAAACATGTGGTTTAGGAAGACTCAAGAGCTTCTTGAGGTGATAAAAAAATCTCTGTGCTGGAATTTTTTTGTTTGACAGAATAGAACAAAAATAAGTCAAGTCACAAATCATGTGAATTTGATATTTTCTTCTGTCAAAAAATCAAGTATCATGATGGAGCATTATACAAAGTTTTTGGCCATTTTTCGTAATTTTATGGATGGTTTGTGGCAAACACATTGATGTATACAATTCAACATTCACTCTTCATCAAGCTGCTAAAGCTATGGTCATAACAAATCCAGTGTAATGAAACAAACATGCAATCATGTTCTTGGAACAACCAAACAGTTGATTGCTGCTTAGTTCTGGCATGTTAAAGTATACTCTAGTTCTGTTTCCTGTTTCAGTGATGCATTCAGATTTCCTTTGCAGATTTTTTTTACATCATATCCATACTCCAACTGAAACAAGCCTGTTTTTTGAGCTTAGGTCAAATTGCGCAGAATCCATCAGCAACAGATCTCTTTTTATAGATAAATGTCCACATAAAATCTAAGATACTACAGTGTTTGATATTCTTAAGAATGTGTCCAACTCATGCTAAGTGATATCTGATCCTCTTCAGTCATGTTCTGCAAAGCATCAGTGGTTTTTGGTATAACAACTGATTTTGGTCTGCCTTCACAAAATTCGTTGCTTCGTGAAGCACGACGATGACAAAATCATACAAACCAATTGAAACAGCCCTTTCTGAAGACAGATTATTACCAAAAATTCAGTGAAGCAATTTGAGACATTGTTGTTGGGTTTAGGCTTTACAGAAATCGTGAAAAATCATCCAGCAAAAATCTTCATGTGAAACTTCCATTTTTCCACAACACTTTTCCTTTAAATGCTAGCTGTGGACAAATTACTCAGCCTGTTTCTCATCTGTGATTGTTTTAACAATAAAAGAAAGATAAATTTAGAAATGTAGTGATGTCATATCTCAATAATGCTATCTACAAGTCATTTCTTAAAACTTGAAAGGCAAATGTTTGAGAAAACAGTTTTAACTTATTTACCCATACTTTCACTTCGTTTAATGCCACTCACACTGCGCCTATGGAAAGACAAAACTGCTTTCCAGACAATTGTCTGAGGTATTAGCATTTATTCCACAATAGATTTTGGTCTGCTGGCTATTTTCAAGTGGTTTTCCAATTTCATGACAATAAAAACACAGAAATTAAAAATTTTTACTTTTCAAAAATTTGCTGTTTGTACTCTAAGGACAGTGTCAAACTTGCATGAAAAACCTTAGTGCATGCACAGTTAAAATTGAACAATGAATGTATCAAACACTTGACATCATTCATAGTTATGGTTCTGTATAAAACTATGTTATAGAATAGAAATGCATAATGTTACAAAGTGAGAACAACATGTTTGCTGATGAACAATTATACTTTTACATTACCACAAAACATGTATTAACAGGGCTGAAATTATCAATTTAAGTCCGTAGCATATTTTCTTTTATGATGTTATGCATACTGGCACTAGGGAGTCAAGGAGGGGGGAAAAAACCATAGATTGTACTATGACATACAGTAATTCATAGGTGCAAAGGTGTCCAGACAAACATAGAGTGTATATCTGTCAAGTAGATAGTGTTTGTGTCTTTGAGTATGGACTGTGGGAATGGCCAGGAATCCTTATTCTGTCTACATTCTTGAGCAAAACACATAAAATATGCAATAAACTGTATACACTGCCAGAAAAAAAATTGTGCACCTGAATAGACAACATCTATTTTGATCTGATGATGGCAAATACCACCTGGGGAATAGTATATGTACTGATCATGGTTTCAACATCATTCACCAGCAGATAGCGTAGTGGCGTAGCTACCAGAGCGCCATCTGCATCTACCCTTTAATAGGGAATGTTCTCAGCCTGGTGCAGTGCAAACATGAAGCAAACAGGGAACAATGCAACAGAGACACACTGGCACTTCTACAGGTAAATGAGTGTGTTGGAAGGGGGGAGGGGGGGGGGGGAGAGAGAGGTTCAAATTGTGGCCTTCTGAGTGGTGGAATGGTCCTTTCAGAGAATTGCCACCCAAGTTGGACATGCTGCATAAGTTGTGCAACAGTGGTCAATGTGGACATTCTCACACCCAGAGACAAGGTTGTGGATGTCCACGCAGCACAGATGCACACCAGGATGTGGCATTTTAAGGGCAGCAGTGGCAGATCAAACAGCTACCACAGTACAAATAAGAGGGCTCGTGAGCTCAGATGAGGTGGCATGAACTGTTGCACACTAGTTGTTAGCAGTGGAATTAAAGGCATGCACACATCTAGCCTGTCTTCCACTCACACCCCAGTATTGATGTGAATGATTCTACTGGTGCAACAGAGGATCACTTGGAGATGGAATGATATGCTGTGGTCTTCAGCGATGAAAGCATATTTTTCTTCCATGGAAGTCATGGTTGTTCGTTTGTATGACATAGACTTGGTGAGCACTTTCTCCTAGAATGCATTCATCCAAGACACACTGGCACCACCTCAGGCTTTGTGGTCTGTTGTGCAATAAACTAGAACTTTTGTTTGCCATTGGTGTTTCTAGAGGGGATACTAGATAGCACTCAGTAAATGCAGAATGTTGTTAGATCTGTTCTTTTGCCATTCTTTCAACAGGAAGGTGATGTGTTGTTCCAACAGGATAATGCTTGCCCACAAACTACCTGTGAAGCTCAACATGCTCTGCAAGACATGCAGCAACTTCTCTGGCTGTCCCAATCTCCAGACTTGTCTTTTACATAACTATATGTACAGGTCAAGCAGGCGTGGCATAATGTATCCCAGGACAGTATTTGCCATCTTTGTGATTGACTGTATGCCGGAGTCAACACCCACTGCTGCCTGTGGAGGTTTTAGCACATACTAATATGGGTGTTTCGGCATGGGTGTTTCATCTGGTACCTCTGAACTGCTTGTGCTGTTTATCTGTAAGTGTACTCCATATGCACTGTTGCAACAGTAATCTTAAGAGCAATTGAAACCTCTAAAAGGATGTACTAATTGTTTTTCCTGCAGTGTAGCTCTTACAATAACATAAATGCGACCAGACGTTACTCACCAATGGCCCTACTAGTCCAATGTTATGACGAGCCTCTTATCGAAGAATCTTGCATCTTGACTCAAGCTTCATCTAAGAGGTCCAACTTTAATGTCACCTCAGCTGAAAGAAATGCTGTATGAGAACTGATAGAAGACGAAGACATTGTCATCTTACCTGCTGACAAAGGAAATGCTACTGTGCTTCTCTCACGCACAGAATATAACAGCAAGATATACAAACTGCTCGACAATCATGCATATAGTAAATTAAAAAGTGATCCGACGGGTAGGATCCAGAGAAAGACTGTGGAGCTCAGTTCCAGCAAAAGTCGCTTGGGTTTGCATCAACAGGCTGCAGTTCCTCCTGGACTGTACGGCCTACACAAGATCCATAAGAATGGGGCACCTCTCCATCCCATTGTAAGTAACAGAGGAGCACCTACTTATTTTGTTGCCAAATACCTGACATCACTATTGGGACCTCTCGTAGGCAAGTGCGACCATCACATTCAAAACTCTGAAGATTTCATAGGTCACCTGAAAACCCTTAGATTGCAATCATCGGATCTGTTAGTAAGTTTTGATTTTGTGTCTTTATTTACAAAGGTGCCCTTGCAGGACTCTTTGGATCTCATTAGCAACAAGTTTGAGGAGGACATAGTAACATTATTTAAACATGTGCTTACTTCAACATACTTCTTATTTCATGTTCAATATTTTGAAAAAGTGGTCGGTGTCGCCACAGGAAGCCCTCTGTCTCCTGTGGTGGCCAATTATTTAATGGAGGACTTTGAAGAAAAAGTACTGCAGTCAGCCTCTCTCAAACCCTCTTGTTTTTCTGCGGTATGTGGATGATACGTTTGTAGTGTGACCACATGGACTTCGATACTCTACCTACATTTCTTTGGCACCTGAATTCGCTCCATCCAAATATAAACACAACAATGGAAGTGGAAAAATATGTTACTTTACCTTTTCTTCATGTTTTGGTACGAAGGAAAGCAGATTGAACCTTGGGACACAGCGTCTACTGCAAGCCAACGTATACAGATCTATATTTGCAGGCCATAAGCTGCCAGCATCCTGCACAATGCGGTAGTGCATTACGTACGTTAGTTAATAGACCACGTGTGGTATCTGATCCTGAAAGCATATCAAGTGAAATACAACATTTGAAGATAGTGTTCTGACAAAACGGTTATTCTGAGAGACAGATACGTAATGCATTCAGGCCCAGGCGAGTTCAATCTATGAAGCAGAATGAAGATACGAAGACACCCACCACTTTGGCCTTTTTGACGTATTTTGGTGCCATGTCGTCAAGAATCGGAAGAGTCTTTGGAAGATATGGAATTAAGTGTGTTTTTTAACCATCTGCAAAACTGAGAAACCTGTTGGGTTCGGTTAAGGATGACCTTGGCTTGAGGAAATGTGGTGTGTGCAAGATTCCATGTCAGTGTGGGGCAGCGTATATAGGCCAGATGTGCCGCACAGTACAAGAACGCTGCGATGAACATCATCACGCCTTCGTCAACCGGAAGAGTTGGCAATTGCGGGCCACTGTCTGACACAGGACATCGTATGATTTATGAAAAGACAGAAGTTTTAGGCATCATTTTTCTGGGATTGCATCGTTAAAAAGCAATACACGACCGTACAGACGATAATCTCATCAACAAGGATACGGGATTTCAACTGAGCACAGCCTGGAACACTGCATTGGCTGCTATTAAATCACGACGCGAAAATCAAGATTCTTCGAAAACAGGCACGTCATAACATTGGCCTAGTACGGCCGGTGGTGAGTGACGTCTGGCCCGCAGGATAGCCGCTCTGCGATTTTCGGCAGAGGGAGTTTGAATATGGCTCCATCTATCTGCAAATCATTGCGCATGCGCGAGAGTCACAACATAAACGTATGTTGGATAAAATTTATAAAAGTGTGGGAATCAGTTTTTATACGTAAGGACGTTGGAATCGTAGAACTGTCACTAAAAGTACAACATAAAGTGAAGAGAGAGAAGGCCCTAGATATCCTAGAATGAGCAGAAAAATAGGACATCATAGAAGACAGCTCGAAGTACTGCTCATTTTGAAACACATTGTGGATTCCTTAATATGCAACATGTTACCTTTGCTCTTTTCTTCGTAAGATTGTATCAGGCAGGGTATATGATGTGTCTTATTTACTCTTGCATTGTACCAACACACCACAACCGGGTCATTTCTGTAATCCTTACTCCAGTATGCCTGTATTATTGTGTCATACAGAGTAAGTGACATTTCCTTGTACCATGAACTGTATCTTCTAAGATATTAGCTAGCAGTTACTATTACAAAAACTAGGTCAGAATGTCTTAGCTTCATTTTTAGAAATCTGGCCCAAAATACCCTTATGCTGTCGTATGAGTTATATAATTTCTTGTGTAATTGTGTGTTTTGCTGTAGAATCTATACAGAAAAATGATTTCTGGTCATTCCCATAGTCCATACTCAAAGATATATCGGGTGATTGTAATTAAACTTTCCCTATTTAACACATTATAACACGGAAACTAATTACCATATGAGTACCAAACTTGGTCACATTAATGTTCACAGCGCCACCGTCCAGTTCCATTTTTGGCCACCGGGTGCCGTGATTAGTCACCGTGATTCATAGTCTCATACACGTGACCAGTTTTCATGCAAAATGGGACCTCACAGCTCACGAAGTTCACCCGCTTCTCCGAAACACATTTGGAAACAATCGAATTATCAGCCGATCGTTTCCAAATGTTTGGCTGACACGATCAGCTGATCTCACTCCCTGTGATTTCTGGTTGTGGGGCTACTTGAAGGACAGGGTTTACCATGGGAACATTCACACATGTAAAGATTTGAAGCGCAGCATATCAAGAGAGATAGCGAGCATACCTGCGCACATGCTTCGTTCTTCTGTGCTGAATCCAATCCCGCGCTTTCATACTCTTTTGGACACTGATGGGAGCCGTATCCAGGTTAAGCCCCTTTCGTTGCAGTAATGGTACCGGTATGTAATGGTATGACGTACCATTGTAGCAGCACATTAAAAGTGTTTTATTTGAATTGATTCTGCTTTATTTCTCTTCCCCATGTTCCTGAAATTAATACTACCAAGTTTGGTCCTCGTTTGGTAATTAGTTTCCTTGTTATAACGTGTTAAATAGGGAAATTTTAATATAACCACCTGGTTGGTATATACCATCAACTTGATAAACATACAGTACGTGTTAGTCTGAAATTTATTGTACCTGTTAATCACTATATGTTATCTTATCATTAGTTATTTGTTTTTCTTGCCTCCATAACACTAGTGTGCATAATGTTATGACGGTAGGGACCGGAAAATGTAGGATCTTTTTTCGGCAAAATTTGCATCTATTTTTTGCAAAATTCTCGACTATTCTTATCGAAATTCGCATATATTTTCTTTGTTTGTAAATGATTAGACGCACAAATTTAAAAGATTATCACGCTGCATGAGTGAAGACAAACAAAACTGACTGTTGAAAAAAGTGCTGATTGGGAACCTTTTGACTAGAATGTTTACTTTTGCAAAAACTTCAACGCCATTTTCTCCCGAAATGGCCTTTCCCGTTGAAGAGCAGCAGCATTTTCCCGCCAGTTACGCGACTGCGTCTCCGATATAAGGTGTTTCTGAACATTATTTGTCTTTTCCCGCAAAATTTGAAGATTAGAAAATCTTCGAACTACTAATTTCGACCTTTCATAGCCTTACGACACATGCTTGACGACATTACAGATATAACTGGCAAGTCACTTTGCGTAGAAGTAGAACCGAACGCACAGAAACTCGATTTAAGCAGTAGGGGAAGGATTTCGGCGCTGTCGAAAAACGTGACAGATTTTATTTTCCAATCACTACAGCGCAGAGAGCGCTATTGTCACAGATGCCCGTAGCGTAAACAGACTAGAAATTTGACGGCCACATGAGAAGGAACGGTGCGGGGAAACAAACCCCGCCTTCATTTCGCTGGACAGCAGCCTACAGCAGGACTGACACAGTATCACAAGGATGGCCGTCTCTTCTGGTGTTGTAAGGGCCGTAATCGAAAGCCGTGATGGACCAGGATTAGTCGCTTCACTTAAGAAGAAACGAAAACAACACAACCTAAAAGGAGAGAATGTTCTGAGTATGAACCTAGAGACACTTAAAACAGAGCTATATGATATACTTGTCAAACGCTGCTACTACACTGTTGAGGAGTTCATGAAGGATGAACTTCATGAACTGAACATTTGAGCATGATACATTTACATATAGTCTTGTGTGTAAATGTAGCCGTCCTTCACAACAGGGAGGAAAGAAAAATAAAAGTTTATATTAATGTTAAAATTCGTTGTACCAATTAGGCCTAAGCTGTGTTATCCATTTTTTGGCGTGTCTCCTGTACACTAATCATATGATTAGAAATTGTATGCTATGAGACGAATAAAACGCTATTCACTATTCACACAAAGCATTCGGGGGCGGCTGCCGCGCAATTGCTTGTTGAAGTAAAGTGAGCAGAGTACTGTTAACGACGTAGTTCAGGCCCGACCTCCAGTGGTATTCGATTCAACTACAGTTCAAAACATCCGCCACCTAATTTGCCACGTTAAAACTGTCTGCATTATACTATCTTTTGAGCTTTAGGTAACAAATACACGTACGCATTTCTTTGTAAAATGCTAGGTCCCATGGCTGAGTACTACATAGCATTATGCGACGTGTACCTTAAGGTTCCTTCACACCGAAAACCAACAAACAAGCTTTCAAAATTGATAGTCCCGTTGAAAAGCAGCAGCATTTTCCCGCTAGTTACGTGAATGCGTCTCCGATATAAGGTGTTACTGGACATTATTTGTCTTTTTCCGCCAAATTTGAAGATTAAAATATCTGGATACTACTAATTTCGACCTTTCGTGGGTTTTCATAGCCTTACGACTCATGCTGGACAACATTACAGACAGAACTGGCAAGGCACTGTTGTGAGTTTGACAAACTTGCAACTGTTGAAAAATGTTGACAACAGTTTCAAACTCTTGTAAACACACGTTCGGCGTTTTCCCTTTTTGTTACAAAAAAACAATGGAAATGGATTCTGACTGTGAAGATTTGCTATGGTGGGAGATGATGCTTTTGTTCTTTCAGAATACATGATGAAACCATACGCATGATGGCAAGAGAAAGGCAGACAGGAAAGGATGTTTAATTACAGAATATCTTGTGCTAGAAGAATTGTGGGGAATTTTTTTGGAATATTGCAATTAGTTTCACGGTGTCTTGGAACAACTATGCATTTAAGTCTTGAAAAAGCAACATTAATGACTTCTGCAACGGTGTCTTTGCACAGTTTTCTTAGAAGAAACAAAGAAAGTGCCACAGTTTACTCACCACCTGGCAGAAACAGGTAGGGTTTCGGATGGCAATTGGAAGAAGCCTCCGCAAAATAAATGTCTTCAGCGAAAGGGAGGGAAAGCAGGAAGAACCACACAGAATATATGGGATGAATTTGCATCTATTTTGTATCGCATGTTTGTAAAGTGAAATGGAATAACTAAATATCGAGTGAAAAGACAAGCGTAATTAAAACTTCCGAGCAAAACCTTTATAGCTTTAGTTTTTAACAATGTAAAGCTATTAATTTGCAAACTACGGTACTTTGTATCAAATGTCCACAAAATTATGTGACAAGAGAAATAAATAAATTTCTGGTGAAAATACAGTTGTAATTACAAAATTTCCGACCAAAATTCCTTCAGCTTTAATTACACTAATGAATGACATTTTACTTACGATTGTAAATATTTTTCACCCTGGCTTGTTCATGCCTTCCAAATACTTCATATACTCGTAAAATATCCATTTTGGAAAGTAGATCACAGTTGTCCCAGACACACTTTTAGTTTTGACCATTTTACAATGCTCAAAATTGTACCGCGTTTTCATATTTGCCCATTTCCTTTCACATTCCACAAGCGGTACACCAATTTTATCCATAATTTCTTTCAACAAATCTTTTCTTTTATATCTGGCTTTATATGAATCAGAAGGACCCTACATAGGTTTCCTCATTTCAATTTCTAACAAGAGCTGAATTTTTGGATCTGTTTACGACCCGTGAGTTGCCTTCGTCAAAAGAAACGCGGCAGACGACACGGCAAAAGCGCATGCGCAAGTCACAAAACTCTGCCGTGTTTTTGCTCACTGACCATAAACCTGCAAACTCGATACAAAACTTCCCTCGACTAGTTCTTCAGACTCGCGACTTCAGACAACTGTTGACAACAGCTGAAAACTAAGTCAAACTTTGAGTTGGAAACAGCTAGCTGTAAGCCGAGTTTGTTGGGGTTAGTTTTCAGTGTGAAGGTACGTTAAACAGACCACTCAACAGTCCACAATTTGCATGGCGCCAGATCATTGAGGGCACTGATACATCTTTTGAGTTTATTTTGCGAGTGGGTTCTTGCACACATGATCTTGCCAAATTGGGCTTCGCCAGATGATGTGCAATGTCAGTAGCTGCTTACATTTTCGATATTATATGATTATATGTAGAAAATAAAACTATTTCAAACTATCTCTGATAAATAGCTCATCTGAATAGAATTCGCTGTGAAACAGCGTCTATTAAATAATTCCGCATTTTAAGGCAGAATTCGAATCTATTTCGCGTTTATCACAAATATGCGAATTTTTCCTGTTCCTAGTTATGAGAGAATATACATTAGATACTAATCGATGGGAATTTGAGCTACTGTTTTAATAAATAGTGGTATAAATTATCACAATCACATTCAGCAATACTAAACAGTCCTCCAAAGTAGTACGTTCAGTCAACGATTTAACAATTGCAAATTTCAGGGAAAGCCTACAGCAGTTAGACTGGGATGAGGTGTACCGTGAACCTGATGCCAATTTAAAATATAATTTATTTCATGACATTTTTGTAAATGCATTTGAAAACTGCTTCCCCAAGAAAATAGTTAAATATACTCGTAAGAAACATTGTAACAAACCATGGCTTACTAAGGGTATAAAAATATCTTGTAACCGGAAAAGGGAACTGTATCTGACAGCAAGAAAGAGTAGTGACCCAGAAACTATCAAAAATTATAAAAACTACTGTGTTATATTAAGAAAAGTTATTAAAAAATCCAGGAGTATGTGTATCATGTCTGAAATCAGCAACTCTGATAATAAAATTAAAACAATTTGGAATATTATTAAAAGGGAAACAGGTCAACCAAGAGCAGAGGAAGACAGTATTACCATCAAATTGAATGAAAGCTTTACGGACAAAAAGTCAGAAGTTGAAAATATTTTTAATAATCATTTTCTAAATGTTGTGGATATAGTAGGATCCAGGTGTTCATTAGAAGATGCTAGGCTGTTAATGGAAGAGGCCATACCTATGCAATTTGATACAATTGAAATCTCACCCACTTCTCCCTCTGAAATTAGGAAAATAATAAACTTGCTTAAAAGCAAAAACTCACATGGAATTGATGGCATTTCCAGCAAAATACTAAAAGCTTGTTCTCAACAGATAAGTAAGATTCTCAGCCACCTGTGTAATAGCTCTCTGAAACAGGGCATTTTCCCTGATAGACTGAAATATGCTATTGTTATACCTTTGCATAAAAAGGGGGATAGATCTGATGTCAACAATTACCGTCCAATCTCCCTTCTAACAGCTTTATCCAAAATTTTTGAGAAAGTAATGTATTCAAGAGTAGCTTCACATATCTGTAAAAATGAAGTACTAACAAAATGTCAGTTTGGTTTCCAGAAAGGTTTTTCAACAGAAAATGCCATATATGCTTTCACCAATCAAATTTTGAATGATCTGAATAACCGAACACCACCCATTGGGATTTTTTGTGATCTCTCAAAGGCTTTTGATTGTGTAAATCATGAAATTCTGCTAGACAAGCTCAAGTATTGTGGCATGAGTGGGACAGTGCACAAATGGTTTAATTCGTACCTAACTGGAAGAGTGCAGAAAGTTGAAATAAGTAGTTCTCGTAACATGCAAAGATCAGCACATTCCTCAAACTGGGGAACTATCAAGAATGGGGTTCCACAAGGGTCAGTCTTGGGTCCTTTGTTGTTCTTATTATATATTAATGACTTGCCATTCTATATTCATGAAGAGGCAAAGTTAGTTCTCTTTGCTGATGATACAAGTATAGTAATCACACCTGACAAACAAGAATTAACTGATGAAATTGTCAATACTGGCTTTCAGAAAATTACTAAGTGGTTCCTTGTAAACGGACTCTCACTGAATTTTGATAAGACACAGTACATACAGTTCCGTACAGTGAATGGTATGACGCCATTAATAAATATAGACCTTAATCAGAAGCATATAGCTAAGGTAGAATATTCCAAATTTTTAGGTATGTCCATTGATGAGAGATTAAATTGGAAGAAACACATTGATGATCTGCTGAAACGTTTGAGTTCAGCTACTTATGCAATAAGGGTCATTGCAAATTTTGGTGATAAACATCTTAGTAAATGAGCTTACTACGCCTATTTTCACTTATTGCTTTCATATGGCATCATATTTTGGGGTAATTCATCACTGAGGAATAAAGTATTTATTGCACAAAAGCGTGTAATCAGAATAATAGCTAGAGTCCACCCAAGATCATCCTGCAGAAATTTATTTAAGGATCTAGGGATATTCACAGTAGCTTCTCAGTATATATACTCTCTTATGAAATTTGTTATTAACAACCAAGCCCAATTCAAAAGTAATAGCAGTGTGCATAACTACAATACTAGGAGAAAGGACGATCTTCACTATTCAAGATTAAATCTACCTTTGGCACAGAAAGGGGTGAATTATACTGGCACTAAAGTCTTTGGTCACTTACCAAATAGTATCAAAAGTCTGACAGATAACCAACAAGTATTTAAGAAGAAATTAAAAGAATTTCTGAATGACAACTCCTCCTACTCCATAGAGGAATTTTTAGATATAAATTAAGAAAAAAAAGAAGAAAAAAAACCAAACAAAAATATTAAAAAAATAAAAAAAATAAAAATAAAAAACGCAAAAAAATAAAGTTGTTATATTAACTTAAGTATGTTGTTAAATTAACCTAATTATGTCATGTATTGGAAAATTCGACTCGTTCCACATCATTACGAAATTATCGTATTCATGATCCATGGAACTAGTATTAATCTAATCTAATCTAATCTACACCTCAGACAGCTACCTGACAAAAATGTTATCTTGTAGCAGTAAAATAGAATTGGTCAGGAGAGCTCACTAACTTCAAATAAGCATTATTCATGGATGTTACCCGAGTAACAAATCCATTGGGTACATTTCAACCCTTCTAAAGGTGCCCGATTTTACTGTTGGTAGTGTGATTGTGAAGTGGAAATGCGAAGAAACAACCACGGCTGAACCAAGACGTCATGTACTAATGGACAGAAACTGTTGGGCATTGCTGAAGGTGGTTATTTATTTATTTATTCATCCATCCATCCATCCATCCATCCATCCATAATACAATGAAAATAAATAACTCAAAAAAATGCATACACACAGAATATATAAGTACCCTTTATTAGGATAAAACAGGTGGTTGGTCATGGCCATGATGAAGGAATTATCGTGGCATTTGCCTGGAGTGAGTAAGAAAAAACACAGAAAATCTTAATAAGGTTGACAGAGGAAACTCCATCCCCCAAATATGGGGTCATTGTCTTCACAGCTGTGCTGTCTCGTGTGTTTGTTCCCTATTGTACAGTGTTCTTTGGTATAAACACAGTTTTGGTCTTTGTTGCTGCACACATCGAGAACAACCTGTTCGTGATTCTGAAACCATGAATTTGCTGCTTTTCCCCTTTCACTAACTCCAGTCTGTTTGAAAAACTGACTCCAGGCCCATAAACGTGCACATCCTCAATTCCTGTCCTCATTCCAGCTAAAAAACTGAGTCAGTATCCCCCCATTGTGAGAGAGATGTTCTCGAGCACAATAGCTCTTTGCATATGGTACTTTTTGCAGTGTTGCAATCTGGCAATGTGTTGCAATTATCCCCTTTCATTATTATCCACTGCCATAAGTCCTTAAAGCAATCTTTGATTGTGTAGTATGCATTACATATGAAGAAAGTTTTAGCTGTCTTTTTAAATAGATTTGAGTAATTTTTTAAAAATCTCCTTTGGAAATTTATTATACAATTTTATTTGCTGATAGAAAATGCTGTTTTGAGTTTTTTGTGTGTTTATCCTTGGTATAATTGCCTCATGTTCCATGAATATGTATGGAATTGTTGGTGACATACTTAGTAATGTTTTCCCTGATATGCACCTTAGATTGGTAGATGCAGGCACTTGATGCAGAAGGGATATCCAATTTTTTAATCAATTCTTAATAATAATCCCAACTACAACATCTAGTTATGGTTCTTATGACTCTTTTCTGCGATTTTTAAATTTTGTCAATGTTTTGTGCCTTTGATCCCCAGTAAAAACCCTGTAGCTAAGAATTTATTATAGGTAGGAATACGTCAGCACAAGACATTGGCTGTTACAGACTGATGCCAGAACCCTAAGAGCAAAACATTCCGATGACATTCTTTTTGCCAACATCTTTGTGTGTACATTCCTTGTTAATTAACAGTCAATATTCACCCCTAAAACTTTGTTTGTTACACAGTCTACAAATTTATCATCTTTACTTAATGTGATGGAATTGTGTTTTCTCTTTATGCTGTATGGCATACTGTTTGTTCTACTTTGTTTTCAGTTTTAATTCATTAGCTACTGCCCAATCATAAACATCCTTGAGAGTTTCATTTGCTTTCTGTAAAAGGAGTTATGGTGTTTTATCAGCAGCTATAATATTTTGTCATCAGCTAAGAGAACTTTTTGTCCATGGCCTATACTGTCTCTAAAGTCATTGATATAATTTGTTAATATATATTAAGAACAGCACTGGACCCAGTACTATGCCCTGAAGAACACCTATGTGTATATGTTTCTTTTCTGTGAGTTGTTTTACTAAAAATTTATTACCAGCAGACGTGAACTATCTGTATCTTCTGCACCCTGTTTTCCAGGTAAGACTGGAACCACTTGTCTGCTATTCCTCTTACACCTTGTAGTTCTTCCTTGTTCAGTAGTATTTTATTGTCAACAGTGTCATAAACCTTGGAAAAATCTAAGGATATGCTTGTAAAACGGTCATAGTTCTCAGGAGCTCCAAGTACCACATTTGTAAGCTCTGTAGTGTCAAATATTATACTTTTCCCACTTCAGAAATTAAATTGTGCTCTGTTACAAAGGTTGTATTTATTCATGTAACTTACTAGTGTATCTTTGATGATTGATTAAATTATTTTTTTTTTGAATGCAGACAGTAGTGAAACTGGCTTGTAGTTTCCAGTACTCTCCACATTACTTTTCTTGAATAAAGGCACAACTTCTGAAAGCTTTAGACAATCTGGAAAAATGTCAGAACTAAGGACTCATTTTAATGGAGCTTGTATGCTCCCCATGCACACCCTCAACAGCAACTAGAACCTCATCTATGCCAAATGAGATCTTTTTTTTTTTAATTTCTATGTTGTCTTCCTGACTTCAAGCACAGTTGTGGGAAATATCATGGTGCTTGCATGGTAAGTCATTGTGGATGCTACATGTGTTTTAAGACGATTTTATTCAATTTCTCTGCAATACCAGAAAAATAGTCATTTACAAAATTTGCCAGTGCCTGATGATTTTCTATGATTCTTCCCTATCTTTGATTTATATGTTGTTATGACTGTCTCTTCCTGTTCCATTTTCTTGTTTATGACATCCCACACTACTTTGCTTTTATTTTCCGGATAATATAATATTTTTCGTCTATTGTACTTTATTTTTTCAAAGTTTGCTGTACCCTTCTGTATATTTTTTATTTCTGTAATAGTAATCTAGGCACTGTAGATGAGTGTTGTGATTTTGTAAAGAGCTGAGAAATTTAAATCCCTGGGAGGACTTTCTAATACCTGCAGTTATCCATATATGTTCCGTAGCTGCTGCTGTGGAAGTGGTTACTTTCGGAAGTGTCTCCCCAAAAATTAATTCAGACAGTGAGCAGAATTTAGAGAACTTAGCTTCTACAGTGTTTTCCATACACAGTTCATCCCACATTCTGTTCTATGTGTTTTACATTCCAAGAACATTCTTCTGTGAGCTTAACATAGTTTGCAGGTTTTACCAAGGAACACCAAGCTCTCTTATAAATACCCACAGGTTTTGCCGTCAATATCTGTAAGTATACAGTAGAAGACTGATGCTGTACTTTTTGATACCCAGTAACAGTGTTTACCATTTGTGCCAAAAAATGTTTCAGAATCTATTACTTATTTCACCCTCAACACGTGTGTTAATATTCATATCTCAACAAAATATTATGTTAGTTTTCAGATCTGAGCCTCTTTCGAGGACTTCTGTTAATTTGTTGAAGAAAATGTCCACATTACCACGAAGTGTGTAGTACGCACAGAATATTTACCTTCTTATAGATGTCCGATTTTGTTAGTTCAACTGCTGCCAGTTCAAAATGTTTATCTACATGAACTGTGATAAGACCTTACCTAGCTTTAAAATATGGGCCGTTCCTGGTATAAATACACAATCCCCTCTGACAGTAGCAACTTGCACAGTCATATGACATTAGCACTCCATGCTGAATTTCAGTATCTCTAAAACAGTACTCTCTGTAAAAAATTGCGCAATATCTGCAGAAGGAATAACTGGCGAGTTTCAAAGTGCTACCAATAGTCCACCTGACACAGTGGCTGTTTGTGGGGAGTTAAAAAGAGTAGGTTACAATAGTCAAACATCTCCTCATAAGCCACACATTTCTGTAGTCAGTGCTAAGTGGTGGTTGAGGTGGTGTAAAGAGCAATCCTGTTGGATAGTGGATGACTACAGGTGGTGTTATAGTATGGGGATTGTTTTTCATTGTTACAGTGTGGTCTTCTTATTAGGCTTAAGAAAAAAGCTAAATGCAGAAGGATATAAACACATTTTACAAAGGAGCAGTTTGGAGATGACAGTTGTCTGTATGTGCCCTGTTGTAAAGCAGCAGCTGTGATGTGGTTTGTGGACAATAACATTCCTGAATTGGACTAGACTCCATAGACTCCTGACCTGAACCCAATGGAACATCTTTGGGATCAGTTGGAGTGTCAGCTTCACTCCAGACCCCAGTGTCCAGCATCAATACCTTATCTGGTTTTGGCTTTTGCAGAAGAATGGGTTGTCATTGTTCCACAGACATTCAGACACATAATTGAAAGTGTCCCCAGCACAGGTCAAGCCATCATAAATGTGAAGGGTGGACACACCACATACTAATGTCCACTAATTATAGTCTGGGTAATTCTGATGAGATAGTGTATTATCCATTTTCCAATTATAATGAGCTGCTAAAAATATTTCCAGTAAATACAGTTAAGTCTTTGGGTAACAGTTAAATAACAAGACTACCGTGAGGCTATCAACTAGGCTGAGGAAGGATATTATGACCTGCAGCAAATATAAAGATACTGTGTGGCATATTAGTGAAAAGTTCTGTGCCGACTATCTTCTTCACCCTGAGTTTGAGGTCTCATTTAATGCATATTTGACAGTGTTTGTTTTCTGTAGTATGTTAAAAAGTGATAGATTGCCTGTTTGCTGTCTGTTTAAGTGTGTTTTGTTGGTATGTGACTGATTTTTCTTGATCAGTTTTTTTTACACTAGTTTTCCAATTAAATTACATATTTAACATGTTGTGCGCTTTCAGGTCAATCAAAATGATCTCTGTTTTGGCTTTCAGTGTGTGTTCTGATTCAAAATAAGCCTCCAATCTTGTGATGTGAGAAAAAAGTAAAATTTTTCCAAGCGCTTAATAAAAAGTGAATTTGAGCTGAATGTCACTTTGATATCTGATCCATAAACATTGATATTTGCAGCTACTTTCATGTAATTGTCAGCACTGAAAAAGGAGTGCAATAGTACATTGTAGTGAGGCAAAAATTAAATTTCAGATTACTAATTCATGTTAACTGTGTGTACCAATAAATGCAGCACATATTTAGTGTGATCCTCTTAGCCATGAGAAAATGGCCTTCAAATAATTAAATATTTGAGAGATTTTATAGTCCTTTTCGCATTCTCCAAACAATAGAATTTATTTACCATTCTATACATATTCTGATTCTGTTAAACAATAAAGTCATTAGTAACTAGATTAAGCTTTTGAGATGTTTGTGTGAAAAGTATGGATTCCTTAACATTTGATCGTGGCCAAAATTGGATTAGAGCTAAACAGAAGCAATCAGGCTAATTTGTGAACTTGGGGGGTCAGTTTTCCCATACTTGCTTTGTGAGATGTGTGTGTTTGGAAACAATGACAACAAGGATGATGAAGAGGAGGAGGAGGATGATAGCTAATATTTGTTACTGAAAATTTATTTTGCCAGAAATTTGTCCTATTATCATTGTACATTCCACATTTGCCCATCCTTGTCAATAAGGTTCTTTCCTTCTCAGACAGCTTATCATTTCATGTTGTCTATAACCTGATTTAAATTGACACCTAATGTTTAAGATCCAAAGTTGTGGCATCATATCAGCTGTTGTCTGTGGGCAGCTCCCACTTTGCTCACCTCTCTGCAGCAATAGAAAATTGCTTTAAAGTCATAATCTTCTACAAAAGTTGTTTAAAAATTCTTAAATTTGCCTTTGGTATAGTGTCTCAAAAATATGTTCTTGATTTTAATTAAAGCTAGAATTATGTCAGTCTTTTTGAAACGGGTGAAATTTTCCTATTCAGTAAACAGGTTCAAACTTATATCTCAAAAATTATTGTACTCACTGCAATGCTGCCCCCTCCCCTCCCCACCACCACCAAAATACCTTGCTTGGTTATGGATCTTTCTAAAGTTGCATATCAGAGTGCATTTGCTATATATAAGTTGCTTTGTCATTAGTTAACCCATAACAAGTATGAAGTTTACAGTCTCTGTCTCCTACAAAATGTGTAAACAATCTGAAATTCACATATGGTGTACATTTCTTTCTCGATTTTAATTAGGGCCATTGTTATGTTTTTTCCTGAACTAGGCAAAAATTTTGCATTTAGGAAGGTCTTCTACTTAGTAACTGGTAGGTACAACCCTGTGCCCAGTGAAAGTGGCAACACAGTGGGAGCTGTTGATAGCAGGCTCCCATTGGTGGCAGAAGCAGTCCAGCCTGCCAACTGTCTAATGCCAGTTGGAAAGGTCAATAGTCTCATTAAAATAAATGTATCTATAAAAATGGCTTCACATTATTACAGAATAATAATATTAATTTTGCTTTCTGATAATTTTTATAGGCCTGCAACTTTACACATTTTGTCATTGACACAAAATGTGTCGTTGTTATTCAGATATGTTGTCCTGCTGAAATTTTATTTGATGCAAATGACCGAACCATGTAACACCCATTAATTAAACGTTCATCATGCTTGTTCCTGTTATGGTTACCACATTATGCTGGTCAGTAATAACACACTTTAAATATCATAAATGCATATCTTAGACACGAAGCAAGAACAACAAAGCATGCCAGTACACAAGTTGCTGACCAAGTGAGACATAGAACAAAAGCAGTTCAAAGAGATCAGAGTCAAAGATTACTCAGTCATGACACACTTAATTCTTCTGTAATTCACATAAAGGGTGTTGAACTATTTTTGTGTGTAGTATTGCTGTGTTACTGCGTTTCATTAGCGACTGTAAATATTTTTATATTTTAATAATTCTGTTTACGTGTTATGTGAAGTTTAGAGAGGCTGGTACACCCTTCCAGGAGTGAAGCTCCTAATATTCTTGATGGAAATACTTTAAGTACAAAATACTAATGCTAGCTTTTAGAATACTTATGATCCTGTTTTCAGGGAGGAAATAGAGAATCAGAATTAGGAGGAAGGCAAATAAAAGTATTGAGCATCCTCAACCATACACAACATAGCGGTATGATAATAACAGTTAATTTACTATATTATTTGTGTGCACTCTGATGTTCAAAACAAAGATAGAAGTCATATCACTATTTACATATCTGAGCAGCACTTTCATTAGTTAGGGACAGACTGACATCTCATTTTATGGTTTAAAAGACTGCTTCCATTGATGACATGTGTGTTACATTTAAGTCCACAAGATATTTATAATGCAAATTAACAAAGTTATTGTAGATTAGTGTGCCTGCTGCCAACAATTGACATTACCACAGTCATTTAACATCATTACTCTAATGAATACTTTTCTTTCTTCTGTCATTCAGTTTATCCTAAGAATAGCAGAAGTTTCTGCAGAGTCCCAAAGTATTTACATGATACTAAACACCAAAGTTGTGTGTACTCACCAAGCAGTATTACTACTATTAATAATATGCATCCTGGTATCTTAGAAGCAGATTACTATAATTTTCAAATGAATTTTATGAGCAAGTTATTTTGTATTTTGATTGACTAACGATTTTTAACTTGTGGCTATATTTGAAAGTGCCCGTAGTATACAAATTATTTCTCCCTCCCCCCCCCCCCCCTTCCAACCCCACAAACCTGCATATCTGATGTTATTAATGCAAGATTTTTTAGTTTGCTTGACACAAAGATTACCAGCTATGTAGAATGGTATTACTGGAAGAAATATTGACTATTAACCTGTGACTGGCAAGGGGTGGAAAAGTGATTGCAATCAGTGCCTTATGACCAGACTCTGCACTTGCCCTATGTTAAATCCCAAGCAACTTTGCAGTATGTATCTTATGGATGCAAGTTGTGTGTAAAACAGTTGATAGTGATCTACCCATCATATGGATGTGTTAAGTGCCTCATTTGCAGCTTTAAGAAAAGGTAGGCTATGTGCTGGCATCAGGATTCATCCAGTCTCATCACATTATTAACCATCAATACCAGAACAATGGAACTGTACACATTTAGTATAACAACTTACTCTAACTTTTTACAAAGGAAAATTGGCAAACTGTTGTATGTTTTGAGTCATTATGTTATTTAGGCAACAACTTCTGACACCTCAATAATGCCTTCTTCAGGCCACTATGAACTCCGTGTATAGACAATCAGATATATTGATCTTTGCATACTGAAGCCATCAATACCTGGATTCCATAAATTCATCTTTAGAGTATTTACTTTGAAGACTTGACAACAACTCAAAACATTCAGCTGTCTGGCAATTTTCCTTCATAAATATTTGACTTGCCACTGCCCCCATTCCACAATGGATCATCAGAGACATACTCTTAACAGTTACCAACAATCACATCTGATTAAGGAAAAATGTCCAGTTGGTATCAGTAAATACCACCTTCCCAGTTAGGTGATGGA
This sequence comes from Schistocerca americana, assembly GCF_021461395.2. Lineage (NCBI taxonomy): Eukaryota > Metazoa > Arthropoda > Insecta > Orthoptera > Acrididae > Schistocerca > Schistocerca americana. The sequence goes on from NC_060130.1 coordinate 612,794,193, forward strand.
ACTCATAGAGGACTTCCCAACCAAGATAACAATAAAAAAAGTATACATATTTTTCATTGTATATATTATATTATTAGCATTTCAGTTTCCAAAGTGTTGCTCCAACAGTTGTGAGTGAATTCATTGTGTCAGAAAGTTGATACTCTTTTTTTCACATATTTTGGCTGTTTAATAACAGATGCGTATCAAGTACTTCTAGAACACAGTTTTCACTATCATAAGAGTGATATAATTTCAAGCCTCTAAGAACAATTTTATTGATGGTTCCATTAATGCTCATCTGTCATCTTATTGTATGATGAAAATTAATTCAATAAAACGATCATTATTTTTATTTTTCTTCTGGAACTAAAGGATGATTGTTTTTTTTTTGGGTACACAGAGGAAATACTCTTAATAGTAAGCTTTGTAGATGCAGAGTTTACATTTGAACTGCAATTTCAGCATTGCATTTTTACTATCCACATTATTTATTGTGTTCAAGCTGTGGAAACCCATCCTATGTATATTGCTTTCAAAACTGAAACAAATTAGTTACACAACACTTGTACATAGATAATTTTGAAGAAAGGAAAACAGCTTTCTGTTACTCTAGATCAAATCCAGTGCACCACAAGTAACAATTTTTCTCATATCAAAAGAGTAATGCATGCATGACATGTAGTTTGTCTTGCAGTATGGTGTTGCTAATTGCAAACTAATTAGTTACTTTGCTGTAGATTTCTGTACCACACACTGAGCTACTGTATAATAGTTTGCTTTTGTCCCTGTGTGGTACAGGTATGAGTCACGCCCCACTGCCCTGTTCTTCCACTCCTCCCCCAGCCTTTGAGGATGCCCTGCGTGGAGAATTGGTGGATTCTGGTACTGCTGTTACTCGCCATCGCTTGGGGCCACAGCATGTAGTTCGTTTACATAGAGATTCAGAAACTGCCAGGTGAGTAAGATACAGTGACACTTCACTCATTCCGAGTAACCAACAGCAGAGTTGAACTGCTGTTGAATTTTAATTTGCTTGCAGTGTTCTTCATGTGTTTTTAAACTTGAGTCTTACCATCTCTTACTTCTCCCTGAGTGTACTTTAACTGAAGTGTAATGTTTTGTTTTGGCATGTTATTGACAGTATTAAAAATAGTGGTAGTATGCACTGTAAAAGTACATTGACATATAAACAATGCATTTAGGTTGTATGATCTATAAATTAGTTCACTGTGTAAGTTAATAGGTCATTAGGCAATAAAAGAGGGTACTTATCTAATGAAAACACTTATTGAGTGTAAATTACTTGTAGCATTTAATTGGTTCCAGAAAAAATCTTCACTCTGCAGCAAAGTATGCACTGATATGAAACTTCCTGATAAATTAAAACTGTGTGCCAGACTGAGACTTCAACCAGGGACCTTTGTCTTTTGCACACAAATGGCCAACTGAGCTACCTGAGAATAACTCACGACCTGTCTACACAGCTTTACTTCCACCAGTACCTAATCGCCTCCCTTCCACACTTCACAGAAGTTCTCCTGCAAAACTTGCAGGAATAGCACTCGTGGAAGAAAGAATATTATGAAGACAGGACTTAAGTTTGCATGGTAGGAGATGAGTTATTAGAAGAAATAAAGTTGTGCGATAAGTAATGAGTTGTGCTTAGGTAGCCCCATTTGTAGAGCACTTGTCTGTGAAATGCAGAGGTCCCAGTTTCAAGTTTCAATATGTTGCACAATTTTAATTTGCCAGTAAGTTTCATTTTAATTGGTATCGAATGTGTGATAAATTATGATGTGTTGTTTTTTAGTAAACCACTAATTTTTATAAAGAAATATTTAGAGCCACTGTGATTTGATTTATGTATAAAAACTGGACTGTATTTTAATACTCCTCTGACTTCATAACATCACTAATTTGATTTCCAAACATGATCTTTGTAATTACTTCCAATTTTTCTATTTGTTACATAAAACAGAGAAATACAGTGATTATCAGAACAGAATGAAATACCCTTCTGTGTGCAATTACCATGTACTGCCTATCTTCCAATTCAGAGGAACAACAAACAATTCTGAAAAATGAGAAAATGAACTTTGTGGCTCTTTCATTGCTGAAGATCCAGTTCATTGTAGATTCTCTTTTTAACTCTTGGCACTTTCAAATTTCTGTCAGTGCAAAGATACTATGAAGGAATTACTTGACACTCCTCTGGTTAACTGTGTATTTGTGGCTAAGCAGTAATTCATACTATAAATACATATAAAAACAAAGATGAGGTGACTTACCGAACGAAAGCGCTGGCAGGTCGATAGACACACAAACAAACACAAACATACACACAAAATTCAAGCTTTCACAACAAACTGTTGCCTCATCAGGAAAGAGGGAAGGAGAGGGGAAGACGAAAGGAAGTGGGTTTTAAGGGAGAGGGTAAGGAGTCATTCCAATCCCGGGAGCGGAAAGACTTACCTTAGGGGGAAAAAAGGACAGGTATACACTCCATCCACACATACAGACACAAGCAGACATATTTAAAATTTTTAAATATGTCTGCTTGTGTCTGTATGTGTGGATGGATATGTGCGTGAGTGCGAGTGTATACCTGTCCTTTTTTCCCCCTAAGGTAAGTCTTTCCGCTCCCGGGATTGGAATGACTCCTTACCCTCTCCCTTAAAACCCACTTCCTTTCGTCTTCCCCTCTCCTTCCCTCTTTCCTGATGAGGCAACAGTTTGTTGCGAAAGCTTGAATTTTGTGTGTATGTTTGTGTTTGTTTGTGTGTCTATCGACCTGCCAGCGCTTTCGTTCAGTAAGTCACCTCATCTTTGTTTTTATATATAATTTTTCCCACGTGGAATGTTTCCCTCTATTATATTGATACTATAAATACACTCCTGGAAATTGAAATAAGAACACCGTGAATTCATTGTCCCAGGAAGGGGAAACTTTATTGACACATTCCTGGGGTCAGATACATCACATGATCACACTGACAGAACCACAGGCACATAGACACAGGCAACAGAGCATGCACAATGTTGGCACTAGTACAGTGTATATCCACCTTTCGCAGCAATGCAGGCTGCTATTCTCCCATGGAGACGATCGTAGAGATGCTGGATGTAGTCCTGTGGAACGGCTTGCCATGCCATTTCCACCTGGCGCCTCAGTTGGACCAGCGTTCGTGCTGGACGTGCAGACCGCGTGAGATGACGCTTCATCCAGTCCCAAACATGCTCAATGGGGGACAGATCCGGAGATCTTGCTGGCCAGGGTAGTTGACTTACACCTTCTAGAGCACGTTGGGTGGCACGGGATACATGCGGACGTGCGTTGTCCTGTTGGAACAGCAAGTTCCCTTGCCGGTCTAGGAATGGTAGAACGATGGGTTCGATGACGGTATGGATGTACCGTGCACTATTCAGTGTCCCCTCGACGATCACCAGTGGTGTACGGCCAGTGTAGGAGATAGCTCCCCACACCATGATGCCGGGTGTTGGCCCTGTGTGCCTCGGTCGTATGCAGTCCTGATTGTGGCGCTCACCTGCACGGCGCCAAACACGCATACGACCATCATTGGCACCAAGGCAGAAGCGACTCTCATCGCTGAAGACGACACGTCTCCATTCGTCCCTCCATTCACGCCTGTCGCGACACCACTGGAGGCGGGCTGCACGATGTTGGGGCGTGAGCGGAAGACGGCCTAACGGTGTGTGGGACCGTAGCCCAGCTTCATGGAGACGGTTGCGAATGGTCCTCGCCGATACCCCAGGAGCAACAGTGTCCCTAATTTGCTGGGAAGTGGCGGTGCGGTCCCCTACGGCACTGCGTAGGATCCTACGGTCTTGGCGTGCATCCGTGCGTCGCTGCGGTCCGGTCCCAGGTCGACGGGCACGTGCACCTTCCGCCGACCACTGGCGACAACATCGATGTACTGTGGAGACCTCACGCCCCACGTGTTGAGCAATTCGGCGGTACGTCCACCTGGCCTCCCGCATGCCCACTATACGCCCTCGCTCAAAGTCCGTCAGCTGCACATACGGTTCACGTCCACGCTGTCGCGGCATGCTACCAGTGTTAAAGACTGCGATGGAGCTCCGTATGCCACGGCAAACTGGCTGACACTGACGGCGGCGGTGCACAAATGCTGCGCAGCTAGCGCCATTCGACGGCCAACACCGCGGTTCCTGGTGTGTCCGCTGTGCCGTGCGTGTGATCATTGCTTGTACAGCCCTCTCGCAGTGTCCGGAGCAAGTATGGTGGGTCTGACACACCGGTGTCAATGTGTTCTTTTTTCCATTTCCAGGAGTGTACATTTACTTTACCATGGTTTACCATCATAGTGTACAACTGTGACTTCATTTACCATCACAATGTAGTACTGTGACTTGAGTTAGCGTTGGACTAGTAACATAATGTTTTTTTTTTTTTTTTATCATTCAGTTGGGCCTACATTCTTTGCTGGCAAGCAGTGTTACTCTCTTGTGTGTGATGACTGCATTACAAAGAGAACACAGTAAATAATGTCAGACGGGAAAGCGGAAAACCAACTTTCTTAGAGAATGGAATGTTCAGTGATTTAAATTTTCATGGCAGTTTTAAACAAAATTATGAAAGGAAATAATTAATGTGGCTATTTCACTTTGATTCAATGATGTATTCAGTGACAGGCAAAACATACCATACATTATGAAATTGTCTATTAACCTTAAAACAGCATATCTTGTTAATTGTCAATGTATATGCAGATGTCTAATCTCATCGTCAGCATTTCTGTTGCTGATTGGTAGACGTTCACTATGTATGTAAGAATCATGTCCTAATTTCATACATTTGATTTCATAATAGTTTCTTCCTCATTTTACTTCTCTGTTGTACACTGCAGACACCATCATTTGTGTACACTGATTATAAAGGTCTTCATTGTCTGTGTGTGCAAAACAGTATGTCAGTAGTATATGAAAGTGAAATTGGATTTGAAAGGAAATATTGCTTTCCTTTTTGCTTAACATAAGTAGTTAAAGTCATGTAATAACAAATCTTGATGACAAAACTATTCTTCAAAATTATCGTTGGTGACTTTATGAAACGATATTTTGAGACAGTTAATTAAATTTGTCATTTACCTTTGGATTTCAACTGTTGTCTCACATTATCAAGAACTGTTGCTGTCGGTTCCATAAAATCTGAATTTTACATCCTCATTGCGAGACTTAAATATGTATTGTAAAAGGATTAGAAAATACTTTTACACACACACGAACAAAACTTAGTGGTCAACTCATTTTTTTAATAAAAAATAGTGGACTTTAGTTAGATATATTATTAATGTTTTAAGCTGGAGATTCAATAGAGAACTGTGTTTTTGCTTTTCTTTGCACTACACACAGAGTTACATGAGTGGTGTCAATTGACTGTGTGAGGTACTTCAGGGGTTAAGACTCTTTGCCCATAATCAGGATCAATGTTCACATCATTATTCAGCTGTTGGCCTCTCCCAACTTAGATTTTCCAATATTTCCCCAAATAATTTGTGATGACAGCTTGTGCTAAAAATGCATGCTGATAGTTTTTTTTAAGGTGATCACTTTGTTGGTGTTTTTTTAGAGCAAGTGTAGAATGTATAATGACTGGTAGACACCTGAGACAAGTTTGACAAGAAAATCAATCCTATGAATATTTCCTGTGTGTTAAAACAAAGTGTTAAGAGATACAGATGCACAAAATATTTGTTGTAGAGGTGGGATTCACTCTCAAAGTAAGGGAAAATTTAAGTTTGTGGTATCTGATGGTGAGATCATCCCTTCAACTCATAGCTGCCAGTATTTTAATTTCCTGACGAGTGGTATTACATTGAGAAAATGTAAAAAAATACAAGGTTATGACCTTAATAAACAGACTGCTCAAAAACAGTTTTGTACCACCCTCATGACTTGTATATGTTGTGTTTATATATGTGAAACCTCTTGACACTTTATTGACTGCAGGAAATCATTATCTACAGCCACCTGTAATGGAGGTAAAAGCAAACCTGCCTTCTTAGTGCAGTTTAGTTGAGAACGCTATCTCTCCAACCATAAGCAGGACATTGCAGCTTGTGTACACTACTCAGTTCGTCAACATGCTTCAAAGGTTTATTTCAAACTTAGACTGTGAATATATTGTCACTTTACAGCCAGAAGGGTTGTCAGCACAGGAAGTTGACTGCCAAATTGGCAGACATTTAAACATAGTCTGTTGGATTCTCTAGTGATTAGGTGTGGGTGGTTCCAGTCCTTTACAACTTGGTATCAGTCACTTTGTTCATTTAGTCCAGTCTACAAGAGAGGTGTTATGCCCACGTTCACAGGCAGGGTATGAGCATCAAGCTCAGTGGTCTTCGGCAATGAAGCAGTGTTGTCTAGTCACCTGCGATCATTACGCTCGGTGTGTCTCGGAACTGGAGTGACCTTGCTGGTAGACATTGGGGGCAAGGAATGGAGCTGTGTCAGACAGTGGCACTGTGGTCAGTCACTGTTACACTGATAGTTAGGTGGCCTGAGGCCTGCCCAGCTGCTGTGAGAGACAGTGGCATAGACATGCAGGGTATGAAGCCTAGCCTCAGCAACTGGTTGGTGGTACCTGGTGATGGTGGACACCGAGCAGATTGGTGCCTGGAATGACCTCAGTTTGACCCTCAGTCTTTTGGTACAGAGGCTGGACCTCCAAGGTAGGCAGTCCTGTAGGATGCAAAACCGGGATGACTGCTCTACCAGTTTGCAGGTGAACAACAACAGCCTCACTGCAGTAACCTGCTCTGTGGTAGTTGCTGATTCAATACCTACTGCCAGTTTTACAGCTAGTATTTATCCACACCTGGTTTGACCATGTTGGTAAGCAGACACGCTCAGCTGTCACGTAGCCCCCTTGTCAAAATGCTGCCAAAGCGTCCTGTATTTTGGTAATATTGTTGATCATTGACCGAGCAGTCATGCCGGTACATTGAAGTGGGTGTGGTAGTGAAATGCTGCCAAAGCTGATTACTGCAAGCAGGATGATTATGGCAATGAACACTTGCACTGACCAGTGCATCTACATTATTCCCCTCTTCGAAGAATTCAGTCCTCTGAATTCCATGCTGCTCTTGAAGTGTTTGACATTGAAGTTCCTAAAGTAAGGAGCAGATGAGAAGTCTCTCTGTGATATTGACGTATGTGTCTCAATTGTTGTTCCATCGAAATTCAGTTATTTTTACCCGCTATCATTTGGCCCAGGGAGGCAAGAAGTGTTGAGTCCAAGGTGGGATTTAGATAGGGTAAGTCTTCACTGGGCCAGATCTCGAAGTGAGGGTAGGGTGGGTAAAATAATGAACAGCTGGTGTTTGGTTTTGTGGTTCACACTTACATGTGCCCAACCATTCTGTAGTTTGTTGACCTCCATGCTCTGCCAAAATAGAATTGTGGGCCCACCTCAGTACCTCATCCCATAAACTTACTGGCATGACTATGTGTCATCCGTACTAGGTTTGTTTATGCAACCGTCATCAGCACAGAGCTGTATTTGTGTCACGGACTGCTGACAGTCTGACTCACCACCCTGCACCATTCACAGTTTGTCTACAGAAGTTAAACACATATTATTGTGTGCAATTTCTGATTGAGGTCAACACCATTACCGCGACTTTTCCATGGTAGAACCTTCAGGCTCATACGCCATTTTAATGTTGCATGATCCATTACAACTTTGGAGCATCTGCCATACATATAACAGAAATACACTCCTGGAAATGGAAAAAAGAACACATTGACACCGGTGTGTCAGACCCACCATACTTGCTCCGGACACTGCGAGAGGGCTGTACAAGCAATGATCACACGCACGGCACAGCGGACACACCAGGAACCGCGGTGTTGGCCGTCGAATGGCGCTAGCTGCGCAGCATTTGTGCACCGCCGCCGTCAGTGTCAGCCAGTTTGCCGTGGCATACGGAGCTCCATCGCAGTCTTTAACACTGGTAGCATGCCGCGACAGCGTGGACGTGAACCGTATGTGCAGTTGACGGACTTTGAGTGAGGGCGTATAGTGGGCATGCGGGAGGCCGGGTGGACGTACCGCCGAATTGCTCAACACGTGGGGTGTGAGGTCTCCACAGTACATCGATGTTGTCGCCAGTGGTCGGCGGAAGGTGCACGTGCCCGTCGACCTGGGACCGGACCGCAGCGACGCACGGATGCACGCCAAGACCGTAGGATCCTACGCAGTGCCGTAGGGGACCGCACCGCCACTTCCCAGCAAATTAGGGACACTGTTGCTCCTGGGGTATCGGCGAGGACCATTCGCAACCGTCTCCATGAAGCTGGGCTACGGTCCCGCACACCGTTAGGCCGTCTTCCGCTCACGCCCCAACATCATGCAGCCCGCCTCCAGTGGTGTCGCGACAGGCGTGAATGGAGGGACGAATGGAGACGTGTCGTCTTCAGCGATGAGAGTCGCTTCTGCCTTGGTGCCAATGATGGTCGTATGCGTGTTTGGCGCCGTGCAGGTGAGCGCCACAATCAGGACTGCATACGACCGAGGCACACAGGGCCAACACCCGGCATCATGGTGTGGGGAGCTATCTCCTACACTGGCCGTACACCACTGGTGATCGTCGAGGGGACACTGAATAGTGCACGGTACATCCAAACCGTCATCGAACCCATCGTTCTACCATTCCTAGACCGGCAAGGGAACTTGCTATTCCAACAGGACAATGCACGTCCGCATGTATCCCGTGCCACCCAACGTGCTCTAGAAGGTGTAAGTCAACTACCCTGGCCAGCAAGATCTCCGGACCTGTCCCCCATTGAGCGTGTTTGGGACTGGATGAAGCGTCGTCTCACGCGGTCTGCACGTCCAGCACGAACGCTGGTCCAACTGAGGCGCCAGGTGGAAATGGCATGGCAAGCCGTTCCACAGGACTACATCCAGCATCTCTACGATCGTCTCCATGGGAGAATAGCAGCCTGCATTGCTGCGAAAGGTGGATATACACTGTACTAGTGCCGACATTGTGCATGCTCTGTTGCCTGTGTCTATGTGCCTGTGGTTCTGTCAGTGTGATCATGTGATGTATCTGACCCCAGGAATGTGTCAATAAAGTTTCCCCTTCCTGGGACAATGAATTCACGGTGTTCTTATTTCAATTTCCAGGAGTGTATGTGCTATGATAGATCAGGCTAAGCATATATTTTTCTGCAACTGAATCATTTTTCTCTGCCTTATTTAGTTGCCTGAAAACAAAGGTTATCAGATACTCTGCTCTATCTACTTCTTGACATAATATACACACCAAGATGTGATTGCTGGCATCACAAGACAATATGAGCTGCTTCTGACAATTCGGAAAAGTGAGAATGGCACCATTGGACAACAAATTCTTCAACCACACAGTCTTCATCGCAGTCTATAATACAGTGAAACTTTATCCCCTTCATCAACACATGTGTAAGGGGTCTCACCATTTCTGCAAATTTAGTCACAAATTTCCTGTAATAAGTCAAATCTAAGTATAGCTGTAGATATTTTTCAGTACTAGGAGTAGGAAATTCCCACACTGCTTGTATGAGGCAGTGATATGCTTGCACACCATCCTGGCTGATAATATGGCCTAAATAACAAATTTCCTTCAAGACACAATGACACTTCTTCAAACTTAGTGTTAGATGTGCTACTAATATTCAACTAAACTCTCCCCATAATAGTACTACATTATCTTTAGATGCCCTTAGAAGACATGTCATCATCCAAGTATACAATACACTGCTTTTGTTTTAGCCCTTGTAACATTCGATCTGACTGGCATTGGAATGGCATTGGTACATTCTTCAAACCGAATACCATCTGGCAGTACAGGTTATGACTACATGGAGTCATAAATGTGGTCTTGGGTCGATCTTACAGCTTACTTTTCAATTGACAGTACCCACTTCACAAATCCATTGCTGTAAAATATTGGCATTGCTCCAGGTTATTTAAAGTATCCGTTATGTTCAGTATTGGGTATGCCTCTGTTACTGTATGTTGATGTGTATACCGATGATCACAGCAAAATCGATATGCCTTAATCACATTCAAACTCTTCTTAGATATGAATACTACTGGTACCCTCTTAGGGCTGATACTTTCTTCTTTAATTCTGTCAGAGAGCTGCCGATTTATAAATTCTCCCATCATTGATTGAAGGTGATGTGGAGCTTGGTATGTTTTCTAGTGCACTGGTGGGTCATTTGCAATGGGAATCCTTTACTGCATTATTTGAGTTGACGGAAATGATCCTAAAGGTTTAAACAACTTTGCATATTCCTCTAACAATGTTTCTACCTCCCTATCATTTCCCTGTAAATGTGAGACTTTTTCCCATAATGTAGCTAAATTGGCAGACTTTCCTAGCTTAATGTGCTCTGTATTCACCTATCTGTCAAAATATTCCTCCTCTAGTACCTTGAGATTGGCTCTCAAAGCACCTCATGATAGCTTTCTTCTATTGAACCAAAATTGTACATGCTGACTGGGTCTATCTGGCTTTCATCAACCTTTTGCACAAAACACTGCACTTTGTTCAGTTCTTAATTTTATGCTGAGGGTTCTGCTACACCCAAAGTATTGATTTGCATATCTGCTCCTGCATCTACGCAGACTAGTTTTCCTGCACTTTGTGGTGTTTTATCCTGCAAACCAATTCTAAACATACTGTGCACGCAATTTGGGTGGCTTCTCCAACATTTAATGTGTGCTTTGAAGCATTTCAGTATTCTCAGCAGTAGTACCTAAACAGAAAGAATACCATCAACCTCGACTATTGTCACTTCATTTTGAATTTAGCATTATATGTATTCAGAAAATCCAGTCCAAGTTTGACAGTGTAGCTGCTGCCAACTTGAGAATTCCATGCAAGCGCAGAATTCTTTCGCTCTCACTCAGAAGTTCACTAATGCCAAACTGAGAAAGTAAATATTCACCACCTACATCACTAAGTATACCATGAGGCAGATTCAGATTCCTTAACCCAAATACACCTGACTTGCCTCAGATAGCAATGATCGTGTATTCAGCAAAAGCTTACTACTCTTCGTTTTGCACAGTCAGTCATACAATAATCTGCCACTGATGCCACACATCAGTCACCTGTGCTCACATTTACTCGGAATACTGCACAGTAGCCAAAACATTGCTGTCCTTGGTTAATGCTGGAGTGCAAGCTCCATTCTGCGACCATCTTCTCTGTGCATATGAAAACCTATGCTGACATTCCCACTATGTGTCCAGTCTGCATACGCTTCCCTCTCTGAGGTTTCCCACAGTTGTGCTGAATATGACCAGGCTGACCACACTGATAACATGTGGTTCCCGTAAAATGTCAAAACCACCCTCTTTTTTACTACATCTGGGCACCGCATCTATTTCTGCCAAAGACACTGCATTGTCCACAGCTTTGTTTAACAACTTTGGAAATCCTACTTTCACCTTTTGGGAAATTTTAGCTGGCAACCTGACATATCCAGTACCCTTTGTTGTGCCTCTTTATGGGTGGCTTTCCTATTTCAGTCTACAAAACTTTAAACATATTCCACTTGTCTCTGTATTATACTATCGAGCTGCTCTCGATAATACCTAGAAGTGTTCTTCCTCCTATAGAATTCCAACTCCACAATTTCTCATGACACATCACTAATGTCCTTGCATCCCCTGTTAATTTCAACTAAACCACACTCAACAATTGATTGTCGTTCCATCCCTCTAACTTTGTGGTTGTGAGTAGGTTATCCGCAAAAGACAAAACATTCCCCCCCCTCATTTACCTGGAAAAGGAATCACCATTGTGATGGTGTTACTGTCTAGGACAAGTAGGGAGATACTTGAGGGGACTGTTTCCTTCTCTCCTCATGCAACCTCTCTAGTTCCCCATGTAACTTTAAATGGTCTACTCACATTTGAGTGGTTTGATCAAGTAAGAACTGTATTGTGTCCTGGGTACTCATCTTACCCGGCGCTATCTTGCTCACTGTCTGTCGCTATCAGAACCCAAAACAAATGTAAAATATTACCAAATTCAAGGAGGAAAAGGAAACAAATGATCATACAAGCCCGTACAATGTTTATAGTCGGCACTTAGTTTCATTCACCTGCTAAACACCATGATTGAATCTTGGCTGCATTGTTGTTCTGCACCAGCGTCTGACATCTATTATCAACCCTACTAGCTCTTCTGACACCAAATGTGGGGTGTTGGGTTATCTAGTAGGTAGGCATGGGAAGTTCCACTCACATACAGGTGGTATCATTTGGTTTACTTCTTTAGTCCAGTCCACAACAGAGGTCTTACACCAATGTCCAGAGGCGGGCACTAGCATTGAGCTGTGCCCGCAGCCACAGTGGTGAAGTGTTGTCATGTAGTTGCTTGTGGCCACCATCCTCCGTGTGTCTCAGGAGTGGAGCAACCTTGTGTGGTAGGCATTCCAGGCCAGGCGATGGAGCTGTGTCAGGTGTTGGCACTGTGGTCAGACATGGCCACACCACTAGTAATGCAGGCAACAGGCCTCCCAATTCCCAACCATGGAGAGAGATGGAGGTGCAGACATCTTGGATGCAAACCTCGGTCTCAATTTTTGGCTGGCAGTGCCTGGCGACCACAGGCACCTAATGCATGAGCAACGGGGAGGGCCTCAGTTTGACAGTCGGCCCATTGGTGCAGAGGCTGAACGCCCAACGTAGGATGGCAAATGGAGGTGGCTGCACCAGCAGGCACCAGGGTCAGGCCTTTTGGTGAGCCCCAACCATCATGTAGACCCCTTGCCACACCACTGCCGAAGCATCTCAGATTTCAGTAATACTGTTGGTGATCGACCAAGCAGTCATACCAGTCTATTGAGGTGGGAATGGTGGTGAAACACTGTGCCAGCTGATTATTGCAAGCAGCATGATTGCAGCAGTGTGTGCTTGCACAGGCCAGCACTGCTACATCATCATCAGCAGCAGCATCAGTATTTGAACATTCGACCACTATCATCTGACATGAAACATTGAAGGTCTGCCTCGTAGTATTCATCTACAGCCAAAACCTCCAGTTGATGACAACTATGTACAAATTATGGATCATATGTACCCTGAGGAGAATGCACCAAAACTGCTGGCTTCCTTTTTGGAGTTAACTGAGGGAACTGCGTCAGCCAAGGCAGTGCACAATCATTTCATCATGGTCAATTTGGCCTGTAAGATCCACTATGAATAACAGTGCAAACCTCACAGCACAAGGGTGTGTGAAGATGGTGAGCACTGGAACACCTGCATTAGAACATAAATCAAAGAGGTCGGGTTCTCTTCACTGCCGAGTGTGGGATTGAGTGTTTTAGAAGATGTAGATCACAAGGTACTGATTCACATATCAGGCATGAAGTCCCGCAGGTTAAACTGGGAGGTAGGTGAGTCAGTCATGTTTTGGCCCAAATTTTGGAGTCATCTCACTACTATCAAGGGTAATTGGAGGGCTATACCATACAGTTTGAGCACATGTGCCCACTGGTGGGTGGCTGTGTGTACATGGGCCTATGTGGGCAGGAGTGGGCAAATAGATAATACTCGGCCTGTCAGCCAGCTCGGCAAGGGTGAGAGGGTGGCTCTCTCAGTGCATGACCAATAGCAAACTGAGGTACACCAAGGAGCACCTGCATCGTGTGGGACATTGTTGTAACAGCCTAGGGTAAGCTGTAGCACACCAGTATCCTCCCAACATATTGTTCATCCTTACTGTTGACATTTTGGTAATGGGTTCATCGTTTAACATAATAACACACGAGTACATCAGGCTTACCTCATGGATGCCTTACCTAATGAAATGGCCTGTGGTATATGGTGACAAGAACCCAAGTGAGAATACTTGAGACAAGTTGAACTGTACAGTTGCTCATTATTGGAACCCTCATCTCTCACTAGACAACTTCAGGAGAGTCACTGTTGTATAGTAGGACAGGCTCAAGCAGCAACGTCTCAACCACATAGTGGACAGCATACTGAGGATCGTAGTGTGACACAATTGTGGGGGTGGAACAGCTTGGTATTGAATGTTACTCGTCAGTAGATTTTGATTTCAATCACAATACCTATATTTTGGCAGTTGCTCTGTTTTTACTTCACAGTAAAGGCTTATTATTACATTCCGTGCTCCATTTTAATCTAAGTTATCACATGTTTGCAGATCTGCACGATGTGAAAACTATCATGAGCAGTTTTTGTTTAAATTATGTAATATATATTTATAAATTGGAGAGTGTGTGCAATTCCACTATCACAATTTTTCCAGTGTCATTCCATTAGTCCAAATCTGGGTGAAAATCACATTTCATGTCATTTTGCCACACTTAAGATATGACGCATAATGTGCAATAAAAACTTGTAACATCATAACACAAAAAAGTGTGTGTGTGTGACAGTTTTTACTTTACTTCTAAAGTTTGACTTTAGTCTTGTTTAAAATCTTGAGAAAATTTTGTTGCAAAAATCTCTTTATTCATGTGTGTAAATCCTCATGCCAAGTAGGAGTGAAATGTCATGGGTTTCGCGCTAATTGTGGTACAGTGAGATTGTCTTGTGGTAGAGTGGGGGGTGGGGAGCTAGAAAATTCTTTGTTGTTTCAAGTGCTGTCAAGTGTTCATCTCTAGTGACTCCACCAAAAATTTTAACTTCAGTGAAGAGTAATTGTTTTTCCATGTCGTCGTACATTTAAGTATGTGACTCTTGTGTTATTACCAGTATAAAATTCTTTTAGCTATGTGAGTGTTGTGAGGGAGCTACCTTCAAGTCCCCCAACTATAACAGTGTGTCCTTTTTGGTTATGTATTGAAAGGGAAGAAATAGATTTGAATCCCAGTTCATCCCTGCTGTCCCCTCCCCTTACTTCATCTCAAGGGACTGTACTCTTTATTCAACAAATCCACAGCTGATTCTGTCCCCCCTACTTTCCTCAAACCGAGCTCATGGGTTCCCCCCCCCCCCCCCCCCCCCCTATTTAACTCACTGCTCATGCTGATTACATACACTAAAAATAAACTGTAAAATACAATTAAGTGATGTTTAAACGCATATGATAGATTCCTTAAATAAGTTTCTAACTGTATTTTATTAAGAGTTTCTCATGTCTATATGTTTATGTTGACCAAGATGATAGTCTTTGCCTGAACGTTTATAGTTTCATTGAAACACATGCCGTAATTTAAATATGATATTAGTAATTTTTAAAAATGCAGTAATCAGAACAACACTTCAGGAAAAAGTGAATATGGACCTTACATAGCAGTAGATTCCTCTTGTAACAAAGGAAAGTGGCATTGAAGACAGTTGGTGGATGTGGAGGAGATGACTTGAGTCAACCCTCAGTCCTGTAGATTACTTACAAATTGGAGTTGTAAATAATCTGCTGTTCTTTTACTCATTTTCCATTCTTTTCTTTTGTTGCTAGCAGCACTAAGACACAGTATAACTAAAAAGTTTTTCCACAGCGAACTTGTAGAATTAGTGTTCCTAGTGATGTATAATATTCTGAGCTTTATGCAATGTCAGCCATTGTCTTCTTCAGGAAAGCTAATGACTGTCTAAGAAGTGATGGTATTTACACAACTGTAAATGATACATAGATGCCTTATGTGATCAATGATTACAGTGATGCTATTAATGATACTGCATCCAGAGTGTCACTTATTCCCATCACAGTGCAGTCTGTGGAATGTTCTTATCAGTAGTCACTTAATAAAAAGTAAGTGTCTGCTTCCACACATTTCGGTGTGTGTAGTGTCTCTCTGTCTTAAACTTGCTGATACATATTCTAATTCCTGAGGCATCTTTGTTTTCAGAGTCCCAGTAATTGAAAGCCAGGGCTAAAACCCCCATCTGTTCAAACAAGATCTTGTTCGTAAGCCCATATTCAGCCACCACTGATATGTCTTTCACAGATGTTCAGTATAATCTGGTGAAAGGTTCAAATAAACATTCCAACAACGCTACTATCACATTCACACAAAATACACTAAATGCCAGTGGCTGTGAGGCCATAACTATCCTGAACAGAGCTCAGAATGTCTTTGATATACTTAGGCAGCAAAAAAAAAAAAAAAAAAAAGTTTTCAATCACTCATCTGTTTAAACGTCGTCCACTTTTATTCAGTGTGGATCTAGCAATCAGAAGAAACTGTATGGCACCAGTCTTGTTGTATCAGTTGACTGAGTGTTTGTCTGCATTTTGTGGATAGATCTGATCTGATCAAATACATGTAATAGACATTTTTGTCTGAACGCAAAAGCTGGACTTGGATAACAAACATACTGAGAAAAAGTGTGTGAGAGAAGGGGAAAATGTAGGACAGCTGTCCTTCTTTCATATATCTTAGTTGATTGTTGATTGGGGACTAGATGGACAACTTGGCCACTTTGTGTATCATAAACCAACTCTCTCTTGCAACCCCCCGCCCCCCTCACACACACACACACACACACACACACACACACACACCAGGGAGAGCTGATACAAGAAGATTACTTCCATTCTGCAGAGCAACCTCAAGTAAAATTGGTCAAAACAGACAATATATAAAAAATATTTGGCCTCCTAAGGAAGCAGATGATGATTTACTCCTTGAATGATTTCAAAGGTATTGTTGTGACTGACAATTCGCAATTTTTCAGAAATGCAACTTTTATTGATGTAAGTTCACAAGGTTGATGACTGAACAACAAACGAAAGATAACAATAATGATGCCAGTAAAAGTCTCCTAAGTGAGGCAATCAAAAGTTCACTTCTAATTTTCCACAAAGGTTCATGGTAAAACACACACACACACACACACACACACACACACACACACACACACACTAATAACAGTCCAATTCCGAGACAAAGACATAATCTTCAATGGTCGAAGTACACGCGGTCGGCATCCGGAGTGAACTGAACTTCGGAGCTGGTTCTAGCCCCTAAATAGCTGTCTCCAGCCAATCAGGTTCTGG
This sequence comes from Schistocerca americana, assembly GCF_021461395.2. Taxonomy (NCBI): domain Eukaryota; kingdom Metazoa; phylum Arthropoda; class Insecta; order Orthoptera; family Acrididae; genus Schistocerca; species Schistocerca americana. The sequence goes on from NC_060130.1 coordinate 612,811,190, forward strand.
CGTAGTGATACTTCCTGCAGGCTGTGGCTTGAGCTCCCCCTGCAGGAAGTAGTGCTCTAAATGTCTGTTTCCATTATCTTGTTTGTAAACAACCAGTGTTTACCATGGTGCTTTTAGTACACCTTGGACATAGACAACCTCGTCCTCTGTAGTGTAATACGGGTTGCCGGCCCTCAGGGGCTACCTCGGCTCCAGTATAACACCCCTTCCCCCTTGGAAAAGCTGGTGTGGCACGGGCGACTGTTGGGGAGAGAGTACAAATATAGCCTGGTGCTGTAGGCTGATCTGCAGCTAAGTCCTCCTGAACGAGGTGGTGCAAGCTGGCCACCGGAGAGTAGGGCACAGTCTTCCGCACAAGGCGGCGTAACGCCACAGCGGTGGTGGGCTGGGCAAGCAGCATGGGGACGTACACGTCATCCAACTGAGGTGGTGCCGAAGAGGGGCTGGGAAGTGGGTAGAGGGGAAGGTCCCGAAGCTGTCCCGGTCTGGAGTACGCGACAGCATGGGACTTGCAGCCGGTGTGTGCTGGCTATCTCTGGGAAGATTATCCGCCAACTGAGGAGAGGGCATCAACGTAGGCCCCAAGGAAGGGACCGCCAATGAGAGGGGGAGAGAGGAGTCGGCATTTGGGGCTGCGGCTGCTCGAGGAAACGAGGATGCAGTTGTTTGCGGTGATGCGAAACCACCCTGTCGTCCAGGCGTACCTTGGATAACAACCCCCGGAAGCCAGCTGGGCCAGGGCCCGAAACTGCCAGCCCACACCTTGGAGCCAGATAAATATCGGGAAGTGCCTGGCAAGGCACGAGGTACAACCTGTGGCAGGAGATGGAGTAGGGTCCGAGGCTGGTGACCATGGAGCAGTTCGGCTGGACTCTTCTCAGCCACCACCATGGTCCTGTGGGTACTGAGAAATAATGTAAGAGCTTCTTTCAGAGAATGGTCCTCTGTGTACTTCATCTGAGTTGTAAAAGTGTGAACAAGGCGTTCCGTGACAGAATTTGGCGAACTCTTGACTGCGAAATTGCGGGCTGTTGTCTGATACCAAGGTGATGGGAAGGCCTTCAACGGTAAATATTTTTGACAAGGCCATGATGGTATTCTCTGTGGTGATAGAGTAGCATCAGATAATGAGAGAGAAGTGGGAGTAGGCATCCATGATGAGTAATCAGTAAGCCCCGAGGAAGGGTCCTGCAAAATCCATATGGATGCGCTCCCATGTGAGGGAAGTGGCCAGTCAGGATTGGAAGGACCGGCGTGGTGTGGGAAGGGTCTGGGTACACTGCTGAGAACCCCGAACCATGCACTCCATGTCTGCTGTCATGCCTACCCTGAAGATATGGCGACGTGCGAGTGTTTTCGTCCGGGCAATACCCCAGTGACTGTGGTGTAAGACGTGGAGAATCCATGACCGCAGGGAAGTTGGTATGATGACTTGTGGAGTGGCATCATTTTCCCCATGGAGGAGCAACCCCATTGACAGCCACCAGTTGATGGCAGATGGAGAAGAAGAATCAGAGATCAGCCTGGGCACGAGGCGGAGGAAGCATCGGCCAGCCGCGGAGAACATAGCGGGGCACCAGTTGTAGGAGCAGAGCTGCGGTAGTTGCTGCGGCCACCCTCTCAGCTGTGACTGGGAATGCAGCTAATGCATTCTGTATGTCGTCATCGACCTGAAAAATTAGGAGGTCCAACGAATCGAATGCTGGAGGGGAGCCGAGACAAGGCATCGGCATTGGCATGCTGGGAGGTGGGCCGGAAATGGACGGTGTACCTAAAATGTGAAAGGAATAGGGCACATTACTGCAGGTGGTGGGAAGTCTTTGTGGGAAACTGGGCTGACAGGGAAAATAAAGCCATGAGGGGCTTATGGTCAGTGATTAAGTTATAAGACCTACCGTAAAGGTATGGGAGGAATTTGATAGAGGCAAACATGATGGCTATAGCCTCCTTCTCAATTTGAGAATATTTGCATTGGGCCACTGTAAGGGATTTAGATATGTACACCACCAAGTGTTCCAATCCGTCGGGTAGACAGTGTGAAAGGACAGCTCCAACACCATAGTCTGAGGCGTCCGTAGCCAAGAGGAGAGGAAGAGAGGGTAGACACGCTGCAGATTTGCAACCTCCACTTTAAGGTTTCGAAAGCCGATTCACAAGCCGGGGACCAATGAAAAGGCATGTTCTTTTGGCACAGGTGATGGAGGGGCACCGCAGTGTGGGCGGCGGAGGGAATGAACTTTCGATAGTAAGCAATTTGGCCTAGGAAAGACCGCAGTTGGTGGACATCCCGCAGACGAGGAAGGGCCGTTATAGTGGCAATGTGGGAGGAGGTACGTGATATGCCATTGCGGGAAATAATGTGGCCCAGGTAGGAGATAGCAGGTTGAAAAAGGGAGCATTTAGCAAGGTTGCATTTCAGGCCCGCAGTCTGCAGGTGCAGAAACAATTGTCGCAGATGACTGAGATATTCATCCGTGGTATGGCCAGTGACGACAATGTCATCAAGGTAGTTTATACAACCTGGCATATCCTGCAAGAAATGTTCAAAGTAACGTTGAAAGATGGCCAGTGCACTAGTGATGCCATACATGAGACGGTTCAACCGGAACAGCCCAAACAGTGTGTTGACAATGGCCAAATGTGTAGAAGGCTCATCTAAAGGTATTTGGAGGTAGGCCTCGGCAAGATCGATCTTCGAAAAAAATTGTACCCCTGTGAGCTTGGAGAATTGGAGAACATGTCCTCAGGATGTGGGAGAGGATAGTCTTGAACCTGTAGCTGAGGGTTAAGCATAGCCTTGAAGTTGCCACAAACTCAGACACCCGTCTGGTCTCTTGAGGACGACCAAGGTGTCGCCCACAAACTGTAACAGACCGGAGTGATGACTCCCTCTATGGTGAGATGGTCCATTTCTTGTTGAAGAGGCTGCTGCAGGGCATAGGGAACCTGCCCTGCTGGGCTCAGAAGTACTTCGGGCAGGCAGACGGTTTCGCTGGAGCAACGCATGAAAATCTTGAGCACAACCGACACCCGGCAAGAAGAGCTCCTGGAATTCCATGCAAAAGGTGTCGACTGCTGGGAATGGAACCTGGGAAGACACCAGATGAACATTGTCGTCGATGGCGAAGCCAAAGGCCCGGATGGCATCCAACCCAAGGAGATCCACCAAACCGATTTATACACGACAGAAGTCGTGAACTGACCCAAGAGGGTGATCGCTTGCTTATTATAAGTAAGGAGGCGCCGAGGTGTGGGCACCAGGGGAGGTGCCCCAATCTTCGCATAAGAGGAATAGTTGATCAGTGAGACCGCTGCTCCGGTATCCACCTGCATCTGTCTGAACACACAGTCTACCAATCACTCCTAACAATGGGCCATCACAGTTGATGACCCAAGCATGTGCCAGTGTTCGATGTTGGCACAGTGGCAGAGCGTTGCACGGTCTGATGAATCCTGATGTCTTCTTCATCATGCCGATGGGAGGGCACAAATCCATCGTCTTCCAGGATAACATCTCCTTGACACTTGGACTATAGGGCAGAGACAAGCTGGTGGCAGCTCCATTACGCTCTGGGGAACAGTCCCGTGGGCATCCATGGGTCCAATGGGGGAATATTAATGAATGTAGTACCAGAGGTGGCTTTTTATGTTATGCAGAGTCTCTGAAAATTTAATTCATTTATCTATGATAGTTTCTGATATAATGGGGCATATGAATTTTAGTTTGTGGGGAATTGACTTTAAAGAAAAAACTTTTGAAATTTGTTACTTACAGTTAATTAACTATCCTGCTGCATATGATGGCCATTCTTTGGCCTCTAGCAGGTCTTCCAGCTTCTTTTTTCACCTTCCTGGATGTTTGTCTTGCTTTCTTGGACATATTAGATGCAGACCTGTCTGCATCAGCTGTCCTCATTTTATCGCAATGTTGCAGCCCAGTGATCATATTTTCACCAGGATTAATTCCTAGCTTTTTCAGTATCCAACACTTTCCAATATTACCCAACTGAATGTAATAACAGCATCATGAACTCCTAGTTTCATTGTATGCATGGCTACAAATACAGTTTTGGGAAGGCAGTTCCAAAGTATGCTGTTGAAACATTAATTTGGGTTCTGTGTCTGCCCATGCAGACATTTCCTTAGAAGGTCAGGATGAGCCAAGTCTCTGAAAATAGGTTTAATTGCTGTAATAACAGCAGCAGGAACAGAATGCTGGTGAGAATAAGATTCTCCAGTTGCCTGAGCCCTATTGTATTTGCTCCACGATTTTCTCCTGATGGACACAATCCATGATGTGGCTTATCATCAGTAGAGGACTTATGGAAGAATATGGCCAAACATCTCTCTTCATTGCCTCCAAATTTTCTTTATTTCTCCTAATTGCCTGCCCATAGTATACCTGCAAGTTTTCTATTTCAGTTTTAGTTAACCGACCCTGTCCAGTCAACAATTTTCCATCTTCTAATTTTTTTTTTCCTCTCATATCAACAGTGAGTTTTCTCAGCCGTGTTCCCAAACGTTTTTGAACATGGCCTGCACATTCTGTTTTGCTAATAATGGCATCTCCATATTGCTTAGAGTTCACCACAGTGTTGTATGCCTTACTGTCACCAACGCCCAAATATTTGGTGTACCATATGCCTCTTGTTTCTTCGGAGCGATGAAATATTTGTTGTACTCCATGAACTTCCATACCACCACTTGTTCCTCTAAAATTAGCCACACAGTTGTGTTCTTTATGTTCATTCACTTTACAACATTTGCAATATTTAGACATTATCTCCACATCTAACACTGTACTGGTGTCTACACTTGTGGCAGTCACTACTCCATTCAGAGAAGTATGTCGTCTTTTCTGCCAACTTCCATCAAGTGCAACCACAATATCCGAACATCACTAGCAGCCAGTTTCATGCTTTCCTCACTGACCTCTAATATTGCAGTCAATTTTTCAAATTTATTTGGTGGTTGATGTAAGTTCATCACTTAACAAAATGTTTTCCCTGCAGCCATGCCCTTGCCAGTGGATTGTAAAGCATAAACTAATCTATTATTGATTTCATAAGGGCCACTTGCATCTGGTTTTGAAGAACTCATAAATGAAATCACAGCTGAGCATAGTGCAAATTAAATCCAAAGGAATTGCTAGGCCTTTTCTCCCACTGGCACTCTCACAAATTTTCACACTCTGTGACTTACCACACTGTCTACATTGTACAAATTTAGAAATTACATGTGATAATATTCTCAAATTTATAAATATGTTACTGCATCCCTTGTCACTTACAGTAAATTCGCTGTAACTCTCTCGAAATGGTGAGAGCTTCTTTGATGATGCACTTGTTGAAGAATTACAATTAGAAACATCATTGCCAGGCGACATAACCTCTTGTACAGAAAGCTTTCTAAAATTATTTCCTCTAAATTGTCGTTTCGTGAAAAATGCCTTTACGTTTCGTCATCTTCAATAAACACACTAAAACACACGTAAACAAGCACTGCAAACGTAAGTATAACAACTACTTGCAATCACACTTGAACAAAACTAACCGCGTGTTTGAAAGCGTGTTGTTTACAAACAGCAGAAAGAAAAGAATACCGACCGTTGCATTCCAAGGATAGTCAACACACTTGGGAGTAAAAAAAAAAAAAAAAAATTCCCTAACATGCAATGTAGGGGATATAAAGATCTAAAATATATGCAGAAAAGTGGGTGACAGAAGAGTGGGCGTGCAACATAAACACACGTGGTAGAAAAATGCTCTTTAAATGCTCGGGGGGGAAAAAAATCGGCAAAATCCTTTTCAGAGTCCTTAAATGAAACCTTAATCTATCGAAATATGATGAAAACCGAAAATCGATTCCCCCCCCAAACCACGGCGTGATGCCCTTAACAGTCAGTCACAACAAAGTGATCCAATAGGGGTTCCGTTTTTACTAACTGAGGTGAAGAAACATAAAAATTTAAAAGAAGCTTGTATATTAAGTTACTCATGTCCAAAACAAAACATGTTTTACTTAAAATAATATTATTTCCTTATCAATATTCAGCATATGGTCTTAGCATCAATGAAGACTACACATTGTCACTAGCTTCAGAAGGGGTTTTACTAGACTTTGTATGTAGCAGAGCTGAGGGAATAAAAGTATTCACTATTGCCATCCAATAGTGGCAATAAGTTGATAAATAAAATTACTTTATGTAATGTGTCAAAACATGCATATATAACAATAAAAAAGATATTTTGTTACTAAATATGTAACATTGTTCTAAAACTAGGTAAAGTGTTCAGTTAAATAAAAAATGTTAATTGACACATTGAAATTTTTACTAATGTATTAAACAGACTACTATTTTTAAAATATATAGTACAAATGACCACAACATAAATAAGGCATCAGTCGAAGAGAAAGTGCCTACCAGCGGTTTTAACAAGTAGTTCTTCATTATTGTATTAGAGGCTTTATTATATATTTAAAGAAATAATTAATCTGTTTACCACTTGAGTAAATGTTTAGATCTGTTATTTTGCCTATTTCATTTTGTCAAAACTGTTATCTACTTTTAGAGCAATGATGTGGGTTCTTTGCCTGTACACACCTCACATTACAAATTCAGTGAAGAAGTAAATTTTTCAGTTATGTTAAACAGTTTGTGTAATGTAATTTTATTTATCACTTTGTAAACATCATCAGAGGGCAATAGTGAATATTTTTCATCTCTCAGATCTGCTGTACAAAGTCTAGCAGAACACTTTTGTAAGTTAGTGGCAATGCATGGCCCTCAATGATGCTAATACCATTACACTGTGTACTGCCATGGAAAAATTATTATTTTAAACAATAAATGTATTGTACCTGACAGCAAGTTTATGTACAAGCAATCTCTTCATTTGTTATTATAGTTTAAACTGACCATGTTTGAATATAAATGTGATAGTGTACAAAACTACATAATAATAAAAAAACTGTTTACAGTATTTAATATGAGTTTGGTAACAACTACGCGAGATAGACCATTTGCACCATTTTACAGCACTGTACTGAACATGTTGTGTGTCAAGTGCAAAAATCTAGAAAAATCAGTTAGACAACATAATTAAATCATTTAAATCTGGAATTTCATCATGTTTGTGGACAGTTGCTTTTCTGACAAAGATGATGGTGGACTTTATTGAAAGCTAGGAATTTTATACCCTTTTAAGATGACGAATTTGCCTAGATTATTTTATACATCAAGAGATATTAGTTCAAAAGATGTATTCTATTTTTGTGTCAAATTGAATCTCTTAGTTGCACCATGATCTTTATTTTCTTTTCTCTTTCTGTAGTGTGTTGAGTATCAATTTATAAACTGAGATGGTGTAGTAGGTAAGACACTGGATTCCTAGTCAGGGGCCATGCATCTCTAAATCACCATATGAAAATGCCAGCATCGTTCATTAACAGAAGTCCATTACTTATATCCATGCCCATTCTTCTGTTGTTACAGCTGATGCTGTGTTGCAATGACATTAGCATCGATGGGACTGCAGTCTGCTGGAATCTTCCTTTCTTCTACCTTCAAATGTTTATTAGAAGCTTTACAACAAAGTGCTGTTATTGAAACTTCCCAACCCCCCCTCTCATCATCCTTTCACATTTTTCTGATTTTTATTTCTGTGTAAAACTTTACTCGTTGACCTACTGCAGTTGTTAAAGACTGCCCAAGCTAACCATCATAATTAGCGTAGTGTTCCAAAGTAACTTCTAAGAAATAATATAGTATGGCAAGAAGAGAGAGTGTCCTCCACAACTTCCTCTTATTGTTTGGTCTAGCAGTTCATCTCTGACAATTAATCATTCACCCTTAGAAGCTTCATTTATGAGAGTTGTCAATCATCTCATATTGTACTTCTCAGTCTAATGGAATGAACTGAGTTTACTCTCCTTGCCCTATTGTGTGTTGTTTATTGATAAGACTACCAGTTCATGAGATGTTTTAAAAATATAAAGATGTGGCACCTTCTCATAAGATCCATTTACATCCAAACCTCTCTCACATTTCAGTTCTTAATTTTTGTTTCATAGTAGTGTTTTGCTAAATGTTGTTTCACTGCCATTCTTGTTGACAAAGATACATTCTGTTATTTGGGCTTGAAATGTGGATAAAATATAGTAGAATAAAATAATAGATGTCTCTAACTACGTCTCCACAGATGTGCTGAGTGAAATGGCTTTTGATGCCATACCTCAATGGTTGTGATTGATACAATAAGAAATAGTGTGGAATTGATTTTTCAGAGTTCACGTCAGTGGTGAAAAGCCCAGCCCATACGTTGAAGCCCAATGTGTTGTGCACGTAGACCGGATGATGTTATCATAAGGTATGGATGCTACCATTTTATGTAGTCATCCTCCACAGTTTCCACAATCACCGACCACATCATAGTGATGTGATGATTTTTTATTTTCCTTTTAATGTCTGCTGCCATCCCCTAAATAAAATGGAAATGTTCCCCTTTTCCTTTCTGCTGTGAACGTTCTAAGTGAATGCAATTGTATTGTTAGTTTAGGCTTCTCCTTGAATATTGTCTGTCTGTAGCACACAGTGGCTGTTATGCTGTTTTATTGTGTTCTTTGGGCTTTTTATTCTTTTTTCTTCTTCTTTCTTCCATCAATTCTTTGTTTCTGAATTGGATATGTTTCCAGCACATTGCCAGCTTTTGCAGATGCAGGCTCCACTTTTCAGCCCCTACGAATAAGATTCAGAATATAGTAAAATTTTATCATTTTTAATTCTGCTGTAAACATTGGGTTTACAGCCACATGTACCAACAGGTATTAACTGTTGTGGGGGAAAAAAAGGCTTTTGTTGCCATAGTGAATAAAAGAAGAATAATAGAAATAAAGTTCAAGTTATAAGATGGTTTTTTTTTTTTTAAATAACTATGTGACAATATGTTATATGACACATGACTGTAGCTTGATGAAGGCAGCTCAACTAATTTATTTAATTAATATAACTCTTTAATAAATACTCCTTTGTACCAAAATCAGATGAGGCGTGGGTCCGAGTGAATTCTTGTGCTAAACACCAACGTCACTGTTTTCTCCTCAGAGTACAACTTCTATTTACTAATTTCAATTTTGCTCCATTCTCTTTGTCTTAATTTTTAACATATAAAGAGAGAAAGCTCTGTGCTTCATTTTTATGTAGATTAGTGATGACTGTTTCTATCTTATGAGATTATTTATATTATACTTCTTCCAAGCGCACTTCTAGTTCACATATTATCAATTATGTCTTTGCATTACATTATTTTGTAAAAATAACTCAATTTATAAAAAAATTGAGAAGTTCTATTTAACACATTATCAGTGGGGTCAATAACATGAATTATAAATACTGAAAAGAGAGGTGTTAAATGCTTGTACGTTAACTACAGCAGTTTTTTATAAGAACATTTCTCATGCAACTGTGGAGAAGAACAAAATGATGTGTAAACATAATATAGAAGCTTTGAGTTGTAGGACGACGGTTCAATCCCGCGTCCGGCCATCCTGATTTAGGTTTTCCGTGATTTCCCTAAATCACTCCAGGCAAATGCCGGGATGGTTCCTCTGAAAGGGCACGGCCGACTTCCTTCCCTATCCTTCCCTAATCCGATGAGACCGATGACCACGCTGTCTGGTCTTCCCCAAACCAACCAACCAACCTTTGAGTTGTAAAAAGTATCAAAGAGAAAAAAAACTGAACAATTGCACAAGATCGGACAGATAACAGTGACAATAATACAGTAGGTTTCTTCAACAAGGGTAGGAAAACACCTGAAGATATTACACCCAGGGAGCTACAACAATTAAAAAAAAAACAATGCCATACTAACACAAGCAGGCAAGGAGAACATAACAGTGGCCATGAATGAAAAGGAGTACATAGACAAAACACTAGATTTTTTTAAGGAAAACTGTATCACCAATATGACCAGTGAGCCAGCTGCAAGGTATCAGAGAAACATTCAGCAAACACTGAGAGGCATTAAAAGAACGATACAGAAAAAGCCATAGGCACCTACTCTAAAAACAAGGCAACACATCAGACACACATTGATGAAATAGCAACCATACTCAGGATTATAATAGCATAGAATTACTTTGTCTTCAAGAAAGAATATTATAATGCCTGACATTGTCAACTGGAGAGAAATCATGAATCCAATCTAGAGAAAGCTTCAGATATGAAGTTTTGATTGCCTCGATGGCTTGTAGGTGGAATACTAGTTTTTGCAGGGCTAAGCTGCCATTTTCAGTTCTGCAAGGGTACAAAAATATTTCACTGTTGTAGCTATAATCATAAATTAATGATTTTACATAAATTCTTTTTTACATGCCCGCAGTGTACAGTTTATGAAATCATGTAGTGCAATAAACTGAGAGTGTGGCCAAATGAACTTATGTTAAATGATTAATTTACAGTTACAGCTACAACAATGTAATTATTTTTGAAATCTTGGACATCTGAAAATGGCAGCTTAGCCCTGACAAAACTAGTAAACCAATGTACCTACAAGCGATCAATGCAATCAAAACTCCATATCTGAAGTGTTCTTTACAAAGTATTTTATTCCCGTCACAAAGGCCTGCCAATGGGGAATCACTCTTTGGCAGTATATTCATGAACAACCTAAGAAAGAAGATCTTCAGATACACAGTAAAACAAAATAAAAATTTACAATGTTATGTACTGGTACCATCATGTTGAAGACAATTTGCCTGATTGATGAACCAAATGTACACACGCAACAGCTACACAATGAAATAAACAATTTACACTCAAAAATTCATTTGAGTTTAGAAACAGAAACAGACAACACCCTAAATTTCTGGATCTTGCCATGCAGCATCCGGTGTCTGAGCAGCGATGACATTGTTAATGTACACTGATCATCCAGAACATTATGACAGCCGACCTACTGTCAGTGTAAACCCATCCAGGCAATAGCAGCATCACCTGGTGAGGAATGACTGCTATTCAGATGCACAGACATGTTGCATGTAGTATCAGTGAGTGTGCTGTCCGTATGTGGGATGCGAAAGGCATGTGATCTCTCTGTGTTTGAACGAGGACAGATTGTGATGGCCTGGAACCTTGGCGTGAGCATTTCAGAAACTACACAACTTCTTTGGTGTTACAGGGTGCTGTGGTGTCTTCAACATGTGTTGAAACCAAGGTGAAATCACTTCCAGATGTCATAGGGCTGGGCGTCCACATCTGATTACAGATGTAGGATGTCGTAGGCTGAGCAGGCTGTTGAAATAAGACAGGCGCTGAACTGTGGTGGAACTAACATCAGACTTTAATGCTGGGCAGAGTACAAGTGAACACACAGTGCACCAAACACTCCTATTGATGGGCCTCCACAGCCAGCGACCCATGCATGAGCCAATGCTAACAACATGACATCTGTAACTATGACTGAAATGGGCATGTGACTATCAGCACTGGATGTTGGTGCTGTGTCAGGTCATTGCAGGGTCTGATGAATCCTGATACTTTCATCATCATGCCAGAGAGAGGGTGCAAATCTGTCATCTCCCAGGGGAACTGCTCCTTGACACCTGGACTGTGGGATGGGGACAAGCTGAAGGCAGCATTGTTATGCTCTGGGGAACATTCACATGGGCATCCATGGGTCCAGTCGAGCTCGTGCAAAGCACATGATCATGAAGGAGTATCGTACACTGGTTGCAGACTGTGTACACCCCTTTATGATGATCAGGTTTCCCATAGGCGTTGACCTTTTTCAACAAGATAATGTGCCATGTTACAATGCGGCGAACACAGTGGCGAGTTCCAGTTAATGTGCTGGTCCCCCAACTCGCCAGAACTGAACCCAAACAAACACATCTGGGATGTGACTGAACGTGACATCACAACTCATGCCCCCCTCCCTTCCTGGAATTCATGGGAATTAGGTGACTTGTGTGTGCAGATGTGGTGCCAGCTCCCTCCAGTGACCTAGAAAGGCCTCATTGCTTCCATGCCACAATGTGGACTGCTGTTATCTGTGTTAAAGGTGGACTACCGGATATTAGGTAAGTCACCATAATGTTCTCGCTGATCAGTGTATATGGAACTAACTTTTCAGTGATAGAAATTGCTTCAGAGGTATTTGAATTAGTGGCTTTTGAATCTAACTGGAGACCATGATGTAGACCACAAAGCACATCATTAAGGGAAACTGAAGTGTGGTTAACAAAATAAAAAAAATACACGTTCACAGTGAAATATGTGCCTTGGCAAGTCAAACAAAAAATAATCCCAAGACAGTAAGTTAAGTGCATATTGTAGGAAATCCATGTTAGGATTATAAATTTTAAGAGGAGCAACTGAAAACCAAAAATGTGGCAAATTAGTATAAGGAAATAAATTTTCTCTCTAGTTTAGGTAGATTTGAGAAAAAAATCCTGTTTCCCAGTTTGATGAATAAACTTTGATGTGTGGCTAGTATTAATGGGACTCTGTTCTAAAAATCGTACCTTTGTTCACTAAGGACGTTCACTTTGGGACGTGGAAGGACCAAAATTGACAACATGTAAGGGAAACCATAGTGTATATATTCAAATGGATTGCCTTTGAGAGGCAGCATTAGTAGCAAAAGTAAAGTAAGGGGTATCTGTGAGGTACATAGTTTTCTGTGAATTGGTGTGTGAATGTTAAAATTTATTTTATAAAATGGTGGAAATGTAATCTTTGTTGACTCAGCTTCATATGTTGCTGTGAAAGAAAATTGCATACAGAAATACAAGTTTGGCTGTCATCTTTGTTAGAATGTTGGAAATCAAAAAAATCCTAGGTTTGGCAAATGAAATGGCAGAGGAATTTACTGTACTATGGTGGCAGAACAGTAAAGATTGACTGTAGGAAAATGTTATGATATAAACTGAAATATTGTGGTCTACTGTATGGTGATACTGTGTGTCAAAATGGTATTTCTATGAAGGACATATAAGATATGCATGTGACGTAAGGAATACAGTACCACAGACAACAATAATCTCTATATGAAACAGAGCTTGTGATGCTCCCCGAGTCTTTGTTGTGTAAATAAACTGGTTTCACTACTTCTTTGTCATAGAAAGCATCCTATATCTGGTAAACTGAAGCAGTCCAGCAACTGGAAGAGAACTATGTGCAACACATATGTTATCACTCTGTCTCTCTGCTTAAAAGGAAAATTGGTTCTACTGACTCACTTCATTTATGAAGTATGTAGGAAATGTCTGCCATTAAAATGCTCTGAAACGATTGAATTGTATTTTAACTGAATTAAGTACCAGTTGTGTTAGACACAATTTACTTTTGTTTACTCTTGTTTTACAATATGATGCAATTCATAGCCTCCACTAGAAAATTTGCTGTACGTGCACTCCTATCATAAACTGTTCCAACTCAGTTTCTGTGAAGGCATATTTCATCAATATAAAATCCATCAGTGTCATACAACACTTTTTTATTTAACGCAAGTGTTCAATTTTCTTCATCTTCTCTTTTTACCATTTGTACCTGAGTGCATTATAGGTGCTCCGTCTCAATAAACTTCCTTTTCTTAAGTGCTCCATCTACAAATTTTGTATTTTCTTTATTAAAACTTTTATCCGTTATGGATGTAGGACATAGCTGCTGTGATGAATAAATGACTGCAGCCAATCTCCGTAAAAGCGGCTGTTTGCAGTCATATCTGATAACCATTCCTCTTTATTTATTTTTTCCCCTCTGTTGCTGTGCGTTTTTGTTTCATCTATGCTTTTGCATTTACTCAACCATTTGTTTAACTGAGACTTATCAGCTGCCATGTCCATCGCCTATAACTTCAAAAGTTCACAAAACTCATCTGTTTTAAGTACTGAATTAGTAGTTTCCCACATTTTACTTGTTGTCACACTTTCCAAAACGGATTCTGGGTGACTTTCCAGTGAATTCCTTAATTTCCCATGAAATCTGCTTTTTTACTTTCTACATGAAGAAGTCCCTTGCTCCAAAGACAAACATTGTGTACTCACCCCTCCTCCTTCCCTGGCTTTCCTTGTCACTGGACAGTTGCACAGGTTTTCCTTTTATTGTAATTTAATTAGTAATCCTATTCATTATGAATAATGATAGGTGTATAGCAGCACCCATCGAGCCTAATGAGGACAGATCTGCAATTGAATCTTTATTTTTTGTAGTATTGTGAGCTGGTGTGTGGAGTACAGAGAAAAATAGGAATAGTGGAAGTCGTGGGGGATGAAGGAAAGGTGACAGGTTACAGGGGATACTCATCTGTGGGTATGTAAGATGCACAGGTAAAGTACATTTAGAGAAAATATCAGCTTGTGAAAGTCTGTCCAGTGAGTGCAGGATACCAAAACAACAAATAACAAAATGTATATTCTATGAACATGACCAGGAGAAAAAGAGATTAAAATACTAATAGGAACAGCATCAAATACCATAACTTAATGATACTGAGAGATGTAAGAAAAGTTTGAAACTTTGTGAAAGATAGTACAGTAATTAAGAAATCAGTAACACATTTGCAGAACAAACCAGAACAAAACCAACTAGTATATAAGCTCTGGAGAGCACATACTGTACCAGATAGAGGAGAGTTGAAATTACTATGGAAGAGGCTAGAGTAAAGCTCTATCTATTCAAAAACACAGTTCTGAGAGCTGTTTTGCAGAGGAATGTCAGCTTAGACTTGCACTATCATTTAACACACACACACACACACACACACACACACACACACACACACACACACACACACACACGAGACACACCACAGGAACCTAAGGTTACTGGTGTCATAAGTGGTATCTATATAATAGTGATTGTACATCAAGCAGGGAAATCTTTGCTGTTGTAATTCGGGCTTTGGCACATGTAAAAAGTGACTGTTGCATGTCCACTTGAAAGTGCCCTGTCCAAAAATAAACCTGTGACTAACATTTTACAAAGTTCTATTAAACCTAGTGTTAGGAAGAAGATAAGCAAAAATAAATGAAGGGATATAGCTCAGAGTTGTGAACACAATGCGAGACTGGACAATGGAATTAGAAATATATGCAGTGAGATTAAGGTGAGTGGTGTAGTATGAGGCTGAGCTAGTGCAGTACCAGAGATGAGATGAGTATGAGGCAAGAAAAAAAGAAAAAAAAAGATGATAGAATAGTGCAGGTAGGCCTAGGCATCCCGAACCATTCAAATTTCTCCTTGACACCTCTGCTTAGCTCACTTGACCAATCTGTTTGGTAATCTCATTCCATTTATCTCATGTAGTGTCATTCCCTTGACCTAATGAACTTTTTCTTAAATTACAAACAGCATATGATATGATAGTTCTATTTACATCATAGCCAATTTCCTGTTTGAAACGTGCCCAACTGGTGCATGTGCTTCACCACCTGTCTCCATTCCTTGGACTATGTAATGCCCCTTCTCCTTCCCCCTCCCCAGATTGCAGCCTTCCTTCCAGGCTGCAACCACCTCGCTCCCAGACTGCGTCCCACAGCCCACTTCTTCCCCCGCCCCCCCCCCCCCCCCCAATCCCCCGGACTGCGTCAGACTTACCCCCCCTCCGCTGGACTGCGTCAGACTTACCCCCCCTCCCCCAGACTGCACCAGACTTCTTACCCCCCCTCCCCCGGACTGCGTCAGACTTTTTACCCCCCCCCCCTCCTCCCCCGGACTGCATCCCACTTCTTACCCTCCTCCCTCCAGACTGTGTTTCACTTCTTAACCTCCTCCCCCAGACTACAACCCACCTCTCCCCCTCCCCAGACTGCATCTTGACCCATCTTTCCGCACCACTCTGTACCCCCATCCCACCCTTCCCCTCCAGACAGCATCACACCTCTTCTTTCCCTCCCAGATTGCATCTCAACCCTCTCCCACACCCACAACCAGTCTGTGTCTCACCCCTTCACCTCCACTGTGCTGTGCCTCACACATCCTTCCCTGCCATTAGACTGCACCCTGCTTTTCCTGCCCCACTGCCAAGCTTCCACATATTCAGACACTGTGTAATTGTTCTGGTTAGTCTCTCCACACTGCTCTGCTTCCACTCGGTGTTTCTCCATTTTGTGCATTGTCTGGTATCCTTACTCAGTTCTTGCATCACACAAGGGACCCTGTGCATTTCCCTATCACCTCCACCTGGTCCCAACATCTCGTCCACAGCTCACCCCACACAGAAGGTCCTTATGTGTCATGCAATGCACAGCAACATCAGACCTACCTTCCTCCCTATGCACCTCTGTATTTTTCTTCACATTTTCATCTCATCTCTCATAATGTAGCACTACTGACCACTGCACACACACACACACACACACACACACACACACACACACACACACACACTCTCTCTCTCTCTCTCTCTCTCTCTCTCTCTCTCTCTCTCTCTCTCTCTCTGCTCTGCCACAGTGGTTATCTTCCTCAATTCAGTACTAGTATTGCTGCTCCTTTTACATGCTATCCATAGTGTTTAATGTATGACATTACTAATGGAACCATTTCTGTCATTTTACTTAAGTGGCATGAGATACTTGTTTCTTTCCTCTTTCTAGTTCTCTGCAGCATGTGATAGCGTTGTATAGATTATGTTGGTGAGTTCTGAGTGTTGTATATGATTCTTAGTTATTTAATTGCATAATTTTGATATTAATATGCAATAAATAAAGTTGACTCCTGCTGTTTTGGTGTATGCTGTATGTGTGAAAGCTGTACAGTTACATGCTTGTGTCAGCACATCATAATAGAGAGAATGTAGACTTCCATACCCAGCTATGGTGTTGTGCATAATAGGTCAGCAGTCTATTGTTTTACCAATGTTGAAGGTGGAGATTATCATCCCCATTCACTCTAAATTGCTATACCAGTACTACCATAAATGTTTTATACATGACTGCTTAATTAAAAGGTTTTGCAACTAATATAGTATGGCTACTTTTAAATGCTTTTTAACATGTCTTTGCATATGTTCTTCAGAAAGCCCCTTTCACAGCATTTTACACCTCTTTGACATTGTTGTATTCTAATATCTTTGTTATTTCAATGCCCTATGAAGTGTTGTAATATTAGTGTTGACTGCATTTCCTGTATATATACAGTGTGAAACACATAACAGGGGCATCTGTAATATTTAATAAAAGTTTCAAGATATCACAACAGGGTTTCCAACAAGTGATACTGTGTAAAAGGGTGAGTAATTTGTGGTATGTTAATTCTTGTAACCTCTTTATATGCTGAGATTTGGAAGCAAGTGTGTTTTCCTATATGAAATTTTGTCCCTTTGATAGATGGTAGCAGAAAAATTTGTTTAATCTGAGGGGATGCGCTAATACTGCAGCTTTGTCTTCATTCTATTAGCATGTAAACGTAGCATAATGTAGCTTAGACTTGCTCCTCACATTTAGAAAATTATTCAGCTATTTTGCTGAAATATTTCACTGCATATATAAATAAGCTTCATAACTGCACTTTTTAAAAAGAGCTCTTGATGCTGTCAATAAAAGTGCCTTTTGTTATTTTTAAGAAATAAAAACATTTGTTGCTTCAATTTTCCTGTAAATAAAATACCCCCGCCCTCCCCCTCCGCCCCTTTGCATGCTATCATTTGCCAGGAAAATGGTTTTGAGATCTCAAAACAGTTTATGAAAAATAGCATGAGCATCCTTGTACACTGACAGAGGGGAAAAAAATCGCAGCACCAAGGAAGAGTTGTGTTATGTAAATCAAAGTTAGTTAGTGCGTTTCTGCGTCTGAAAGATGATGTCTGTTCAAATTTTGCACCAGTTTTATAAGAGTGGCATTAGTAGCACCACTATGAGGATGCAAATCAGATTTGCTTCCAATACACGCTGTAATGGTCATGAGCGTTAGTTATTTTGAGAATGGACATGGTGAGTTGATGTCAGTGAAGAATACCTTTAAGGTGACTAAGAGACCATTATCGACACCTAACTGAGACTGAATGAGGTTGTGTTATAGGGCTGTGAGAAACTAGATGCTCCTGCAATATTGCAGAAAGGCTCAGCAGGAATGTGGCCACTGTACATGATTGCTGGCAAAGGTGCTCGCGAGAATGTATAGTCACAAGAAGACAGGGCTCTGGATGGCTACATGGCACTACCAAGAGGGAAGACCATCATGTTTGACATATGCAGCAGCAATGTGAGCAGCAGTTTGTATCACAGTGACACAACGAACTGTTAAAAATTTATTATGTCAAAGACTACTTTGAGCCAGATGCCCTGTAGCATGCATTCCACTGACCCCAAGCTACTGCTGTTTGTGACTTCAGTAGTGTGAAGGGAGAGCTCATTAGAGGGTAGAGTGGAAGTCTGTTGTGTTTTCTGATGAAAGCTGGTTCTGCCTCAGTGCCAGTGATGACTGTGTGTCGGTTAGAAGGAAGCCGGTTGAAGGTCTGCAACCAACCAACCTGTCTGCATACTAGACACACTGGACACACACCTGAAGTTATGGTCTAGGGTGTGATATTGTATGGCAGGTGGAGCACTCTCACGACTGTTCCGTGTACCCTGACTGTAAATTTATACAGCAGTCTGGTTATTCAACCTGTTATGCTGCTATTCATGAACAGCATTCCAGGGCGTGTTTTCCAACTGGATAACACTCACCAGCTTATGCTGTTGTAAAACAACATGCTCTACAGTGTGTTGATATGTTGTCTTGACCTGCTCAATTACCAGATCAGTCTCCAATCAAGCACATATGCTACATCATTGCATGACAACTCCAGTGGCATCCACAACCAGCATTAACTGTCCCTGTATTGACCAACCAAGTGCAACAGGCATGGAACGCTCTCCCACAAACTGACATCCAGCACCTGTACAACACAATTCGTGCATGTTTGCATGCTTCCATTCAACGTACTGCGGGTTACACTGGTTATTAGTGCACTAGCATTTCACATTTGCAATGGCTCATTTCACACTTACATTAAACTCTGATGTTGCAATGTTCATTAGTTAATTATGTTATCTAGACAAGTGTATTCCCAAAATTTCATTACTCTACATTAATTATTTTTTGGTGTTACAGTTTTTTTCCATCACTGTATATGAATGAATTACTCCTATAAAGTCATGATTTGAAATAATGTGTTTTAAGTTTGGTAGCAAACATGTTAATGGATAACTCCAGAACTGTGGTTACAAACGCAATTTTCAAATGCTGTACCAACTGAAAGGGGAAACTTCTTACGGTTATTGAAGATTCTAGAATCACATTTGTGTTCCCTGCACTGCGTGCCAAACGGAGGTACATGCATTATGCCATGGGGCTTCTTATGGTGTCGACTGCCTAGTTAATTTAGACCAAGTGATTTGGCCATTATCAGATGTGCCGGGAGCAATTGTATCTCATCTACATAAAGTAGCAATTTTCTAGCAAACAAAGATTACACTGATGTAAAGAATACAAGTAATGAATGAGAGCAAAGAAAAATCCTTCCTGTTGGTCCCTTCTTAGGTGAACACCCATCGTCCAAAACTTTTTCAGTGAGTTAATTCCGTCTCTGATCTGTGATTCAGGAAGATCTTCGTAATAAACATAACAATGGCAAAATGCTACTCTTTTAAAAAAAATGCTTGAAAATTAAGGTGTATCTTAAAGTCCGTAGCATCTTATAGTCCATAAAATATGGTAGTTAATTCTTCATGTGAAATTTACCACTCTCTCCATTCTGCTAAAATCTTTGGCATCAGCTACTTAATACACTTTTAATTGTCAGTCATACAATATCATATTGTGCACTTTTTTTATGTCCTGATATGCTTTACACTGTGTACCCAAAGTTTTCAAGAACATTTTTTTAAAAAGATTTATTGCATTTTGACAGTCTGCAGAAAGAAATTGGGAGCAGCAGCGATTGCAATGCACTAGTTATAAAATATTATATAGAACATTCTTGAACATATAAAAACACTTTCCTTCATAAGTGGTAACCAGTTTTGACCTAATGTGGATCATCTTCATACCACACTCTAAGAGTACAACAGAGTAGAGGGAAACAGTTAACACAATAAACATAAAATTAAACAATGTTATATCAAGTGATGATGTGTGGAGACTTTGGCGTGGGGCAGGGACAATGGATACCACTCATTGATGTTGACTGCCAACTGTGGCAGTGTCATGAAGTTAAAGAGCAGAAGCCCTGCCCCTCACCAGTCACCTGACGTCATCTTTAGCCAGTAGCATACAACTTATGCAGTACATGTCATACAGCATGAATATAAACCTTAATACTATGCTGAGTATTAGCATAAGTTATATCTAAGTAACAATTTATATCTTATACAGTTAAAATTTTACATAATGTAACATTGAAAAGCCAGTACCATCAGTTAACATGTTACTAGACTGCCCTCTGCGGGACTTAAATGTACACAGAGATGGGCTGTAGGATGCCACTGTTTACCTATTGACACGGACACCATGCTGTGTTCAGTTTGACCACGTATGATCTTCATGTTTGCATTGGGTGTAAGGCGTCCTCCAACACCAAACGCCAACATTTTATGAAGTGCCAAGTACTGCAGAAAACCCATGTAACTGTTTTCCAGCACTGCCAGTAACAAGGCAACCCTAATAATATGTACAGAATGGCACTGCATAACACGTTGGTGGTTGATGTTGAAGGAGCAGACCAACACAAATGTGAAGATCATACACGACCAAACCAAAAGCAGTATGGCAGCAGCACAGCATATTTGATCACTATTGTTAAGGCATCCATGTCATTAGGTAGCCAGGAACATCCTACTGCCCATCTTTGCTGTCTACAAAATCCCATGGAATGCAGTCCAGTAACATGTTATCGAATGTTCTTGGCCGACGAATTATATTTTTTCACGCTCTAGTGTGTAAATTTTAACTATGTAACATATAAATTGTGACTGTATGTTAAGTTAATTCCTATATATTTTAGCTCCAGAGCAGAAAACTTTCGCAAACAGTTTTTTGTAATTAAATTCAAGACAATGATTACACAGCATTCTGTATGTATTGTCAGGGGTATCTTTTATTCATTATTACTTAATAAAATACAAAACTTAAAAAATATTCAAACTACATTCCTTCCTCTTCTGTGCATTGCTGCGACTGTTTTGCCCAGTCCGCATAGGCTACATGGAGGATGTCATCAGGAATCTCCTTAAGGCAGCACGTGAATGCCACTTTTACCCCCTCCATTGGCCCATGACAGTGTCCGTTCAAGCTTCTCTTTATCCTCAGAAACAAAATTAAATCCGGTGGTGCCAAGTCAAGGCTGTACGGTGGCTGAGGCAGTGTTGCCACATTGCTCCTGATGAGAAACTCTTGCACAACGAGGGCATTGTGGCTCAGCACATTGTTGTGATGTAAAATCCAGTCTGTTTGTGATGTCTTTCCTGATGCATTTCACCCTCTCCCACAGCTGTGCAAGGACTTGAGTGTAAAACTGCCAATTAACTGTTTGTCCTTGAGGCACAAATTCCTTGTGAATTACATCATTAGAGTCAAAAAGACAGTGAACATTGCCGTAACCTAGGATTTACTCGTGTGTGTGCCACTCATACTGTGTCTTTTTGATTTGTGATTGTAATCAAAAATTCATGTCTTGTCACCTGTCACTTCTCTGTCCAAAAAATTATTGTCACTTTTGCGACATTACAACTATTCACGACTCATCGACACCTACATCTCCTCCTGTTCATTGGCAAAAACCTCTTTACACACACTTTCCTTATCCCTAATTTGTCTCTCAAAATGTGATAGATGTTTTGAGATCAGCTAATTATGATCCTCGGACATCATTCTCACATTCAACTGTCTATCCTCATTCAAAACTTTTCACACATTCTCCAGATTTTTTTGCCTATTGGGACATGACAGATGCCTGAAGCACTCATTGTCATCAGTGTTCTTTTGGCCCTCCTGAAACACCTTGTACCGCTTATAAATTCTTGGCTGTGACATACCTATGTGGCTTCATCCTTAAAGCCACCCCGAAATAGGCCTTCCATCTCAGAGCCTGATTTTTTAGTTTAGCGCAACATTGTGTTTCAAATCATTACTTGATTAACCACTGCATCTCGAATCTCAGCACATAACCAAAACATACCATGTGCGAAATGCAGTCCTCACTCTGTGAATGCCTTAAGGTGCTGAGCCAAGATGCATTCATTAGCCTAGACCCCTCACCACCGTTTCCTCTGAAAATCACATTGCTCTAGTGCTTCTGGTTTGCTGTAGAATATAACTCCCAAATCTTTTAGGACAA
This sequence comes from Schistocerca americana, assembly GCF_021461395.2. Taxonomy (NCBI): domain Eukaryota; kingdom Metazoa; phylum Arthropoda; class Insecta; order Orthoptera; family Acrididae; genus Schistocerca; species Schistocerca americana. The sequence goes on from NC_060130.1 coordinate 612,833,512, forward strand.
ACTCTGTATTAGAAGTTTGGATTAACATTCACATGGATCATCTTAACTGTTGGAAACTGCAGAGCAGACATTTTCATCCGTGTGGGATGAATTTCAGTTACTGAAAATCCATCTAAACCCAAAAATTATATAATTGCATGATGTTCCATATTATTTGTTGGAATAAAAAGCGTGCACACGCAACCCCCCCCCCCCCCCACACACACACACACACACCACTACTTAAAACATCATATAAGCTAAACTATTCTTCAGATTCAGTTAGTACTTGGCTTATATTGCAGCACAGTGTGTGTATCAATGCCATGTCTACCTACACATCCTGTCTTTGCCCTCATATATAAAATAAGCACACTTCTCAAAATTTTTCCACTGTTAAAAGTGTTAGTAATATAACGAACAACAAGCAACACCCATTGTTGTTGTGTAATTTATCTTCAGTCGTCAATTTCATTTTTAAAATTACTCTACCTTCTAAAATAAGGTACTACAACCCTCATGCCCTCTACCAGCAACTACTTGCACTCATGCGGTAAGTATGGCTCATTGTCTGTCTCAGTTTCCACAATGACTTAGTAGTGGCTGTCTCTGCATACAATGTTATCATATCTTTATCACAACTGAGATAGCTCTTTCTCTCAGTAATATCGGGAGTTCCACACTGGCAAATTGCTACTGTTCTATATTTACAGGATTTTGATGTCTCAATTTCATGTTGTACCACTGCTTGACCCTACTTTTCGGGTCCAAATTAGGATGTCCCTCAGTGATGACCCTCAGTTATCTAAGATTATTGATGGATGTTTCAACACCCATTGCATTTGTTGATGCCAGGATATGTGCTTTACAGAACACTGAGAGATGGTATTGGTTTATGGGTTAATGAAATTCAGCCAAGAGAGTACTTTCCTATCTCCCTCATAATAGGCACTATTAGCTTTTTCACTTAACAACATCTTATTCAGATGTATGCTGTAGATTGAACCTGAAGATGTGATTCATTATAGTGAAATCGGTTGTACTTTGATTCCACAACAGGCATGAATTATTAGGTAAAAGCAAAATTCGCGAAGTTTTTACAGAAGCTTGAAATTCAGCGCGATCTTCATTGCAAGTTGCTTTTAAGAATTTGCACAACAAAACTCTGTCTCAAACTCTAACTGAAAATGCACAGATACTCTGGTTGTATGCCAAGTACACCATCGGCAAGACGTAATCAATACCTTCACTCCACAATAAGAATGGTGACGAAAGTGCCACTATAGCAGAATTACTAAACACAGTTTTCCAAAATTGCTTCACCAAAGAAGATGAAGGAAATATTCCAGAATTCAAATAAAGGTCAGCTACCAATATGAGTAACTTAGAAGTAGATATCTTTGGTGTAGTGAAGCAGTTTAAATCAGTTAATAGAGGCAAGGGTTGTGGCGCAGATTGTATACCAGACAGGTTCCTGATCTATGTAACTATTTGGAGATTAGTGTTTGCAGTTTATGTAGTCTTGTAGTCTTGTAGTCTTGTAAATTCCTTAGCTCCTCACACCCCTTTGACTGACTGTCTACTCACGCTGTCCCCCTCATTGCCCGTCTTCTCGCCCCACCTCTCTCACTGCCCGTCTCCTCGCCCCGCCTCTCTCACTGCCCGTCTCCTCGCCCCGCCTCTCTCACTGCCCGTCTCCTCGCCCCGCCTCTCTCGCTGCCCGCCTCTCTCGCTGCCCGCCTCTCTCGCTGCCCGCCTCTCTCGCTGCCCGCCTCTCTCGCTGCCCGCCTCTCTCGCTGCCCGCCTCTCTCGCTGCCCGCCTCTCTCGCTGCCCGCCTCTCTCGCTGCCCGCCTCTCTCGCTGCCCGCCTCTCTCGCTGCCCGCCTCTCTCGCTGCCCGCCTCTCTCGCTGCCCGCCTCTCTCGCTGCCCGCCTCTCTCGCTGCCCGCCTCTCTCGCTGCCCGCCTCTCTCGCTGCCCGCCTCTCTCGCTGCCCGCCTCTCTCGCTGCCCGCCTCTCTCGCTGCCCGCCTCTCTCGCTGCCCGCCTCTCTCGCTGCCCGCCTCTCTCGCTGGCCGCCTCTCTCGCTGCCCGCCTCTCTCGCTGCCCGCCTCTCTCGCTGGCCGCCTCTCTCGCTGGCCGCCTCTCTCGCTGGCCGCCTCTCTCGCTGGCCGCCTCTCTCGCTGGCCGCCTCTCTCGCTGGCCGCCTCTCTCGCTGGCCGCCTCTCTCGCTGGCCGCCTCTCTCGCTGGCCGCCCCCTCACCCTGCACCCTGCATCTCTCTCTCTCTCTCTCTCTCTCTCTCTCTCTCTCTATCTCTATCTCTATCTCTATCTCTCTGCGCCCGGCTCCTCACACTCCTCACACTACTCACACGTGTGCCCTTCTGCCTCCTCCTCCCCGCCCGTCTGCCCTTCCGCCCCACTCCGCACACCCGTCTGCTCTTCTGCATATTTCTATATTTCTGCAAAGATACAAAAAAAGTGAAAATAGAAGGAAACAAAACCAAACATTCAACACAAAACAAAAGAAATTTTACCAGACAATAGATAACACACACATTAAAATAGACAATCCACCAAACATAACAGACATGGAACACTTCTGGAGTAACATATGGTCAAACCCGGTACAACATAACAGGCATGCACAGGGGATACAAGCAGAAACAGACACATACAAGATGATACCACAAATGCCTGAAGTGATAATTTTGCAACATGAAGTCACCCAAGCAATTAATTCTACTCACAATTGGAAAGCCCCTGGAAAAGATAAAATAGCAAATTTCTGGCTAAAGAAGTTCACCTCAACACATTCACATCTAACTAAATTATTTAACAGTTACATTGCAGACCCATACACATTCCCTGATACACTTACACATGAAATAACTTATCTGAAACCTAAAGATCAAGCAGGCACAGCAAACCCAGCTAAATATTGCCCCATAACATGCCTACCAACAATATACAAAATATTAACTTCAGTCATTACACAGAAATGAATGACACATACAACACAGAACAAAATTATAAATGAAGAACAAAAAGTCTGTTGCAAAGGAGCTCGAGGATGTAAAGAGCAACTGATAATAGATGCAGATGTGACATATCAAGCTAAAACTAAACAAAGTTCGCTACACTACACATACATTGATTACCAAAAAGCTTTTGATAGTGTACCCCACTCATGGTTACTACAAATATTGGAAATATACAAAGTTCAAAATCTGCAGATGTAGAGGTAATTTCGGGAGTACCGCAGGGAAGCGTGATAGGACCTTTATTGTTTACAATATACATAAATGACTTAGTTGACAACATCGGTAGCTCCGTAGGCTATTTGCAGATGACACGGTTGTCTACAAGAAAGTAGCAACATCAGAAGACTCGTACGTACTCCAGGAGGACCTGCAGAGGATTAATGCATGGTGCGACAGCTGGCAGCTTTCCCTAAACGTAGATAAATGTAATATAATGCGCATACATAGGGGCAGAAATCCATTCCAGTACGATTATGCCATAGGTGGTAAATCATTGGAAGCGGTAACGACCGTAAAATACTTAGGAGTTACTATCCGGAGCGATCTGAAGTGGAATGATCACATAAAACAAATAGTGGGAAAAGCAGGCGCCAGGTTGAGATTCATAGGAAGAATTCTAAGAAAATGTGACTCATCGACGAAAGAAGTAGCTTACAAAACGCTTGTTCGTCCGATTCTTGAGTATTGCTCATCAGTATGGGACCCTTACCAGGTTGGATTAATAGAAGAGATAGACATGATCCAGCGAAATGCAGCGCGATTCGTCATGGGGACATTTAGTCAGCGCGAGAGCGTTACGGAGATGCTGAACAAGCTCCAGTGGCGGACACTTCAAGAAAGGCGTTACGCAATACGGAGAGGTTTATTATCGAAATTATGAGAGAGCACATTCCGGGAAGAGATGGGCAACATATTACTACCGCCCACATATATCTCGCGTAATGATCACAACGAAAAGATCCGAGAAATTAGAGCAAATACGGAGACTTACAAGCAGTCGTTCTTCCCACGCACAATTCGTGAATGGAACAGGGAAGGGGGGATCAGATAGTGGTACAATAAGTACCCTCCGCCACACACCGTAAGGTGGCTCGCGGAGTATAGATGTAGATAGATGTAGAAGTAGATCCTGAATTGATACAGTTCCTAAACATACTAATGAAAAATTGGAAAACCACACTTAATATCCAAACAAATTCAAATAATATCACATCACAGCCAATACAGATTAAGTGTGGAATATACCAAGGAGACTCATTAAGTCCTTTCTGGTTCTGCCTTGCTCTGAACCCACTGTCCAACATGCTAAATAATACAAATTATGGATACAATGTTACTGGAACATACCCACACAAAATCACACATTTGCTATACATGGATGATCTAAAACTACTGGCAGCAACAAATCAACAACTCAACCAATTACTAAAGATAACAGAAGTATTCAGCAATGATATAAATATGGCTTTTGGAACAGACAAATGTAAGAAAAATAGCATAGTCAAGGGAAAACACACTAAACAAGAAGATTACATATTTGATAACCACAGCGACTGCATAGAAGCGATGGAAAAAACAGATGCCTATAAATATCTAGGATACAGACAAAAAATAGGAATAGATAATACAAATATTAAAGAAGAACTAAAAGAAAAATATAGACAAAGACTAACAAAAATACTGAAAACAGAATTGACAGCAAGAAACCAGACAAAAGCTATCAATACTTATGCTATACCAATATTGACCTACTCATTTGGAGTAGTGAAATGGAGTAACACAGACCTAGAAGCACTCAATACACTTACACGATCACAATGCCACAAATATAGAATACATCATATACATTCAGCAACAGAAAAATTCACATTAAGCAGAAAGGAAGGAGGAAGGGGATTTATCGATATAAAAAACCTACATTATAGACAGGTAGACAATTTAAGAAAATTCTTTCTAGAACGATCAGAAACTAGCAAAATACACAAAGCAATCACTCATATAAATACATCGGCTACACCACTGCAATTTCATAACCACTTCTACAACCCTTTAGATCACATAACATCAACAGATACGAAGAAAGTAAATTGGAAAAAGAAAACACTACATGGCAAGCACCCGTATCATCTAACACAGCCACACATCGATTAAGACGCATCCAACACATGGCTAAGAAAAGGCAACATATACAGTGAGACGGAAGGATTCATGATTGCAATACAGGATCAAACAATAAACACCAGATATTACAGCAAGCATATTATTAAAGATCCCAATACCACAACAGATAAATGCAGATTTTGCAAACAACAAATAGAAACAGTAGATCACATCACAAGTGGATGTACAATACTAGCAAATACAGAATACCCCAGAAGACATGACAATGTGGCAAAAATAATACATCAACAGCTTGCCTTACAACATAAACTTATAAAACAACACGTTCCCACATACAAGTATGCACCACAAAATGTACTGGATAATTATGAATACAAATTATACTGGAACAAAACCATTATAACAGATAAAACAACACCACATAACAAACCTGACATCATACTCACCAATAAAAAGAAGAAATTAACACAACTAATCGAAATATCCATACCCAGTACAACAAATATACAAAAGAAAACAGGAGAAAAATTGAAAAATACATCCAACTGGCTGAGGAAGTCAAGGACATGTGGCATCAGGATAAAGTTGACATTATACCAATTATACTATCAACTACAGGAGTCATACCACACAATATCTACCAGTACATCAATGCAATACAGCTGCATCCAAACTTATATATACAACTACAGAAATCCGTAATTATTGATACATGTTCAATCACCCGAAAGTTCCTAAATGCAGTATAACATATACCGTACAGTTAAAAGGAAGTGACGCTTGATCAAGGTCCGCGTCACTTTCCATTTTTATCCAGACCTAACGTCTGAGAAAGTAAAGAAATAATAATAATAATAATAATAATAATTATTATTATTATTATTATGTATATTGTTGGTAGGCATGTTATGGGGCGATATTTAGCTGGGTTTGCTGTGTCTGCTTGATCTTTAGGTTTCAGATAGGTTATTCCATGTGTAAGTGTATCAGGGACTGTGTATGGGTCTGCAATGTAACTGTTAAATAATTTAGTTAGATGTGAATGTGTTGAGGTGAACTTCTTTAGCCAGAAATTTGCTATTTTATCTTTTCCGGGGGCTTTCCAATTGTGAGTAGAATTAATTGTTTGGGTGACTTCACGTTGCAAAATTATCACTTCAGGCATTTGTGGTATCATCTTGTATGTGTCTGTTTCTGCTTGTATCCCCTGTGCATGCCTGTTATGTTGTACCGGGTTTGACCATATGTTGCTCCAGAAGTGTTCCATGTCTGTTATGTTTGGTGGATTGCCTATTTTAATGTGTGTGTTATCTATTGTCTGGTAAAATTTCTTTTGGTTTGTGTTGAATGTTTGGTTTTGTTTCCTTCTATTTTCACTTTTTTTGTATCTTCTAAGTCGTTTGGCCAGTGCTTGTAATTTCTGCTTCTTTTCATCTAATTGCTCTATCACTTCTTGTTGTGAGATTTTACCTAACCTTTTTCATTTTTTTTCTGACATTTCATTTCTTATAAATTGTGTTAGCTGTCCAATGTCGTTTCTCAGTTTTTCTATTCTGATCTGTAGCCTGTGATGCCATGCAGGTTTTGTGGGTTTCTTCTGCGTGTTGGTTGGTTCTGATCTCTGCCTAGTGTGTGTATTTAGTGTCGTGAGTGCTCCTATATAAACCAGTAGTTGTAACTCTTCCATAGTTGTGTTTTCATTTATTTTGTTGTGTATGATTGTGTTGATAGTTTTTATTGTTGTTTCGACTTGTGGGTTATTTGGCGGTCTATGCAAGAATGGTCTAATGTCTGTAATTGTGTCTTTGTATTCTATATATGTCAGCTGAAATTTTTCTTCTATATCTAACATCTGTGTCACTTCGTGTTCTATTTGTGCTTGTTCTGGTGGCTGTCTTAAGATTTCGTTTTCCTCTGATTGTTTAATTGATGCGTGTTGTCCTTTGTTTGTTTGCTCTGGGATGTTTGAGTCCATTACTGTATTTTCTTCTTCTTCTTCTTCTTCTGATTGCACATTATTTTGTTCCAGTATTTGTTGTACTTGTTGTTTGATGTTTTTTAATTCTGACTGGGGTATCCTGTTATTTTTGATTATTACACGGATCTGATCAGCTATTTGTTGTTCTGTTAAAAATTTTAATTCTGGGTATCTGGTAATAAATGTTGTGTATACTTGTGATCTGTATCCAGTTGTGTTGGTTCCTAGGTTTGTTGCTTGGTAATAACAGAACGTGAGGTGTCGATTAACTTCACCTGACCATCTCATCCTCTGTCTTTGTTTTCCTTCTAGGGTGGTTGCAGGAAGCATATCCTGCAAAACACCTCTATTTGGATTTAAATCATTTTCCAGTTGGCTAGCAGTGTCGTTACCATTGTGGGCGGGCATAGGGTTCAAGCGTCGTCCCCGACCATGACGGCGCTTGTCCGAGGCTTCTTTAGTTCTGTCCTGAACCAACTAATCACACTAAAAGGGAGGTTAGCCCTATTGGTGGTTTGTTCTTTTCGCCGCCTTTTACGACTGGCAGAACATACCGGAGGCCTATTCTTTTCCCGGGCCTCCACAGGATTTATTATTATTATTATTATTATTATTACTATTACTATTATTATTATTATTATTATTATTATTATTATTATTACTACTACTGTTATTATTATTATTATTATTATTATTATTAATAATAATAATAATCAAGTCAGTATAAGAATGAGATTTTCACTCTGCAGCGGAGTGTGCGCTGATATGAAACTTCCTGGCAGATTAAAACTGTGTACCCGACCGAGACGTGTGCGCTGATATGAAACTTCCTGGCAGATTAAGACAGTGTACCCGACCGAGACTCAGTTGGGCACACAGTTTTAATCTGCCAGGAAGTTTCATATCAGCGCACAGTCCGCTGCAGAGTGAAAATCTCATTCTGGAAACATCCCCCAGGCTGTGGCTAAGCCATGTCTCCGCTATATCCCTTCTTTCAGGAGTGTCAGTTCTGCAAGGTTCGCAGGAGAGCTTCTGTAAAGTTTGGAAGGTAGGAGACGAGATATTGGCAGAAGTAAAGCTGTGAGTACCGGGCGTGAGTCGTGCTTTGGTAGCTCAGTTGATAGAGCACTTGCCCGCGGAAGGCAAAGGTCCCGAGTTCGAGTCTTGGTCGGGCACACAGTTTGATTCTGCCAGGACGTTTCAAGTCAGTATAAGACTACTTTTTCTTGCACTCTCACAGTACAATGTTTTTGAACTGTAATGCAAAGCCAGCGATTCACTTATGAAAGTTACAGACTGAATATTATGACATAGTGTAGTATTGCAAATATACCCCTAGGATAGTGACAAATTGTGGTACTTGAAAGATACTGAAACCGACTTCCCTATTGTGGTGGAAATTGACATGTTTTGCTAGTTTGCAGTTTCAGATTCAAATTGAGACTTTGGCATTTTATATTGAGACTTTGGCGTTTTATATGTCCTGTATGTGGACAGTCATAAAGATTTAATTAATCCCTCAATAAATCAAACTACAACTATGGAACTTGTTGATAGTGTTAGTGCTTCTCTATATATTTTCACTTCAATGTGACACATTTTTCTCAACAGTAGACAACTTTGCACAGATCTCAAATTGTAGAGTTCTGCATTTTATCTGTTTGGGGAACATTCCAACTCAAAAATCACAGCATTGTGCTTTCTTCATCCAAGAAAAGAAGAAGAAATCACTGTATCCAGTGTCAGGAGGATACGAGGTGTGAGGCAAAATGTGGTAGCCCAAAGAAACAACATGTGTGACTGTGTCCTAATGGACTGAGCTGGGGCATTGGGCAGCTTCCCATGGCACATCTTGAACATTATTAGAAGATTCGATTAGTGCGCTCATGTGATGGTTTACCCCTTATTGGTGTAACATGGTAGCACCCCTCCACACCAGGCCAGTCCCAGAAATAAACTGGATCCCCTTGCTGAATGGCAGTTGGGTCTTCGTCTTTTTCAGCAGTGGTGAATCCACACATTTCCTGAGCTTGCTTTACTCCTTTGTCTGGGGATCACAGTGACACACCAAGCATTTTGTTTAGCTTCTCAAGTGGTGTGCTGTGGTACTTTGGTGCAGAGATTTCAGTGTGTACGGGGATCACAGGCATGTACCTGCAAACAAACAAAAAAATTAGTTACGTAACTTTATTGCTTCAAGGTGATATTTAAAACTTTATAATTACCGCTTGTAGTTTCTATCAAAACATATTCAAAGGGTTGATAGTCCTTTCAGCACAAGTCAGTTAATTTAACTGACTTTTCATTCCTTATGTGTGTGCAGAAATTCCATTCTGATGCTATTGTGAATTCTTTATAATAATTATCCAAGTTTTTAAACAAGCAATATAAGTTGTGAGGCTGCATGTTTTTAAATTAAACACAGTCAGTATTGTATAATTCATGACCACCTCTTGTACTTCCATTATTCTTTAGCTACAGATATTTTCTACTAATTTCTGTTCTTTGTTACCTAATTATAACACTAACAGAAACATTGTATCTAGCTGATCACATGCGCACTGTTGATTAGTGCAGTAGAACCACTCACATCTGGCTACCCTTTTGACATTGTGAGTGCAGTGTCCCAGCTCTGTAGTGTATTCTACAGTACTGCCTGCCTGAGCATGAACAAATGTAATGTGATTGCCCCTCAGGCTACTAGCTTTGATGTTGGCCATAAACAGATGTGTCAAAATGAAACAGCATTTACGAGGTGCATTCAAGTTCTAAGGCCTCCAATTTTTTTTCTCTGGACTGGAAAGAGATAGAAACATGTGCATTGTTTTAAAATGAGGCCGCGTTCATTGTCAATACGTCCCAGAGATGGCAGCACCATACGGCAGATGGAATTTTACCGCCAGCGGCGAGAATGAGAACTGTTTTAAATACTTAAAATGGCAACGTTTTCCTTACTTGAACAGCGTGCATTCATTCGTTTTCTGAATTTGCGTGGTGCGAAACCAATTGAAATTCATCGACAGTTGAAGGAGATGTGGTGATGGAGTTACGGATGTGTCGAAAGTGCGTTCGTGGGTGTGACAGTTTAATGAAGGCAGAACATCGTGTGACAACAAACCGAAACAACCTCGGGCTCGCACAAGCCGGTCTGACGACATGATCGAGAAAGTGGAGAGAATTGTTTTTGGGGATCGCTGAATGACTGTTGAACAGATCGCCTCCAGAGTTGGCATTTCTGTGGGTTCTGTGCACACAATCCTGCATGATGACCTGAAAATGCGAAAAGTGTCATCCAGGTGGGTGCCACGAATGCTGATGGATGACCACATGGCTGCCCGTGTGGCATGTTGCCATGCAATGTTGACGCGCAACGACAGCATGAATGGGACTTTCTTTTTGTCGGTTGTGACAATGGATGAGACGTGGATGTAATTTTCCAATTCAGAAACAAAGAGCTAGTCAGCTCAATGGAAGCACACAGATTCACCGTCACCAAAAAAATTTCGGGTAACCGCCAGTGCTGAAAAAATGATGGTATCCATGTTCTGGGACAGCGAGGGTGTAATCCTTACCCATTGCATTCCAAAGGGCACTACGGTAACAGGTGCATCCTACGAAAATGTTTTGAAGTACAAATTCCTTCCTGCACTGCAACAAAAACGTCCGGGAAGGGCTGCACGTGTGCTGTTTCACCAAGACAATGCACCCGCACATCGAGCTAACGTTACGCAACAGTTTCTCCGTGATAACAACTTGGAAGTGATTCCTCATGCTCCCTACTCACCTGACCTGGCTCGTAGTGACTTTTGGCTTTTTCCAACAATGAAAGACACTCTCCGTGGCCGCACGTTCACCAGCCGTGCTGCTATTGCCTCAGCGATTTTCCAGTGGTCAAAACAGACTCCTAAAGAAGCCTTCGCCGCTGCCATGGAATCATGGCGTCAGCGTTGTGAAAAATGTGTACGTCTGCAGGGCGATTACGTCGAGAAGTAACGCCAGTTTCATTGATTTCGGGTGAGTAGTTAATTAGAAAAAAAATCGGAGGCCTTAGAACTTGAATGCACCTCGTACTGTTAATTTATGAGACAAAAATAAAATAGAGATAGGAAGAACACAGAAAAATGATGGTGCATAGCATCTTAAAGTCAAGCATGTGTTACATGGTATCTCATAACAGTATCATGCTTAGGTTACAGGTGGTTACAATCAAATGCTAAAGTTATATTTACACTGTCCTGTATTATGCTACATCTACCAGAGCCTTTAGACAATAGTTGTTTGTCACGTAGTTACGTTATGTTAATTTAAAATTATGCATTAATAAACTTGTTACATAATAACGATATCCATAATTTTGTCATTTGCTTTTACAATGGATGCCACAGCCTTGAATTGTCACAGTCCAGTAAAAATCAGATTGGTCACAGTGCAGAAGCAAAGCATAACAACAAATACCAATTATTTTATGTAAAAGTAGTATACACTCTTGGCCATCAAAATTGCATCACCATGAAGACAGCATGCAAATGGTTAGCATACAATGCAACCATACAAAGTAGATAGGAGTAACATTTCCTAAAACCTGTGTGTAATGAAAGATTACAAACCAGGTTTCTTATTCAGAAATCACATTTGACTGTTTGTTCCTGAAAAGATTGTCTTATGTCTCATGTAAGAAGGTGAACTGTTTACTAACAGGTGTTAGTATTTGACAGGGGCAGGATTGTGAACTGTCAAGACTGTGGTTTATCGTTCCATGATACTACTATTTGCATTGGTCGGGATTCCACAACTGTCATGTGAATATTGGAATCAATGGTTTCAGGAAGACCATATTCAATACCCCAATGACCCCATGTGACTAATGCCTGAGAGGACAGACATATTGTTTGCTCAGGCGTGCAGTATGATACAGCCACATTACGTACATTGAGTTGGAAATTTGCCCATTTGCAGCAAGATGAGTATCCACATGGACAGAGAAACGGAGTCTGGAGCACTACCGTCGTCATAGTGACCATTGTTACATCTTCCTTCGACACGGCAGCAGTGAGAAACATGCCGACAGTTATGCACCCGACGACAATACTAGGCACAGGAGTAGCACCAAATCATTTTTTGAGATGAATCTGGATTGTGCATACAGCTTTACAATAGACATATCCATGCACAGAAGCTCCGAGAAGATCAAATATTGCAAGACTGCATTTGTCGTCATCTCATGGGTCCAGCAACTGGCGGGAGAGTATGAGGTGCTACAGAGTACAGAATGTGAACATCTCTGGTTCACAAAGCTGGTAGCTTGCTCAGCAGGCATCATATTTCTTATCTGATAGGCTAGTGGCTGTGCCTTATCTTCAAGGCCTCCATAACTTTGACATTCTAGAAGATAATCGAAGGAGGTCTGTTGCCGGTGCTGTTCTGACTACATTGAAAACATTTTGTCTGTCATGGGTTGCCGCGTTACTGGCACACCGCCACTCACCAGCAGCTTTTGATAAACTCCGGCATTTAGTTGAAGCAGTGTCAAATGATGTGTCCATACGTCATCCAAGCTCAGTTCATTTCAGTGGCAAGTGTAGTGTGAGCTGTTGTTGCTGCCAGAATTGTCAGCTCAGTGTACTAAATTTTTTACCCTGGATACTCTAAAACCACACATAAATGTAATCATGTATTCTCACTATATATGTGTGTGTGCAGTAAGCAAACTACTGTTATTTGCAGTCCTCCTTAGTGTTTGCAGTTGCGATGGCAGGCAGCATACTTAAGTCATGATGATAAAATAGATCAAATTGTTTATGTTTAAAACTTTCCAGAAGCATTTGGTGCCATTAGATATCATTTTGACTGTAATATATTTTATTTTGAATGACAAATTCTTTCTCTAAAATAGTCCAGAAGTCTAAGTTACACTCTTAGTTTAGTGCTGGCATAGTGCTATTTTCCAAGACGATGGTATTGAAACAGTTTTGTTCCTCACATACCAGCTCCGTTTCCAGTGCAGCAAATATGTTTTTTCCCTGGATTGTGTATTCACCTTATAGGTGACTCAAATGAATATAAAAAGTAATGTGATAATGGAAATCCTGGGAGGAAGACAGTGGTTTGGAAAAACAACCACTCATGATGTAAAAAAGTAGTGTGGAGCAGTTTGAAAGTACGCGAGCAAGTTCTTAACAGCTTTCAAATTTGCATTCCTATCTGGCTGTGTATGCACATACCATTATTCAACCATGTGTAAACCGTGATAATTTGACTTCAACTAATATATGACTTTCATTTGTGCATACTAACCAACTTTGGGCTCGGCAGCATCCCAAACACACACCATTGATGTATTTAATGAACCTCACTGTGTATATAAGTTTGAATTGCAGCATTAATAGCTTTAAAAATACTGACTGATTTTATATCATTAATGTAAGTGTAGTCACCTGAAACTTTGAACATGTGCTAATGTAGGCTGTCCCAGCATATGGAACTGATAGATATTTCCTGGTTTTTCTTGATGAGTAGCAGCATTGATGAGATGCGAAATTTCAATGAATGCCACATCTGTCATGTTGTGATGCTATCAGTCTTGGCCAGAATATTAAGCTTACAAAGGATGAGAGTAATTAATCTGGTGTATTCATTGAATATCTTTAGAATTATTAAGATTTCCTGAAAGCTCTTCAGCACCGTCTACACAAAATGTATTTCGAGAATTATTTATTACTGCCACCAGTTATTTGTACGAAAATTATATGTAACATTGAATTAAAATTTTTGTGTTCCATTCACAATGATGCTGCAGTTAACCAAGGCATTTGACTGTGTTTATCACAAAATATTACTTCAGAAGTTGGACCATTGCACAATTCGGGGAGTAGCTCACAATTGGTTCGCCTCTTACTTTAACAACAGAAAGCAAAAGGTCATTATTGACAGTGCTGAGAATGGCTGTAATGTGGAGTCTGAGTAGGGTATGATCAAATTGGGAGTGCAACAGGGATCAGTGGTGGGGCCACTCCTGTTCCTTATTCATATAAATGTTATGCCCTCTAATATTACAGGTAATTTTAAAATATTTCTGTTTGCTAGTGACACTAACTTGGTAGTAAAGGATATTGTGTGCAACATTGGCTCTGTTTCAAATAGTGCAGTTCGTGATATAAGTTCATGGCTTGTAGAAAATAAACCAACGCTAAATCACAGTAAGACTCAGTTTTTACAGTTTCTAACTCACAATTCAAGAAAACCTGACGTTTTAATTTCACAGAATGGGCATATGATTAGTGAAACTGAACAGTTCAAATTTCTAGTTGTTTGGATAGATAGTAAACTGTCATGGAAATCCCATGTTCAAGCTCTTGTTCAAAGACTTAATGCTGCCATTTTTACTATTCGAATGGCATCTGAAGTAAGTGATTGTTTGACATGAAAATTTGTCTACTTTGCTTATATTCATTTGCTTATGTCGTATGTTATTATATTTTGGGATAATCTTCTCTTCGGAAAGGATATTTTTGGCACAGAAACAGGCAGTTCGAGCAATAAGTGGTGTATGTTCGTGAACCTCTTGTTGATCCCTCTTCATTAGGCTGGGTGTCCGCCCCGGTAGCTGAGTGGTCAGCGTGGCAGACTGGCAATCATAAGGGCCCGGGTTCGATTCCCGGCTGGGTCGGAAATTTTCTCCACTCAGGGACTGGGTGTTGTGTTGTCCTAATCATCATCATTTCATCCCCATCGACGCGCAGGTCGCCGAAGTGGCGTCAAATCGAGAGACCTGCACCAGGCGAATGGTCTACCCGATGGGAGGCCCTAGCCACACAACATTTCCATTTTTTATTAGGCTGGGTATTTTGGCATTGGCCTCTCAAAAAATTATATATATATATATATATATATATAAAATCAAAAAAAAAGATGATGTGACTTACCAAACGAAGGCACTGGCAGGTCGAAAGACAAACAAACAAACAAACACAAACATACACACAAAATTCAAGCTTTCGCAACAAACTGTTGCCTCATCAGGAAAGAGGGAAGGAGAGGGAAAGACAAAAGGATGTGGGTTTTAAGGAAGAGGGTAAGGAGTCATTCCAATCCCGGGAGTGGAAAGACTTACCTTAGGGGGAAAAAAGGACGGGTATACACTCGCGCACACACACACATATCCATCCACACATATACAGACACAAGCAGACGAGTGTATACCCGTCCTTTTGTTTGTTGCGAAAGCTTGAATTTTGTGTGTGTGTATGTGTTCGTTTGTTTTTCTATCGACCTTCCAGCACTTTCGTATGGTAAGTTACATCATCTTTGTTTTTTATATATATATATATATATATATATATATATATATATATATATATATATATATATATATATATTAAAATAGAAGGAAACATTCCACGTGGGAAAAATTATATATATAAACAGAGATGAGGTGACTTACCGAACGAACATATTTAAATATGTCTGCTTGTGTCTGTATGTGTGGATGGATATGTGCGTGTGTGCGAGTGTATACCTGTCCTTTTTTCCCCCTAAGGTAAGTCTTTCCTCTACCGGGATTGGAATGACTCCTTACCCTCTCCCTTAAAACCCACTTCCTTTCGTCTTACCCTCTCCTTCCCTCTTTCCTGATGAGGCAACAGTTTGTTGCGAAAGCTTGAATTTTGTGTGTATGTTTGTGTTATAGAGGGAAACATTACATGTAGGAAAAATATATCTAAAATCAAAGATTATGTGACTTATCAAATGAAAGTGCTGGCAGGTCGACAGACACACAAACAAACACACAAAATTCAAGCTTTCACAACAAACTGTTGCCTCATCAGGAAAGAAGGAAGGAGAGGGAAAGACGAAAGGGTGTGGGTTTTAGGGGAGAGGGTAAGGAGTCATTCCAATCCCGGGAGCGGAAAGACTTACCTTAGGGGGAAAAGAGGACGGGTATACACTCGTACACGCACACGAGTGTGTACGAGGTGCGGCTAGAAAAAAACCGGACTGATGCTGGAAAAAACATTTATTTACAATTATTTACAATTTCATGTTATCTCCTTCAATGTACTCTCCTCCTCGGTCTCTACACCGCTCCATACGAATTTTCCACTGTTCATAGCAATGCTGCAGATCATTTTCAGTAAGTCCATACATTACTTCCGTCGCTTTTTCTTTTACTGCTTCAACAGTCTCAAATCTAGTTCCTTTCAAAGCTGACTTGACTTTAGGGAAAAGAAAAAAGTCACAGGGGGCCAAATCAAGTGAGTAGGGTGGATGATCTAAGATGGGAATGTTGTGTTTTGCCAAAAACGTCTTCACTGACAACGCACTGTGAGCTGGGGCATTGTCTTGGTGAAGGATCCATGACTTTTTTCTCCACAAATCGTTCCGTTTCCTCCGTACTCGCTCACGTAGGGTAGCCAGGACGCTAATGTAGTAATGCTGATTAACTGTTTGTCCCTCTGGTACCCAATCAATGTGCACAATCCCTTTGATGTCAAAAAAAACACAATCCTCATTGCCTTGAGTTTTCCAATGCATCGATTGGCGTTTAGTTTGGGGATCGTAAGTAAAAAACCACGATTCATCGCAAGTAATAACATTTTGTAAGAAGGTGGGATCACTTTCAATGTTTTCCAGGTTGTCAGAACAAATCATTCTTCGGCGTTCCTTCTGTTCAATTGTGAGACACTTTGGAACCATTTTTGAACACACTTTGTTCATGTTGAAACTTTCATGAAGAATCTGCCTAACACTTTCCTTGTCAACTCCTGTTAACTCAGACACTGCTCTGATTGTTAAACGGCGATCTTGTCGAACAAGTTTACCGATTTTTTCAATGTTTGCATCAGTTTTTGCTGACAATGGTCTGCCAGTGCGAGTGTCATCACTGGTGTCTTCGCGGCCATCTTTAAATCGTTTAAACCACTCAAACACTTGTGTTCGCGATAAACAATCATCGCCGTACACTTGTTGTAACATTACAAACGTTTCACTTGCAGATTTTCCTAGTTTGAAACAAAATTTGATGTTAACACGCTGTTCTTTCTGTACACTCAACATTGTCCGACGCACAGACAAAACGTCAACAACTTAAAACAGACGCCACGGGCAGACTGAGTGCAGGAGGCAGATGAAACTCGAGCAGTAGGCGGAGCGAGAGTCACGGGACAGGCCACGCAACTTTCAGCCTTATTGCATTCGTTTTATTGTTTCACCAGTACTAGTCCGGTTTTTTTCTAGCCACAACTCATACGAGTTTATACCCGTCCTTTTTTCCCCCTAAGGTAAGTCTTTCCGCTCCCGGGATGGGAATGACTCCTTACCCTCTCCCTTAAAACCCACATCCTTTCGTCTTTCCCTCTACTTCCTTCTTTCCTGATGAGGCAACAGTTTGTTGCGAAAGCTTGAATTTTGTGTGTATGTTTGTGTTTGTTTGTATGTCTGTCGACCTGCTAGCACTTTCATTTGGTAAGTCACATCATCTTTGTTTTTAGATATATATATATATATATCTGTTTATTCCCAAGAATTAGCAGATTTCACTCTGTTAATACTCGTCAGAAATCCAGTCTGCATTTGGATCACATTTCCTTAACTCCTGTGCAGAAAGGTGTGCAGTTTACTGCCGCATCCATTTTCAATAAGCTATCACAAGAATTCAAAAATGTTAGCAGTAATCCACGCACTTTCAAATCAAAACTGAAGAGTTTCCTCATGGGTCAAACCTTCTATTTTGCTGAGGAGTGGCTTGAAAAATTAAGCTGCTTCTTATGTTATATTGTTAATTGTGTTTACTTAAACTTATGGCTTAACTTCTTTTTGGTTCATAAAAATTTTATTTTATCTGTTATTACTTTTATGTTGTAATTTCATGCACCGACAATGCCATGAACTTGGAGATTTGCTCCTCAATTTGGTCCTACAGAATTAGATGTATAAATAAATGGTTCTTATCTTTTTCTATCTCTTCATATCTCATTTCTGAAAAAAACCCATTTTCACTTGTTTTCTCCATTCCCTTCTCTTTCTTGTTAAATCCAGTTACAGTAGGTGTAGCCTAAATAATCCTTTACTTCAATGTGATTTCAGAAATGAACACATTAATTGTTGCTTCCATATGTTATCACTTTTTTCTATGACCACACACGCTTCCAATTAAAATTATTACTTCATTTGACCACAGCTCTGAGATGAAATGAAATGAAATGAAATGAAATGATCATATGGCATTAATTGGCCGGGATATCCGCTTCAGGGTTCAGCTGCCATATCGCAAGTCTTTTTAGTTGACGCCACTGCAGCAAGTTGCGTGTCAGTGATGATGGACGACACACAACACCCAGTCCCCTGCCAGGAATCGAACCCAGCCCCCCTCGCTTGGTAGGCGGTAACACTACTACTGCGCTACGGAGGCAGACAGCTCTGAGATAGTTTCTTGTAATTTTACGCCACAAACCATTCTTTGTCTTGAGAAAAAATTAAACATGCATCTTTATGTAGGTAATTTTGGTATTTGTTGTTCTGCTGTGTTTTGCCCTATTACTGAAGGGGCTATTGAAGTACTCTAAGGAAGAAGTGGTTGTATTCTCTCTTGCAGTTGTTTGCACTCCACCCAAGGTTTCTCATTATTGTTTTATTTAAAACAGTTCAAGAATTTTTCTTGTTTTCTCAAGGGTTCTTTATAGTTACCAAGCTAGGTGACACAGTTGTTAAATCCGTGGATTTCTGTTCTAGAATATTGACTCCAAGTATCCATTTAGTTACCCTAATTCAGGGTTTACGTTGTTTCTGTAAATTATTTAAGCTGAGAGTTGTTGTGTTTACTTAAACAAAACCATGGCTCTCTCTGGGTTCATGTTTCCCTACCTCCCCCAGATGACCTTCATGGGTATGGAACTAGAAATTTCATTCCTTCATGTTTGTTCCCAGATTATGTGATTGGCTAGAGCTGTGTATATTTGATATAGTCCAGAGGTGAGCCTGTAAGTTATATTTAAAATTAATATTTATAATTTGTCTGGATGGTCATCTTGAGAGAGAGAGAGAGAGAGAGGAGAGAGAGAGAGAGAGAGAGAGAGAGAGAGAGTGTGTCAAGCTAAGCTCGCCCTTTTGCTTCTCAATTAAAATTTCTGTTATTTCATCCACCTCAGAGGGCTAATTTTCTTGTATGAAATACTGTTTTTGCTATCCCAGTTCTATTTTTCTACAAGCATTTGTTTTAAATAATTTGGAGGATATGGAATCAGTCACTCTTTGTGATACTGTTATATAAATGATTCAGGATTATAGGTTAAAGAAATACACAAATAAAATGCATTATTGTCAATTAGTTCTGGAAAGTCAGTTGTGTTTCTCTTTTTAATTTTATGTACATGGAATCTCTCATGAACTGTAAGGTCCATTCTTATTGAGCTCTAGTGAAGTGTTCTGTGCATGCCAATAATTGAAAGCCATAGCCTTAATTTATTGTAATTCATGTGTTTGTTTTAGTCACCCTGGAGGTTTTTTTCCCTTTGGTTGTCTGTAATACACTCAGAATTGTACACATTCTTACAGTGACAAATATTTGGATTATATTTTAGTTCTTTGTAGTTGAGGTCCACTAAAAAACAATAATTTACTTTTCTATTTCAAAATATGATTGAATGAGCGGTGTATTACATTTTGTTACTGTGCTTTTGGTGTGTTCATTCTTGCTTTAATGACATGTTGTTAACATTATTCTTCTTCTAAATGTATTGATGCAAAATAATGTTGTTGGAAATATGGTATGCAGGCTGGAGTTATATACGACTTAACTTAGATCCACTTTTAGTTCTATGTTAGTACTGTATGCTGTTTTATGTATTAAATACCACAATTTTTCTCCACATGCCACATCTACCTATTGTATTTCTCTTGTTAGTCTAGTTTCATTACTTTTATGCATGCTGCTAAACAGTTTTGTGCAAACAATCATAGTAAGACAATTATTATTGCCATTGCATTAACTAATCTTGTGTTTGCCAAAGTTCTAACACTCATAATATTAATAGTAGCATATTTCATATTGACACTGAAGAAAAGTTGTTCCGCTTTGTTAAACATTTGGCAGAGTAATTACATTAACATAAATAGTTAACATTACTGTATGTGATCCATACATTTTTGCTGAGACTGTTTCTTTGAAAGCATATTGCGATGAATGGTTAATTGATATATTTTGTCCATTATTGTGGAAATATATAGTAATACTAAAATGAGTTGCTGGGTAGCGAATCCCTAAAATACTTTTTATCTTGTTTGTGGCATCAATATACGTGTAATAAGGAAGTAGATTGCCACTTATGATTTTTTATAAATACACAGCATATGTTCATGATGTGGAAAACATAGTGTGTGACAAATGGTTGAATCCAGGTGCTAATGTAAGCTGCTGGTTTACAAAAGTTACATTACTTATTTTGAATGCAGCTTGATGCATTCTTGTCAAGTGTGTCGATACGTATGTTTTGTGTTGCCTTTGTGTGATTCATTGTTATATTCTAGTCAGAATATTGCTGATTGGTCAGAAATACAATCAAATGCATTACAGTTATGGTTCACCATTCCTAATTCAACATTGATTTCCTGTTGAAGTACCCTTAGTCTTGGTTATGGATCATTAACACACACACACACACACACACACACACACACACAAAGATGACACCTGAGTTTTATTTGTGCACTGGCATAGCCCGTGCCCAAGTGAGACTCTCAGGCTGTCTCGAAAGAGTTAACTTTATGACTGATTCGCAAGGACAGAGTCACCTTCATTATTGTTGTTGGAATCAGTTGAAAGCACTGTCACTTAGGCTTCTTTATAGGTCTAATGATGTCACTGTCACTGGAATTGTCCTTAGAACCATAAAACAGTCATTCATACAGTTGTCCAGATCTTCATTCTCACTAAGAACATCTGAACAATCATTGTCAAAAACATCCAAAAGTATTTCAGATTCGTTCAATTCCTTCCATTTTATGAGTAACTCCATCTCTAAAAGCAGGAGCAGCTTCAAGGCAAATATAGTAACTATTTGAAATATCAAAATAGCATCAGAATGGTAAATAAGCAAACACGTATGAAGGCAATCAAGTATGATACATTTACTACTGACTTGAACACCTAAATAGATGAAGTAGTTAAAATATATCACAGCAGATGGCATCTGCAGACATCATGTAGAAAAAATTAGTTGTTTCAAGATTAGTCCCTAAATGGATGGCGTGCAATACATAAGTAAACCCAGGATCTGTCCACAATGTGTTTACTGAGGTTACATATGTCATTCCAGCTATTTAATGGCTCAACAGATGAAGATTTTCATGAATTTCTATTTTTACATCCACTCATTTTCATGCTGTCCTACTTATGTCCTCATTCTCCCCCTCAGCTTCATGTTTCAGTAGTGATCATTCTTTTGATCTGTTGTTGTCCAGTTGTGTCTAACAAATTTTTCTCTGAATTCATTTAACAATCTGCATACAGAATTTTTATTGTTTAGTTTGTCCTCTTGAATGATAAGACATTGTTTACATGTTGGATCTCATTCATTCTTGCAATGAATAAAAGATAAGGCAGAACTCCACCTTGCCTGACTCCTGCCTTTCTTCCAAACATTGTAGTCATCCCTACAAATGCTTGCAGCCTCTAACTGCAGAATCAAATATTTTCTTTATATGAAGTAAGGCTACATAAAGGTTGTTAATTTGGATGTAAATTTTTCCACAAGCTCACAAAGTTGAAAGATTAGATCGATTGTATGTCCAGTGTCTCCCAGAATCCATACTGTTCCTCAGGTTGTTTCCATTCTATAGACGGTTGTTCAGTCTTTACTATGGTTTAACTAAGATACTTAAGTAAAAATATTTGAAAATGTTTGGGAACTATATTCTAGAAGTGGTACATAAATTACTACTTAAAAGGTAAATGTTTTATGATAAAGAGGTTTGATTCAACTGTAAAAATGCATATCTCATACGTCATGAGATGATAAAAACATATAAAGGAGTCAAGAGTAGTGTGTATGGTCATGAACACTAGCTAAAGTATCGAACTAATGAAGAGAGAGTTGTTAGTCAAATATTTTCTTTAGGCACTCCTATTTGGTATACGGCAAAAACACACACAATTTATATTCAAAGCAAAACTAAGTATATATTACAAATAGAAGAAGGCATATGATATGCCTGTTTCCAAATGATCAACTGTTTTAGGACTCTCCTTTAAATGATATTCAGTATAAGGAGCCATGAAATGAAAGCAGTGCGTTTGTTTCAGTGTAGATGGAGGATATCATTTACAATAAACATTAATATGTTAGGAAATACTAATGTCGGTCTTTTGTAATTGCAACATATATGACTCCACACATGAGAAGGCACTCAGTACTTGCAGCAGTGGAGTAGGTTAGAAACGTATGAAGCGGCAATAAATGCTATTTCATATTTCTCTGCAGTCATCATGGCCAACAGTGCTGCACATCTGCATGTATGAAATCAGTGAAGTTATTAATAGGTTTGGGAGTGACTTTTGACACTCTCTGATAGTTCCATTTCCAGATTTGAGCCAAGCATTACAATACATTAGACCAGGGCTTCCCAACCTTTTCAGCTGGCGGACCTCTTCTTCAGTCGAAAATCCATGTCGGACCCCTAGTCAGTCAAGAGCACAGTAACTTTAAATTTCAGAGCGAAACCCATGGGAACTGAAAGCTTCTTAATGCAAGTGCCATGTTCCCAATGACCCCCCCCCCCCCCCCCCCGAAGTATCAATAGTCTTTGCTTTGGTTTAGAGATGAATGAAAACAACTTGAAATTAATGATCCAATTTGAATTCCCACTGTATCCAGACACTTGCTAGTGGATTTACTCCCTTTGTTCAACACACTATAGCCTGATTAAAATTACTTGGTAATTGAAATTTCACACGATGGAGCCGTCTTCCTCCAAGAGCAATCAACGTCGCGTCCAAACTGTTCGCTATTGACAAGCTGCCGCTTATGTTCTGTTCACTTCCACTGTTTGGCTACTGTTGTGTAAGGAGCATGCGTATTTCGTAACAGTCGTGTGTGTGTGTGTGTGTGTGTGTGTGTGTGTGTGTGTGTGTGTGTGTGTGTGTGTGTGTGTGTGTGTGTGTGGTTTTTCGTGAAATCCGAAGAAAAATGTTCAAATGTACGTAAAGTCTGCCTTTGGTCGTCCTCCCTCCTCATTCATTTCAACTAGAAACTTCCCTTGTTGTGAAGGTGATGGAGAAACTGCACCCTTCTTCGATGATCCTGACTTCAGCCGCCGATCCATGTTAGAAGTAATAAACTGGTCAAAAATCGACTTATGAAATAAGTAGTGCACTGACAAAGCAAGTTTCACATTTAATTATGCCTGGGGCCGCATACGTGCCAGTGAGCGCTGTGATTGGTCGACAAAGCCTGCTTCGCACATGCGTAAAACATTTAAGCGCATCTAGCGCCGTGAGCCGGTGCACAAACGACCCCCGTATTGTTGCGAAACAGTTGATCAGAGAAGCCGCATTCTCCGGCACTAAACTGTGTATACGTTCTCACTTATGAACCGCAAAGGCTGCTTGGGGATACGACCTGAAGTAAAAGTACACGTTTTTCACACACACACAAAATAGTGATAAATTTGATTTTCACATTTTTATTCAATAATTTTACTCATTATTTTACACGATTTGGTGAAAGGTGGCTGCGGACCCCCTAGAAAGAGCTGGCGGACCCCTAAGGGGTCCTCGGACCACACGTTGGGAAGCCGTGAAGTAGACTCAAATCCCTTTGCTGCCATCCAGATTTAGGTTACCTGTGGGTTTCTTAAATCAGTTATGACAAATGATTCATTTGGAAAGAACTGAGTAGTGCCTTTTTCCCATCCTTGTGCTGTCTGAATTAGTGTTTCATCTCAAATGAACTTGATATGGTGTGAAGCTAAATTCTAATATTGCTTCCTTGCTTTCAGTTCTTGAACAGTGGTAGGAGATGCTGGTCTAACTGTAATATACCTTCCAACTAAATACCACACTCATCCAAAAGGACCCATATCCTTGAAACGCATTAGCCACAAAATTAAAGTAAAACATGCCCTTTGTAGTATGTTGTCCAGCTGAGTCCTACAGGATTAAGCAATGTCACAAATGAAAAGGGAAATATCCGAGATGGAACCATCACATGACAGAAAAGGAGGTAAAAGGCTATTGTTCACCTTTGTGTTACCGAAGAGCCAGTTTGAATGAAACTGGCACCTGTACATCTAACGACACTGCTTCTGGATTTTTGATATTCCTAGATAAGAGGAGTGGAATTTTCACCATCCTGTAATAACAGTGAGCCTGAGAACTATTTTACACACAACATTCTGCACTCTATGTATGAGGATATCTTCACTGATTCACTTTTTGTTGTGCTTTATTGAGGTAACCACTACCTTTACTGAGATGGGCATTTGGCACATTATTATTCAGTGGTCTTGTATAACCTATCAAATAATGTTTGAAAGTACACTGCAAGGTGACACTATGGTTTGGACACTTGAATGATATTCTGGTGGACTAGGGATCAAATTTCTGTCTAGATATCCAGATTTATGTTCTCCACTATTCTCTTTAAACACTACAGGTAAATTCCAGGACACGTCCTTTAATAAAGCCATGGTCAGTCCTTGTCACCATTCTTGTCCACATGAGCTGTTGCTATGTGTGTAATAAAACTCAGTGTCATTGTCATGAAATACTTTTTACCATCCTCCCTAATTATTTATTGTTATCCACTAATTTATTATTACAGTGAATGGTTTCTATTTTTGTGTGCCTTTACAGCAGCATTTCCGAAGTGCGCCTCGAATGTCGAGTAGAGACAAAATCATCATCATTGAGTGTAGAG
Organism: Schistocerca americana; assembly: GCF_021461395.2. Lineage (NCBI taxonomy): Eukaryota > Metazoa > Arthropoda > Insecta > Orthoptera > Acrididae > Schistocerca > Schistocerca americana. The sequence goes on from NC_060130.1 coordinate 612,858,541, forward strand.
TCAACATCATCGACGTCTGGCTTTGGCTCTGGTGCTACAGGAAGAAATCTGACATGGACCCCACCTGCATCAGTTGAAGGAAGCACACCAACATGGACTGAAGGGACACCATCTTTCACAGAATCTTCGAGCAGTGGAGATATAGGTTAGAAAATTAAAATTTCCTTTTTGAGACTAATAATTCACACCCTTTCAGTTCTGAAATATAGTATATAATTATAACATGGTGCACTTTTTAATTTAATCATCAACAGAACTGATAAAATACTCATTATTTCTGCTACTTGATCTTTGTTGTTAGATTTAAAAATAAAAACTGCTACTGATAGTTGTTGTAAGTAGTTAGATTAACAACTACTACAAATCAGAAGAGGAAGCCATCACATCTACAAAACTGAGAAGACAGTACTGTAAGGAGTTCACACATTATGCAGCATTATGCTGTTCTAAAGTATTCACATACAAAAAGAATTTCTGGTAACTCTTGATACAGGTCTTATGGTTAATGATTAAATGTTGCTGTGCATTATTGTTTTTGCTGGACTGTGACTGTGCATAAAGGTACAACTTTATTTTTATTTTTATTTTTTTAAAGTCTTGTTTCTCATTACCTTAGGTCATTTTATTCTCTGGTGCAAATCAAATGACATGAATTCAGCTTGAATTACAGACAAATGCATGAATTTTTCATTATACTTTCTCAGCTCTATAAAATACCTATGTGCTTACATACTATTTGGTTGTTGAGCTGTTTCAAAAAGGACAAATGGACAGAGTATTCTATTTCACCTGAGTAAGTTTGCTGCTAAATTACTGACTGGCCACACATGTACTGCAAGTCTTAAATGGTGTAAATGTAGGATTGAACTGTTCCAAATGCTTCTTGCATTCTGTCTTCTTACCCTCTGTTTTCTGTCATTATTTTTTAACCTTCGTACAATGATTGCTTGTGGGATACTATTCTGAACCATCTCTGACAGGACTGCGTGATAAGTGAGTCATGAAAGAAACTATTTTATTTATAGATGACTCACTGGAGTCATCTTTAATCTCTCCATCATGTTGTTATATTTGACGTAGAGTAGAGGAAGCTTGTGGCACTTGACTGAGCAAAGCCTCAATGCTCCTGTGCTGCATAGCATTGCACATTGTGAAAGTACACCATAAACCTCAAGAAGTACAATTTTATGTTAGCAGTTGAGTGTGAATGAGTGTCTGCATTAAATGAAACATAACGTAGTCTCCGCAGTATAAAATGTGGTGTTCCCTCCAAGGAAGAAAATGGGAATTCTGGAAGTGGTACACATGGTCCTTAACAATAAAATAACTTACTTATTTTCTTTCAGTTGAGTAACATTCCTTTCATTTTGAAGTCAATGTTTTTCTCTAAAGAGAAATTGGGATCATTTTAATTACACATTTAAATTTTATTAACAGTGACTATCTAAAACTACTGTTGTAAAGTACCTTAGTAGCTAATGTCGGAAATGTGTGCTAGTATGATGGCACTGCAGAGAGAGCTATTAAAGTCCTGTAGTAAGACATTTTTGTCACCAGCATTTGGCTGTCAAGGCGGATAAAGATCCTGAGTGCCAGACTGAGAGCCAATGCCCTTGAGTTCCAAATCTCTTTGTGGTGTCTTATAGTGTAAGGGTACATGACTCTGTTGGTCCATCGGTGTCAGATAGGGACATAACAGTTTGCTGTGTGCTTAATCCTGTTACATAGGAGTATGCTATGTGCTGTTACCAAGTTTCACCATGTCTCTTCTTCCTTTCATTCCATAATCACCCATAACAACAGAAACTTAACACTTCCATCATCATGTAGCAATGTCTCCCATGTGGTACAGATAAACACTGGCCAATTAGTTACATGTTGGAGGAAAGCGAAAACAAAACCACTTCCACTAAGGACTGGCCCAGGACAGCAGTGTAGGATGCTAAAGATGCTGCATTAAGGACTGACATTCACTTTGTATGTATTTTGGGGATTAAAAACAGATTTGCAAGATGTCAGTATTCCTTCACCTTGCCTTCACATCCTTCCCCTACCCTATCCAACAGCCAAACAGCAAAATGTTTGTATTTCCTGTCCTTCTGTGCAGTTATGCTTATTTAAGAGTAATAATAAATAGAATCAACTTTTTCCTCATGAAAGTATACTGTAAGGCAATTATTGCCCATGGGTGACAATCAGATAGCAGAAGATAGGTGGTGTACAGTTATGTTATTAAGAAATAGAAGATAACTGCAGTCAGATAATTTGCATGTTTTTGTGTATATCACTGTGAAAGTAGAATTTGGTGTAAAAAATCACAAATTATTCACTTTTTATATACAGAATACAGTCTCACAGTCATCAAGTGTTCGTCTTCCCCCACATTATGTTGTGGTGCACAGTTATCTATAGAGTTCTTTCATTTTTTAAAACTCCACCATACAATTCCATTTACAACACATATACAAACTTCTCTGATGATTAAAGCAGAGTGTTCTGTCACAGTTTTACAACTATCAGTTTTGCATGCTCAAGCACATGTCAGTCATTTACATTATGCTGGAAACACTTGATCCATCATAGTAGGCAAGAGGAAGGTAACAATAAACCACCTCCACTACACCTTTTCCCAGGACAGCAAAGCTGGGTTCTTGCTCTGTTCCCAGTCCTCACTGACTAGTACAGGACCAACTTAGACATACATTTGGCATGTTACTCAAAGGACACACATACATCAACTTTACATTTATTATGTGATACTTCAGTCAAGTCAGCAACTTCCACTTTGTATTCAGTTTTCAGTGGAGACCTGAAGAAGTATCAGTTTGCCTTCTTTGAAATCTATTTACAAGGAATAAAGGGCCCATTAAGTATAAAAGTAGGACAGTGATGCACATCAGTTGTGATCATGAAAGTTATCCTATTGTCATCCAGCTGGAAAAGAGATACAACCAGTAGACATTCATAGCCTGTACTAAATAAATGTGTGAGTATGTCAGCTACTTGAATGCAAGAGCCAGCTACTCTCTTAGAGGAAATGAATAGTCTGAAAAGGAGATTAAAAAGCTTAGACCACATCAAATCAGTTTGAAAATTTACACAAGGAAACATTCTTCTGTTTGTGTTTTACAAACTTGTGCACAGTCTAGGTTTAGTATTCTGTTTTCTAACATTAATGGCTAGAAAACTGATGTGGAACACAGAACCTATTTTGTGTGCGATAGAATTTGCAGAAAACAAGAAGAAGTGATTGTAGTAGTTGTAATGTTTCATCATGAGCCCACAATCTATTCAATTAAATTTATAAAGTTTCTACTGCAGGTAAGATGTTTTCCAAATATACCTACAATAATGAGATTTATCAGATCCTGTACCTAATGTGGTGGTTGGTTTGAGCAAGATAATACTTCACTAAGTGTGGCTCTATTGGAGAAGGTATGCCATTTTCTCCTCCTGACTTCAGAATTAGTTTATCCACCCAGTTGTAAGGGGTACCTACATCTTGATATTAAATTCATATCATGGTATGGCTTAATTTTTTTCCCCATACACAGAAGACATTGACAGACATGAATGTCATATTAACTGCTAACGAAAATGCTAGAAATGATTAGAGAATTGAACTTCAGAGATTTCAATTTTTAGTCAAGTTTTTCACCCTGTTTTAATTATATATGTTGAGTTTTTAAAATAAAGTATTGGGAAACTCATTGATAAAATTGGTTTGTATCTGTAATCAGCTGAAGGCAGACATGATACAATTTCAGCATTGAGTACCATACATATGTTGATGATTTAACATAGAGTGCAAAACATTATTCTAAACAGCATTGCACATAGTGATAGATTACAGAGATTGCTACAATGAGACATGTATTTGGTTGGAATAATGTTGCAAAATACAAACTCTGGCTGAGTTTACTGTTTCCCAGTGTGGTCTGACACACTATTGAAATGCACATGATTGCAAGAGTTTTAAACGGAAGGAAGGAGTTGTATGAATATATGGTGTATCATCATATCTTTGCTCTGCTGTACAGACCAAAAGTAACCATAGATGAATATTCCACAACACGTGGACATAATATCCATTCATGGAAACATTGTCAGTTCAAACATTATCACTTTGAACATTGTTAGTTCACTAAAGAAAACTAAAGTTGATGAACCTTTGAGAATGATCCACTTCTTAGCAAAATTTTTTGAAGCTTTACATAACTTTTGATGGCCTGGAGACATAAAATGCTACTTTATATGCAGCTGGTCAACTTAAATGTGTGTGTGTGTGTGTGTGTGTGTGTGTGTGTGTGTCACTGCTGTTTTACTTTTCAAGAGCCCACTAAGACATTTTTGTGAATACCTATACCAGATTTCTTACTGTTTTTTAAAATATTCCATATATTTATCTGTACTGTTCTCTTCACCTCGTTAGTTTCCTTGAACAGAGAGATACTTTTGCAAATATTTAGCAGGCCCCTGAAAATAAATTACATATTGCTTCACATAAAAATGTTAATCCAGTTAGAAAAACAAAAGAATATCTAATTGAGGGATTTTGTGTTAGACACATGAATGTGACCTTCCTGCTCAGTCATGTAGTCCTGTTTAAACCATAAATACTGCAAATTACGTGGATAATTTGCAATTTACTGGCATGCATTTTGTTTTTCAAACAGCAAATTACGTGAATAATTTGCAATGTACTGGCATGCATTTTGTTTTTCAAACAGAGTGCTTTTGTCGAATTAGTATGTTCACAGAAATGTATTTTATGCTCTAAACAAAGGATTTCAGAGATGTAAAAGTACTGCAAAAATAAAGCTACAGAGTGTCAATCTATGATTTAAATTAATAACATTCCATTTCATTGTATGTACATACTGTTTCCCATAAGTATAGGAATCAAATGAAAACACAGTGACAGTATTTTATTTCGTCACTGATCCTGATTTCTTTCAATGAGCATGACAACTGAAAAAGGAAAGAAGAGAAAAGTTGAAATATGAAATTGTGATGCGGTTGTCAGATAGTTCTCAGTGGTAGGTGATGGCATTTTCCTCATGGGAACTCTTTACTCTCAAATATTTCCAGGCATAGTGTGCAAAATGAGACTGTGTTTGGATCATTTGCAATGTTAATTATTCCCTACTGTTTAAATTTACATTCTCCAAACTAGTATATTCTTTGGGTTACGCTATTTTAGATATGATAGTGATGTGGATATCTCCTCGTGCATTAGAATCGTAGTGAAATGAAAGAGAACTAAGCTGTGAATGACTGTTGAAAGGCATGTAACCCTGTTGTTGTTCTTCCCATTCGTAAACACAGTTTGTTGTCATTTTTCAATTTTATTGTTCCAGTAACTGTATCAGTATTTTGCTAACAATCTGGTATTTGTTAAAATAATGTTGGTGTAGTGGAATGGTGTAGATTACATAATGGAGTAACTGTATCATCCATATATTTAATTTTAGAGCATTGTGTTATGAATGTGCTAAAATCTTGTTCGTTGATCATGCACATCCCTTGAACTGTAATGTTTCATCATCCATTAAATGAATTTTATCCAGTTAACTGTGTACTTAGAATTTTTGATACCTTCTGACCCCTATCCTAAAATACAAAAGGTGAAACTATTCTGTGGTTGTCACACAGTTTTCCGAAGTGCATCTCTAAATTATAACTGAAATGCCCTTTAGCTTTCTGTCTATCAGTAATCTGCAATGAAAATGGAAAACTAAATAGTTATATGTGGGGAGTCTGATTAGCTACATCTTTATATTATTAGATATTTCACATTTTTTTAAATTTTTTCTGTAAAGTGCTTCCAAAAATGCTTGATTGAAACTGGAGATACTTGAGAGTAGACAGAATATTATTTTTGTGCCATGTGCTTCTGAGTACTTACTGATAAGCATTTGAGAGGGCTATTTGACCTTTGAACACACAAACTTTTTATATTTTGAGGTATTTAGGGGAGATGATAAACTTGTATGTTGCTCTCCTTTAATTTCTGTACTTTACTGACATTAATTAGATGAGGGACATGTTATTTCACTAATCCTTCTGTTATAATTTTTCTCTGTTTGCATTGAGTGTTTACACTAAAATAAATGCTAGTGAGAAACTACTCAACTTACCTGTAGTTTTAAGTATTATTGTGAATGCTTATCAATTTGTAGCTCATCTTGCATATGAACATACATAAAAACCTGAGGCCAAAGAAATTTTAAAAGTATGATGCTAGTATGTTCATAAATAATGTTGCTGGTGCACTATGTTAAAGTGTAAATGCAGTGTTCAAAGCACATAGTTGTGTTTAATTCTGTAAACTAATGATGTGCATGTTTGTGTGTAGATTGGCTTTCTTTTTTTAATATTGGGCATACATGTTCTTGTTAAAGTAATCATTGCAAATGTAAGCCAAGATATCAACTTCTTTTACATTTAAATTCATTATCATTGCTGTAAAAGGGGGAAACAAATAACTAGTTATTTTGATAGAAAGACATTGTGGCTATCACTAGCAGACTGTGTTCTTGTGACCTCTATGTTTTCTTAACCCTCTTTATGTTGTAACATTTCTGCTACCGTGTAATTATCATCATTGCCCAGTAAAACCGTATTAATGATTTATATCAACTAATTTTAATGTTTATAATGCAAGACATATTTTACTTGCTGCATGGTTCTATGTCTGATTGTTGTAACCAAAATTTTGTGTGTGTTTAATGTTGATGACAAAATATGACCACTTGCAGTTTTTGTGTTACATCTGCGTACATTAGTGTACCTAACACAGTTTCAAACTTCATTGCGAAGCTTATAGGTAATAATACAGTGTTGCATGTGTTGGTTTGCTTATTTCAGTGAAGTATTTCTGTTGTCACTACTGTTTTGTAGGTAAGTGAGCATTCATTTCTTTCTTTTATTTTCACCTGTTATAAGATGCAAGATGTTACAGGCAGATGGGGTGGAGACCCCTTCATCAGGTAAGGTAAGAGTTGCCCAACCAAAAACCAAATTTTAACAGTAAATAACCATGTTATATAGAGATAATACACTCATTCCTTTCTGAATGGCTTACTCATTGTTTCTCTTACCTTTAAAATAAGCTTCAAAATATGAATTATAATTCTGACGCCAACAATTGAGAAAGATGGTGTTGCCAGCAGTGATGATTTTGTCTCCTGTTTGCTGGCATCATCCAGAAGTGAGAGTGTACCCATTTTCTGTGCAGCTTAAATGTAATTTTGAATCCAAATCAAGTGATATCATCCATTTCTAATAAGGTAGTAAAATTATGATTTATCAACATACGGAAAATGCAGAGATGGTGCTTATGATGGGTGTTGTTTGTCCCCTTCACAGGTGCATATGGAATGGTTTCCTTATTAATTAAGTTTACAGATAGTGCTGCTGCCCGTAGGCAAAAGTACTAAGATACTTGGAATTATACAAGGATAAGTTATTACTTGGAATAATACAAGGGCAACTCAAATACAAATGGTATTTTTTTCCTGTGCTTTTACTGTTGGTAGGACTGGTATGATTGGAATGGGCCATTAGGAGTGGGGAGAGTTGGCCATTACACACTCCGAACCAGTTTGTCTGTAGTGGTCTTAATGTCAGAGCAACAGGTGAGCCCTACCATTGCACAGTGCTTAATTACAAAATTCCTTGCTAATGAAGGAGTTCGAGCAATGGAAATGCTTTGGAGATTGACTGCGCAGTTCGGGGACAAAGCACTGCCGAGGACTCTTGTGTTTACCGAGCATTAAGAGTTCAAGGCATGATGAGTAGTAGTGCAAAATCAGCAACATGATTGCCGTCCTTGCACCGGGATAAGGATGAAAACATTCATCTGGTTCAAGACATTCTTGAAGGATATCGATGGTGAGTGTGTCTGAAATTGCAGAACGGACCAGATTAAGTTATGGGAGTTGTCAAGCGATTATCACAAATGACCTGAAGTTCCATAAAGTTCGTGCCACACGAGCCCCTCATCTTTTGACCCCTGAGCAGAAGTTGAGATGTTTGAAGGTTCATGAGAGGCTTACAGCAAGGTTTGTGGAAGAAGGCGATGCATTTTTTAATCAGATCACTACCTCTGATGAAACATGGGCCCACTTCACTCCCAAATCAAAACAAGCCTGTATGGAGTGTCGGAGGAGAGACGGCTCCAGTGAAAGTCAAAACTTGACTCTCAGTTATTTGAAGTCTTTGAACTGGTTTCCTTGAAAGGTGAGGCATTTTGCTCATTGACTTTTTGCACGAGTGACACACATTCAGTGTTGCTTACTACTGCAAGCTGTTGCACCAGGTGAGGATTGCATATTGTCCCGAAAGATCAGACCAAATTATTTGAGAGGTCATCCTCCATGACAACACCAGGCCCCATAATACTGCTCTAACAGCCTCAAAATTGTTCATCCTCCCTACAGCATGGATCTATTGCCCTTTGATTTTCATTTGTTTGGGCTGCTTAAAGAAGCTCCAGGAGGGCAAGGATCCGAAGATGATGAAGGTGATGAGGAATTCGTATGCAGTTGGCTCCTGATGCAACCAGCTTCATTCTACAATGCTGGGATGAAAAACCTTCTTTCTTGCTGGGAAAAATGTGTTTGTAAAGGAGAAAACTGTATAAAATAGTAAATTATATGTGACATTTATTTTTCAATAAATAATGTCTTTTAAATCCCACTTATATTTTGTTTGCCCTTATAACAAACTTTTACCAGTAATACATAATAGTGAAAACATCTTTTGTTTATAATGACACACAATTCTGTAATCTGGGATTAAATAGAACATCAAAACTGGTGATTCCTGGAGATGGCTTCTGTTGCATATAAACTTACTGTCCAGTTGTCACGTGGTCACCAGTATCACTACTCTAAGATATTCTTGTTCTGTGCAGAATCAAAGTGCAGGAGAGAGCTGTTCTAAAACTCACCAAGGTTGGGTATTATTTCATTTATTAATGAAAAACTAGTGTCAGGCAGGAGTTCAATCCATGTTATTCAAGAACTTACAAGGAATTACGTATATTACCAACTATATAACTACTTTAACTGCAGAAATTATGAATTCCAAAGTACAAATTGTCATGCAGTGAAATATCACTATGAACCAAACGAGAGGGGTGTGTGCTGCCCATTGTGTAACAATATCAATTTTTAACAGTGTGTAGTTCAAGTGAAGAACTCTTACAGAAGAAAACGTACTTTACTTCTAACTATTAATGTACTGGAGCTGCTACAAATAAATAGTTGCATGTGTACTGCAATGCAGGCCACAGTTGGACCCATTGCTAACGGGAATATTTGAAAAGCAAAACCTCTCAATAGATATTGTCTGCTGTAATCAGATGCATCCTGCTTAATGGTGCTCGTAATTTACACTAATGAGCGACCAGTGAAACTTGTGATTTTCTTGATCTGTTGATTACAATGAATGCAGTTGTGGCTGTACTAAATGTGGCACAGCCTGGGCAGTAATCTAGACTTTGCTTGTTGGGTGAGGAAAAGCAACAAAAATCCTTAATGAATAACTGCTAGTACCACATATCACTAAACCAGAATTAGGTATGAGGCATGTCTGAAAACTAAATACCATTTTGGACAAAGACTCATAAAAATATGTTTTCAAACCAAAATTGATTTTTACAAGGAAGAGCATTTCTTAAACTATTTTTCTAAATAGACATTTTTCATAGTGGAAAACCAACTTTTTTTCTGTGCCCTCTTCATTCAAAGATGCCGCCAGTGAAGACCGTCACTGCTGAACACCGTTTTTTGCGTGATTTTCTGCTTACTAAGTTCTTTCTCAAAGGTGAAACCATCAGTGTGGTATGATACTGTGAAACATTTAGAAAACCTTGGGATGCAATTCAAAATAAAAGACATGGAATGGTCAATCATGGCATTTTGTTACTTTAGGACAGTACACATCCCCATCCCCATTCAGCTGGTGTCACTTACAAGGGAACCTCCCCATCACACCCTCCTCAGATTTAGTTATAAGTTGGCACAGTGGATAGGCCTTGAAAAACTGAACACAGATCAATCGAGAAAACAGGAAGAAGTTGTGTGGAACTACGAAAAAATAAGCAAAATATACAAACTGAGTAGTACATGCGCAAGATAGGCAAAATCAAGGACAATGTAGGCTCAGGAGTGCCGTGGTCCCGTGGTTAGCGTGAGCAGCTGTGGAACGAGAGGTCCTTGGTTCAAGTCTTCCCTCGAGTGAAAAGTTTAATTTTTTATTTTCAGTTTATGTGACAAACTCTTATGTTTTCGTCACTTTTTTGGGAGTGATTATCACATCCACAAGAAAACCTAAATCGGGCAAGGTAGAAGAATCTTTTTACCCATTCGCCAAGTGTACAAGTTAGGTGGGTCGAAAACATATTCCTGTCATTTGACGTACATGCGGTCACCAGTGTCGTATAGAGTATATCAGACGCATTTTCCTGTCGAGGAATCGGTTGACCTATGACCTTGCAATCAAATGTTTTCTATTCCTATTGGAGAGGCACGTCTTTTCGTCTACTAATCACACGGTTTTGCGGTGCAGTCGCAAAACACAGACTCTAAATTTATTACAGTGAACAGAGATGTCAATGAACGAACGGACAGATCATAACTTTGCGAAAATAAAGAAAGTAAACTTTTCACTCGAGGGATGACTTGAACCAAGGACCTCTTGTTCCGCAGCTGCTCACGCTGACCACGGGACCAAGGCGCTCCTGTGCTCTCACTATCCTTAATGTTGCCTATCTTGCGCATGTACTACTCAGTTTGTATATTTTGCTTATTTTTTTCATAGTTCCACACAACTTCTTCCTGTTTTCTTGATTGATCTGTGTTCAGTTTTTCAAGGCCTATCCACTGCGCCAATTTATAACTAAATCTGAGGGGGGTGCGATGGGGAGGTTCCCTTGTTAGAAGATAGATTAAGGAAAGGCAAACCTACGTTTCTAGCATTTGTAGACTTAGAGAAAGCTTTTTACAATGTTGACTGGAATACTCTCTTTCAAATTCTAAAGGTGGCAGGGGTAAAATACAGGGATCGAAAGGCTATTTAGAATTTGTACAGAAACCAGATGGCAGTTACGAGAGTCGAGGGGCATGAAAGGGAAGCAGTGGTTGGGAAGGGAGTGAGACAGGGTTATAGCCTCTCCCCGATGTTATTCAATCTGTATATTGAGCAAGCAGTAAAGGAAACAAAAGAAAAATTCGGAGTAGGTATTAAAATCCATGGAGAATAAATAAATGCGATGGGGAGGTTCCCTTGTTAGAACCTTCATCTATAATTTGGTTGGGAGCATGTTGACCACCTGCACACAGCCCCAATATCTCACATTCTGCCTACCACTTGTTCTTGAACTTGAAGCATGATTTTGGAGGAAGGCGCTTCGACAGTGATGACGACACAAAAAATGGTGTTCTGCAGTGGCTGCCTTTACCAGCAGCACCTTTATATGAAGAGGACATAGAAAAGTTGGTTTCCCGCTATGAAAAATGTCTGAATAATGGTGACAATTTCATAGAAGGATAGTTTAAGAAGTGCTTTTTTCCTGTAAAAATAAATTTTGGTTTGAAAAATTGTTTTTATTAATTTCTTCTCCAAAACCATACTTACTTTTGGGACATGCCTCATATGTAATGTACATGATAACTGTGAATTTGATTTGTTTCCATTGTGATTAACACAGAATTGTATGTATCACATTATGTGTGTCAGTTGATAATAATGTGTGTGTGTGTGTGTGTGTGTGTGTGTGTGTGTGTGTGTGTGTGTAGATAGATAGATTAAAATTTCATCTGCTGTTGGTTCCATCAACCTGTTGGACATGTAAGTAAAATCAGTGATCAGTTCATTAGAGAAATTTCTCAAGCACAAGGTCATTTTTCACTCTTAGAAATCATGTAACCCAGTTACTGAAAATGATACCTCTGGATTGAGTACATTACATCCCAAAAAAAAAAAAAAAAAAATGAAAAAATTAAATGGAATGTGTAATTTCTTAGAAATTTATGGTTTTAAATTAAAATTAGTTTCATTTATGACACACATATTATCAGTAATACTGATACTATTAAACCAAACTGGTATAGGTGACTTTTTGAGGTACAATATTATGAGAAGGAAAGATGCTACTCACCATATAGCAGAGATGCTGAGTCGCAGATAGGCTATGGATTTTCCATTTTTTTTTTTTTTTCTTTTTTTTTTTCATGAAATAAATGATAATTTCATTACTAACTAACATTGTCCCCAGAACTGCAATTAATAAACTCTCAGGATTTAAAGTAAGTGGTATAGAGACATATCCTTCATTAAGGTAATATCATGGCATAAATATGGTAAGTTATAAGATACAAAAGTGAAGTATAATCAACAGTCAAGTGATATTATTGCAGTTGCACACAAATAACACGTTGACTTGATAATAAACATGCAGATAGAGGAAGCAGAAAAGTAACTAATGTTAAAAGTTTAGATAAAAAGTGCTGTGAGGCCAGTGAACTATGTAACTACTACTGAAGAGTGAAGCATTTTGTCTGGTTTATTTGCAATTTTTTTACTGTAGAAGAAGATCACTGATTGCAAATCAACAAAGGTATAAATTGAGTTCTCTGGTATGCAACTGAACTGTCATTGCAGAACTGGCTAGTACACCCTTGCTAGTAGAACAGAACATATTTTATGCTTTACTGGAGCCACCAAGTTCCAGATGCTTCTCTATATTGTGGACGACTTTGCTTGACAAACCCAACAAATGGAAGGAAGGTGATAGATTATATATTACTTCTCTGCCTCTTTCTGGATTTTGTGTCCCCCCCAGCCCCCACCCTTACCCAACCCCATCCCTCTCCAACAATTACAATTCACTGGTGCAGGCAGGAGAACATGCCTGATTTGCTGGCCAATATACTTAGTGGAGTGGAATACCATTTTCATGTACACTAGTTAATCCATTAAGGTTCCGGCACCATACAGCCCATGGACCCCATGTACCAAATGCATAGAATGGTGGTGAGTTTCTTCTTGCAGTACAAGTCGGAATGATTGGTACGTAATGTTTATCACATATCCAGTGTGCTGTCTGCTTACATGCTGACCACTGTACATTGACATACAGCAGTTTTCCTTCTGTTTCCACTTCCATTGTGAGATCTGTGTTCAGATACTTTGAACTGAGATGCAGGAAGTCTTCCAGTTTCTTTCTTCCCTGTGTGTCCATATCACAAACATGTCATTCACTTAATATAATGACAAATTGGATTCTATGTAGTTGCTTTTAGCACTTGCTCTTTGATGTGCTCCATACACAAAAGAGAGGGAATTGCCTGTAGTTGTCCCTTTGGTCTGTTTATAGTAATGCCCATCAAATAGAAAATACATAAAGACAAGGGCAAGTCTTAATTGCTCCATTGTCTTGTCATTGAATTACTTGCCCACCTACTGGAGACACTTTTAGTGGCATTCTTTTGAGGAGGGGCACCATGTCAAAACTGACAAAAATGTCAGTGTCATTGAACTTAAACTGGCTGAGCTGCTACATAAATTCCATTGAGTTACAATTGTAAATATCTTTAGCATGGTGCAGCAGTCAGCAACTGGAGGCTGAAATTTAATATAGTTACAAATGTGATGTTATATTTGGGTTCAGATCCCTGTCTGACCTTTCATGTTTAGATTTGCTGTGGTTTCCATAAATCTGTAAAGTTAAATGCTTGAGTAATTCCTTTGAAAGGGTACGACCCAAATTTCCAGCCCATCCATCTCCAGTCTGAGCTTGTGCTCCATCTCTAATGATCTTAGTGTCAAGAAGATGTTACACCTTAATGTTCCTTCAATCCATTTATAGCAATCGTCTTCAGATGCTATCAGCAGTGCTATGATTTACTTGCAAGAAACATGCAATCATTGAAGTATTTTGAGACAAATGAAATCAGTAATATTATGGGGTAACAGTAATCCCCCCCCCCCTCCCCACTTCACCCCACCACCAATAATTCTGGCATTGTTTCAAAAATGAGTATTACGATGAGCTTAATCAATGGCCGATACACATGATATTTTTAAGATTACCTCTGTCAATTAGTGCTTACAGCTATACTGTCGTAGCCTTCCAGGACATTAAAAAGAAAAGCATATGATGATAAGTGAATTCATATTTCTTAGTGTAGCCTTCTTGAATTATGTACTCAGCATATATTTTACACAATATTTAAAGTGGGAACATGAATTCACATTCAGTTAGTGGTAGCTCATTAGGAAGACATGGAATAGAAATAAATATCAGAGTTGAAGTTACTCTATGTGGAACAAAAATATTATAAATGTATCAGTAGTATAATGCACTATGTCTGAATATATGGACTGCTGGTGTTTAACAGATCAATAGTGAAAGATTCTGACTGTTAATCAAGTTTGTGCTACACTGGGAATCAAATTTAGTCACAATTGCAATGATGGCATAGATGACAATGTTTCATAAAATTGCCTGGGGTATGTAAATCAGCTTGGAGGATGAAGTGATATAAGTCTAATGCCAATTAAAATAACACATCAGCCACTGCAGCACTGCATTGTGCTCTCTCCTCTTAGAAATTAGTTTTTGCTGTGAACGTGTAAATATTGGTATAGAAAAAACTAGCTTTGTAGAAGTGTTTGTTTAGACCAATTGAGAATTATTTCTTTTATGAAAATAATATGGATTTCCATACACATTTATTAAAAAGCAAGCAACAAAAAAAGTGAGAGCAAACCAATTTTGGAAACCAAGCGGTCAGGTATGATCTGTTACAATAGCTACATTCCATACTTGAATATTCCATAAGCAAAAGTACTTTTTAATGTACAAATTATTAGAAGAACTTGGTCATAACAACTAAATAGTCACATACGTATGTAACCTGAAGTAATGAATCCTTATCAAAGGAAGAGATTTCCAATAATGGTTTTCTATTGAAGAGGCCATTAAACTCTTACAGCTGACATTTATTATGAGTTGATGAAAGGGTAATTAGATATCATTCTAAAGTTACTATACTGATTTCTGTTTGAGAAGGTAGCAAAGACCTAGAGCATTCACTGTATTTGTACCTCATAGTACAGAGTTGCTTGTCAATATAGTGAAGAGTTGAAGAGAAATTTCAGTAATGGGACATGTAAATATAATTTGCCTGCTTCAAAAAATGCAGTAAAGTTATGTCTCTTTCAGGATCTTCTAAACGGGTGAACTACAATACTTGAAGGCCCCAGATACACTGTTTTCTGATCATTTCATTTGCTAATCTTGCCACAAATTCATATGTGATATAAGAGTGTTTCGTATTACTGGATTTAGAATTCTGACAGATGAGATGACAACTGTAGTCAATGGTTTTGTGGTGCTTTTTGAGTTGTTTACGTATTTCACGTTATATTTCAGATGATTAAAAGAATCCCTGTTTTGAAAATGATATGTAGAAATTTCTAAGAAGATAAATTAATATAATTTTAACTGACAAATGTAGCAACTAAAGTAGAGTACTCAGGTGTGCAGGGTGTATCATAATTAATAATAAAATGTGACATAGGTGAAAATAAATGGTAATAGAAGCAAAAAATTCCAGTAACACACTGGTCCACAAATGAGCTGTTTGCAATATAATTGCAAATATGTAGTTACGAGCTACCACTGGGTTCAATATGAACTATTGCCCCAATCAGTACAAAAGCATTTGAAATGTAAACTGTTCAGTTAAGTGGGTCTGAGCAGGTTGGCAATCTGTATCATAAATAAAGTAAAATTTATTCATATGAAAGGTACCTTTTATCAGAAACTGTTGAGAATAAAACATTGTGGAAAATATGGCTTGTAGGTTACACATTTCTTATCACATTAACAGAAGGATTTCTAAAAATATTCATTAGTTTTGTGATGATAATTATTGTTGTAAAAAGTGGACATCAAAATAAGAAACTATCTACATTTTCCTATGTACATAAGGCTCTGACTTCTGTGAAATTTACAGAATAGGAAAACCCTTATGTTAAAATATGCAGAATACTCAGATTAGTGTATCCTGTAGTTTCGAACAAATTCTGGCAAGAAGCAGCTGAGAAAAACACTTTATTCTTAAAAAAAAATAAAAAATAAAATAAAAAAAATTACAACTTACAGGAAACAGACATTAAAGTTGTGCATACATTCCAGCTCCCTAAGATGGGTTGTCTGCATTCTCTTCCATCTCATCTGGCAATGTCCTTTTTCTTGCTTGTCTGCATTGTCTTGTTCTTGTTTCAAGCTCTCTAATAGCTCTACGTGATACCGTAACTCTTTCTTTTTCTAAATTTAATGTTTGTTTCGCTGTAAATGGCCAGCAGTTTGTAGCAGGCTTTTCAGGAGTTCACACCTTGCAACATTTTCTTAATTTAATGTTGCCGCTGCATCAGAGACACCAAAATTCAGTGTACTAATTGACACCAACACTGTCTTGAGAATTCTGGCCCAGATTACAGTGTTGATGGACTCATTAGTATTCTGGGTGTGGCCATGAAGACATTTTTTCAATAGTCTTACATCTGACAGATCTCTTCCCCCACCCCCCAAGACCTCCATTATGGAAAAAGGTATAGCTGGTTTGTGAATGCATTTCGCACCGTTTTTCAGTGCTCTGTTGTATTTTACCATGAATCACCTCGTGGAGAACATAGGCCATGAATGGGTTTCTCATCTTGTTGAAGAGAAGATGAGACAAAACTGTGCATACAACTTTTTTCCCGTCTTCTACACTACTAACATTTTGCCTGATGGCCATGCATTAGTAATTTTGAATTTTATCTATGATAAATTCTGTGAGTCTATTCTTACTATATAATCCTCTGCCATCTTCTAATTTCTTTCCCTCTTATGCAGCCTTTAGAGCCTTGTAACCATTCACTTTTCTACATGATCTACACACTCCATTTTAATGGTAGTTGCATATTCTCCATATGACTTCTCTTCCTCCACTTCTTTGAAAGCTTTTGAGCCGCACGGAGTGGCCGTGTGGTTTGAAGCACTATGTCACGGATTGCGTGGCCCCTCGCGCTGGAGGTTCAAGTCCTCCCTTGTGTGTGTGTGTGTGTGTGTGTGTGTGTGTGTGTGTGTGTGTGTGTGTGTGTGGTCTTATTGTAAGTTAGTTTGTGAAAGTCTAGGGACCTACGACCTAGGCAGTTTGGTCCCTAAGGAATTAAAAAACAAAACCAAAAAAATGCTTTGAATCCCCATCTCCTAAATAACTGACACATCTTCCTTCTACTACTGCTCAGATTCTTGGAAAATGGTCACCCCCACACAGTGTTTTGTTTAAATGAATGAATAAGCACGAAATAAGGCAATGATATTTATGTATTGTAAATATTGAAAAAGGGAAATTCTGTAGATTAAGATCAAGGAAAAAAAAAAACATGAGCCGCACAGTCTGAGGCGCCTTGTCACGGTCCGTGTGGCTCCCCCCCGTCGGCGGTTCGAGTCCTCCCCAGGACATGGGTATGTGTGTTGTCCATAGCGTAAGTTAGTTTAACTTTGAGTAAGTAGTGTGTAGTGTGTAGGCTTTGGGACCGATGACCTCAGCAGTTTGGTCCCATAAGACCTTACCACAAATTTACAAATTTCTGAAAAAAACATGAAAATTTCAAGATTTCAGTTGGTATGGGGCCCCTTAAGTCCCATTTGATTGGGCTTAAATTTCACCCATGGTGCATGGTTGGGGAATGTGGTAGGTGCATCGTGGGTCATTGGCACATATTGCTGCTGATGTAAGACAATGTCTCATGCACCAGTCAAGTCCAAGGTTATCCATCTTGTACCCTCGCCTCCAAGAGCACCCGACTCTGTGCGGAGTCATCTCAAAAGTGAAGTGTACAGCACTCCCATTGATACAGCTGAATTACTGTAGCAGGAAATTGGACAGTCTTACCAAGGTTTATGAGGGCATCAAAAAGTTTCATAACTTACTGCAGTGATAAGTGCAATGTGCATCCAACTGTGAGGATTTCACAATGAACATGTCCTTTAACAGTAACTTGTGACATGTAATGTGCTCAAATGGTATTATATTTCTTGTTGAAGTAAGCCATGGGTGAAATTTGAGCCAAGTCAGATGGTGACTTGATTGAAAAGTTACGTTTCAAATACATTTATACTAGCTGTGATAATATTTCACACTGAAGTTAGTGGTGGCTTATAAGCACACATTCTTAGTTATCTTGTAAATGGCTCATTTATGTAGGCCTGTGTTGACTGGAACATTTTTGCTTCTACTATCACATACTTTCACCTGTGGTACACATTGTACACTGCAGTTCTGTATTCCAGCTGCTAAATTGCTCAATTAAAAGTATATGAATAATGTATTTTTTCAAAAATAACTATATACCATTCTGAAAACAGGAATTCTTTTAAGAATCTGAAGTACAGAACAAAATATTTATTAAAAAGAAAAAAGTTCCTTAGCTGTCTCCTGTCGAAGTTTGTGCTACATTTGTAATGATATTGTTATCGACAGAATGTTAAACCTTGAAGCCTGCTTTCTTTTATAACCGTCTTACTCAGAAGATCTAAGCAGTGATGTAACTTAATTACAAGGCATTGCTTACAGCACTGGAATAGATGACTAAACATTGTTGCATTGTGTGAAGAATGACACCAATAATCTGGATGGGTGGTATGTAATTAGGTTTTTTTTCCTGAGTAATTCTGGGGATGCCTCAAAAATCGGTTTTATGGTTGCATATGTTGCTCCATATAACTGTATGTTATCATTTATTTAATGCATCAGTTGTAAACTGTCATAATGTGATAACATAAATTCTGCAGCTAAAAAGAGTTTACAATATTTCCTTTATAAAATGGACATACTTAACAGGCACATCTCCTGGATTGGCATTGCAGATCAACTATGTGAGTATTTGTATTGCAAAGACTGTAATCGGGTAAACTAATAATTCATGTGTTTATGTTAATTAACTTCCATGATGAAAATAAAAGTTCTGAAAGTTTGGACAACTAAAACATAAGTGACTAGTAAATTCAGATTAGCTTAATAACAACAGTTGATACTCAATATTTTGATGAGAACCTATGTTGACAGGTGCGTACATCTATACTGTCGTAGCCACCTAGGATATGAAAAAGGCAGTATTTGGTGATTAATAAGTGAACATTTTTATTTTTAATATTGTGTCAGTTGTGATACACTTTTTATTTTGAACAAACAGAGATTATGTAATAATTAGGAAAGAAAGCAACAGGGAAAGAGATGGTAGTCAAAATCATTCCCAGTAATTGATGCGTCCATCAGAAAAAAATAAACCTTGGCAATGATTACTCCACTATAAATTACTATAATTTCAGTTGTGCTGAGTATTGACACAATAGCAGTGTATTCATAGACATATTACTAATTGTGTAGGACTCTCAGTACTGACTGCGCAAATAATTTGAGCTGTCAATAGTCACATCAGCATAGAGCCAGTGCAAACTAACAGATTTAAGAAAGATGAGATTTTAAAGACCTTTGGTAGACTGTAATTTCCTACAGAAAAAAGATAAAGCAATGAAATATGAAAGGAACTGAAAATTTTCAGCATAAAAGATTGAACACAGAGCAGTAAAGTAAAATGGAAGGGGCATATTGAATGAATGGACAATTAACTGAATTCCAAAGATTTTTGCTCAAAAATTAGCCAATTGAAAGGTGGAACACTGGAAAAAACCCTCACCAGATGGAGGACAATTTTCCTTGAAGAAAGAATGGTCCCATATACCTAAACCTTGAAGAAAAAGATTAGAATGACAATGACAGTTGAAGATTACCACTGAAGTTATCAAATCCTATCCCAGATACGGATAATTACATATAACCAGTACTACTTGTATTTCTGGTGGTGGTGGTGGTGGTGGTGGTGGTGGTGGTCGTCGTCGTCGTTGTGGCTGAAACTGCTTTTGTTATTCAAAATTCTTCACTTACACACATTTTATTAGAGCTCTTTGTGCTCCTCCTTTGTTAAATAGATTTGGTGGGTTCAGAGTTTCCCTATGAAATAAGTATTGTCAAAATATCATATTTGTGTGCTAATACTCTATGCCTGTCCGCCACACAGGGCTAGTGTCATAATGTTTATCACACCATTCAAAGAAAATCTAATTACAATTTCAATTCTGGAAGTACCATAATAATTTTCCTAGTTAATGCATAAGATTTAAGATTATTTGCAGTTTGTGTGATAATCATTTTCATATATGGAAAGTGAGTTGTAAACCATTACTCAGCAGAAGTGATGCACCTTTTAAAACCTTTCAGTAATACTAACTAACAAAAAAGTGGACTCCAGAAAGACAATATTTTCTGTGAATTCTTAAGAGCAAGTTGTGTCAGTCTTCATTCACTGAAAAGAACACTGGTCCTGTAATAGTGTTCAGTGATTGATCCTCATACCAAGTGGCTGTTAAACAGAGACATGATTAGCAGGGAAAAAGTTCACCTTCCCGTTTTGAAGCAAGAAAACCATTGAAGTTGCGGTTGTCAATGAGGTGGATGATTTTCTTTTTCCCTTCTGACCTTTATATAGTTTCTGGAGCAACTGACATAGGACAAACTCAAGAAACTTTTATAATGCATTTGGTCTGACAACAATTCAATAAAAAAATTTCTCCGACGTGACAGTACATGCTCACACACAAGACTCAGAGCCCCAGGAATGCATTGCCAAATTGGTTTGGATATCATTATCTCATCCACCCTATAGCCATGACCTGGCACCCTTGAACTTCCATCTGTTCGGTCCATTTAAGGATGCTCTACATGGGAAACACATAGAAGAAGAAGAAAAGAAGAAGAAGAACGAAGACAAGATGAAGAACAAGAAGAAGAAGGAGAAGGTGATGAGTCTTATTCACACAGTGAAAAAAACGTTAACATGAGGCCATACAACGTGATGCAGACTATGTGGAAAAAAGTATATGTAAAAGAAATGTTGATTGTTATTCTTTTCAGTTAATGAAGACTGACACAAACTGCTCTTAAGAATTCGCAGAAAAGATTGTCTTTCTGGACTCCACTTTTTTGTTACTTTGTATTACTGAAGGAAGGATTTTAGAAAAAAATAGATCACTTGTGCTAAGTAATGGTTTATAGCCCAGCTTTACATGCATGAAAATGATTATTACCCCAGTTCTAACTCTTAAGAATACATAAATATTTTCATGGAAAGAAATGTGGGCATCATTTATTGAATGACACTCGTGTATCAATCTCAAGCCTCTGCCTGTAATCAAAAGTCAAAATTTTCAGTGTCCCATCATAATTGTACACAACACTGTAGTAACTGACCAATTTTATTTCTTGTCTTTAGTACAGAATTGTTAAGGCTCTCTTGGCTACTTGCCGACAAACTGCCCATTGGCTTCAGTCTCGGGTTCTTCGGCTGACGTTCGTGTGTTTTTTTTTCCTCCCCACCAGCATGAGGTGGTATGGATTACCTAAGATCCATAAGAATAATATTGCACTAAGACTGACTGTTAGTGCTCCTGGCTGTCCAATGTATAAACTGGCAAAACACTTGGTCTCTCTGCTCCAGCCACACATGGGGGAGACTGACACATACATAAAGGACTCAGGACATTTCATTGAAAAGTTGAGGAAACTAAAACTTGGACCAAGCAACATGTTTGATGTTGTTTCTTATTTTATGAAAGTGCCTCTCAGTGACACTCTGGAGCACATCAGTTCCATCTTGCCACAAGATATCACAAAACTCTTTTATGTATGTCTCACCACGAGCTATTTCACATGGAATGGCAATGTCTATGAACAGCTGGAAGGCATCGCCATGGGTAGTCCTCTTAGTCCAGTGGTGGCCAACTTCTTCATGGAACATTTCAAGGCACAGGCACTGGACTTGTCACCTTGTAAACCCAAGGTGTGTTGCAGATATGTTGATGATACCTTCATTGTGTGGAACCATGGTGAAGAACAGCTCAGTGACTTCCTAAGATGCTTGAACAGCCTCCATGCCAACATAAAATTTACAATTGAAGAAGAAAAGGACAAAAAACTACCATTTCTAGATGTGCTGGTCACAAGGAATGGTGACAGGGATAAAGTGTGTATTGAAAACCAACACACATGAACCAATACCTGCACAAGCTTTCAAACCACCACCCGAGCCAGAAAAGAGCCATGATTAATGTGCTCATAACGTGAGCAAGATGAATATGTGGGCTGCAGCACCTCAGATGTAAAATACACCACTTGGAAAGTGTTCTGAGGAGCAATGGGTACTCCACAAGATATACACTCCTGGAAATTGAAATAAGAACACCGTGAATTCATTGTCCCAGGAAGGGGAAACTTTATTGACACATTCCTGGGGTCAGATACATCACATGATCACACTGACAGAACCACAGGCACATAGACACAGGCAACAGAGCATGCACAATGTCGGCACTAGTACAATGTATATCCACCTTTCGCAGCAATGCAGGCTGCTATTCTCCCATGGAGACGATCGTAGAGATGCTGGATGTAGTCCTGTGGAACGGCTTGCCATGCCATTTCCACCTGGCGCCTCAGTTGGACCAGCGTTCGTGCTGGACGTGCAGACCGCGTGAGACGACGCTTCATCCAGTCCCAAACATGCTCAATGGGGGACAGATCCGGAGATCTTCCTGGGCAGGGTAGTTGACTTACACCTTCTAGAGCACGTTGGGTGGCACAGGATACATGCGGACGTGCATTGTCCTGTTGGAACAGCAAGTTCCCTTGCCGGTCTAGGAATGGTACAACGATGGGTTCGATGACGGTTTGGATGTACCGTGCACTATTCAGTGTCCCCTCGACGATCACCAGTGGTGTACGGCCAGTGTAGGAGATCGCTCCTCACACCATGATGCCGGGTGTTGGCCCTGTGTGCCTCGGTCGTATGCAGTCCTGATTGTGGCGCTCACCTGCACGGCGCCAAACACGCATATGACCATCGTTGGCACCAAGGCAGAAGCGACTCTCATCGGTGAAGACGACACGTCTCCATTCGTCCCTCCATTCACGCCTGTCGCGACACCACTGGAGGCGGGCTGCATGATGTTGGGGCGTGAGCGGAAGACGGCCTAACGGTGTGCGGGACCGTAGCCCAGCTTCATGGAGACGGTTGCGAATGGTCCTCGCCGATACCCCAGGAGCAACAGTGTCCCTAATTTTCTGGGAAGTGGCGGTGCGGTCCCCTACGGCACTGCGTAGGATCCTACGGTCTTGGCGTGCATCCGTGCGTCGCTGAGGTCCGGTCCCAGGTCGACGGGCACGTGCACCTTCCGCCGACCACTGGCGACAACATCGATGTACTGTGGAGACCTCACGCCCCACGTGTTGAGCAATTCGGCGGTACGTCCACCCGGCCTCCGGCATGCCCACTATACGCCCTCGCTCAAAGTCCGTCAACTGCACATACGGTTCACGTCCACGCTGTCGTGGCATGCTACCAGTATTAAAGACTGCGATGGAGCTCCGTATGCCACGGCAAACTGGCTGACACTGACGGCGGCGGTGCACAAATGCTGCGCAGCTAGCGCCATTTGACGGCCAACACCGCGGTTCCTGGTGTGTCCTCTGTGCCGTGCGTGTGATCATTGCTTGTACAGCCCTCTCGCAGTGTCCGGAGCAAGTATGGTGGGTCTGACACACCGGTGTCAATGTGTTCTTTTTTCCATTTCCAGGAGTGTATTAGAAGTATAGCAGAGCCAAACACTCGGAGAAGTGACGAATCAGGGAAGCAAATGTCGGGTATGGGCATTCTGCCATACATTCCCAGAGTGACGAACAGAATAGGCCGTGTATTGTGTAAACACAGTGTAAAGACTATTTACAAACTGACAAAGAAGATCAGAGAGTGTCTCAGATTGGCAAAGGAGAAAAGGGACCCACTTGCAATGTCGGGAATGTACCACATACCATGCACGTGTGGAAAAGTTTATGTTATAATGGCTGGGTGATCAATCAACACCAGGATCATGGAACATAAGCAACATTGCAGGTTGAAGCAGGTGGAGAAATCAGCTGTGTTAAAACATGCACGGTGTGAGACAGACCTCATAGTAAAATTCGCCAACATGGAAGTTCTGGCTGTAGAGAACAACTGTCACTCCCACTTGTTCAGAGAAGCTATGGAATACATAAACATGAGACTAGCTTCAACAAGAAAGAAGAAAACCTCAAGGTAAATGGATCCTGGCTTCCCATGCTGCAGTGAACAAGGGAACTGCATGAGAAAAGATCACGGAGAAGCCCTTGGACGTTGGATTGCCAGGTACATATAGTTTGTGGCTGCGTGCTCAGCTCCAGTCCACCATCAGCAATGGAAGGTGAAACTTTGACAATGCCAACCACTTGTGCTGGCAACACTTCAGAAAACTCATCATATGAACATTGGCCAAAGAACTTGAGACTGAAGCCAACTGGCAGTTTGTCTTTAGTACAACCTTGATCTCTTAAGAGGTGTCTTTTCTTTTAGAAGCTCATAGGAGTTTCCAGTTTCACCTGTATTAAAAGTGTCGTGCAGCCCATGTTTCACTTCTGTCATTTCCAGTTCCTCCACCACACTTCTCTTGTTCCTGCAGATTTTTCTTCTCTGTTTATTGTGTTTAAAATTGTATAATGAAAATCCAGAAGTCTTATTATCAATCAATCAACATTGTGCACGCTACCAAATCAAGTAGTCTGAACACAATGAACAATTCTTTTTATGGCAGAACACTTAATAGTTTAACATAGTCTATCTAACAGTGTTTATCTAATATGTAATTGTTCCCCAATATTTACTATCATCTCTAGTAAAACATTTGTTTTTGTGTAAGATAAGTTGTAGGTAGAGATTTATTTTAAGGTAATTTCAATTTTTGTTTGATCATAACTTTACATATGTAAGTTAACAAAAAATCTCTTTTTTCAGACTGCAAAGTAACATTTCTCTAAGTGTTTGTATGGTAGCTGTTGGTTACCATCTCACTCCTTAAAGTGTTTTGTTTCATAGGGCAAATACAATTTTAAATTATAAGGAAACTCAGCATTTTCCCATGATGAATTAAATCTAATGAAATACTTAAATCCTCCACAGAAGTGATAAATTAAAAGACAGTTCTAATACATTCTGTTGCTGTATATGTGAATTAGATGATTTACTCTCGTATTGCATGTGAAGGAGGTAACTGAAAGAGAAGTTAATTTGAATTAAGGTAACTGCCAATATTTCCACACCAGCACCCTCAAAAAAACTTTGCATGCACTTATCATTGCATGTTTGTCTCTCAGCTAATGAAGATGAATTATCATCAGGAGCTGCAGTTTGTTCGTGCACATCCATAGTATATATTTTGTGTATTATTGTGGCAGCCTACACCATAGCAGTATTAAGGTATGTAACTATCTTATTAACATATGCAAATGTATAGTTTGTATCTACTTCTTCCTTAAACAGGTTTTATAGCTTACAAAGCATAAATATAAAGCTGCCGTCAAGGAACCGAAGCAGTCATTCCAGTTAGAAGTATAATGATAAGGTAATTTACAATATCTCAAAAGATCTGTGAAAATGTTGCATCATAAGCACACCGTCTGTTTTCATTAGTACTTGCAGAAAGTTACAGCCACTTACCCATATATTGTTAAAGTGCGTGAATGGTGTTTTACTGAAGCAGTATAAGGAACAATTAAGTGCACTTTGAAAACAAGTAACATTGCTTATAAATGAGTAGAATTTACTTCAAGATTTCTTAATTTAATTATTCACAGATTTCTGTGATCATTGCCTGTCACTTCATTGTGCAAGATCTCCCCACCCCAGCTGCTTGCTTTGCCTTCATGTGTTATAGACATTCATCATAGGGAGTTAAATTACATTACATTACATTAATACTTGTTCCATAGGTCATGAATCTGACATTTTGTAATGATGTGGAATATGTCAGTTTAACATAAGTTTTTTTGCATAGTATTATTAATTTTTTTTATTTTTTACTCTTTATGGTTACTACTCCATATCTAAAAATTCATCTATTAAGTAGAAGGAGTTGTCATTCAAAAATTATTTTAATTTGTTTTTAAATGTTGGTGGCTGTGTATCAGACATTTAGTGCTATTTGGCAAATGAGCAAAGATTTTTCTGACAGCATAATTCACCCCTTTCTGTGCCAAAGTCAGTTTTAACCCAGAATAGTGAAGATCAGCCTTTCTTCTAGTGCTCTAGCTATGCACTTCGCTATTATTTTTGAATTGTGATGGGTTATTAACAACTACTTTTATAAGGGAATATATTTATTGCGAAGGTACTGTGAATATCCCTGAGTTCCTTAAATGAATGTGTGCAAGGTGAGATCTTGGGGTAGACTCCAGCTATTATTCTGATTACACGCTTTTGTGCAATGAATACGTTTTCTCTTAGTGATGAATTATCTCAAGATATGATGCCGTATGAAAGTCGTGAAATGGTAGGCTAATTTACTGATAAGTTTATAACCAAAATTTGCAACAACCCTAACAGCATAAGTAGCTGAACCTAACCATTTCAGCAGAGCATCAGTGTGTTTCTTCCTGTTCAATTTTTGACCAATGCACACACCAAGAAATTTTGAATATTTTGCCTTAGCAACAGACTTCTGTTCAAAGTCTATGTTTATCAGTGGTTTTATGCCATTTACTGTACAGAATTGTGTATGTTGTGTTTTCTTTAAGTCTAGTGAGGGTCCATTTGCAGAGAACCACTTAATAATTATCTGAAAGAAGTTATTTACAATTTCCTCAGCTGATTTTTGTTTGTTGGGTATGATTACTATACTTCTGTCATCAGCAAAAAGAACAAGCTTTGCATCTTCATGACTATTGAGTGGCAAGTCATTAATATATATTAAGAACAATAAGGGACCCAAGACCAAACCCTGTGGAACACCAGTCTTGATATCTCCCCAGTTACAGGACTGTGCTGATTTTTGCAGAATATCTGTTGTTAATTTCAACCTTCTACATTCTTCCAGTTAAATATAAAATAAACCATTTGTGCACTGTCCCACCCAACTCCAGTACTTAAGCGTATCTACAAGAATTTCGTGATTAACACAGTCAAAAGTCTTTGAGAGATCATAAAATATCCCAATGGGTGATGTTCAGTTATTCAGAGAATTTAATATTTTATCAGTGAAAGCATATATAGCATTTTCTGTTGAAAAGCCTTTCTGAAAACCAAATTACCATTTTGTTAGTGCTTCATTTTTACAAATATGTGATGCCACTCTTGAATACATTACTTTTTCAAGAATTTTGTATAAAGCTGTCAGAAGTGAGATTGGGCGGTAGTTGTTAGCATCAGACCTATCCCCTTTTTTATGCAGTGGTTTAACAATAGTGTATTTCAGTTTGTCTGGAAAAATACCCTGTTTCAGTGGTCTGCTACATATGTGGCTGAGAATCCTACTTAGCTGTTGGGAACAAGCTTTTAGTACTCTGTTGGAAATGCTGTCAGTTCCATGTGAGCTTTTGAATAATTGTTTGAATGATTGCCTATTGTTTGTTTCCATCATAGTGCTGATGATTTTCTTCTGTAGCATTAACACTGTGAGGGGTTTGGTTTTTCAACAATACAAAAAATTATTCCCTATATAACAACTGATATAAAATATGCACAATAAACAGTTCTCTTAACAGTTAAGTCAATTATTTAAAAGTCACATTGCATGAACAAAACTTTTAAATCACTTCACTAAGCAATCCATGTGTTCAGTCCATGACAAGATTTTATTTATAGTAACTCTAAGAAATTTAAGAGTCTGCAGTGAGCTGTTCTTTGCCCTCATAATGTATCTGTGATACATTTCATCCTTTGCCTCTTTGCCCATCTCCTCTTCCCCCTCTTTCTGTCCATTTCCTCTTCCTTCCCCCAGCCTCTGTCCATTTCCTCTTCCTTCCCCCAGCCTCTGTCCATTTCCTCTTCCTTCCCCCAGCCTCTGTCCATCTCCTCCTCTCTCCTCTCTCTGTCCATCTCCTCCTCTCTCCTCTCTCTGTCCATCTCCTCCTCTCTCCTCTCTCTGTCCATCTCCTCCTCTCCCCTCTCTCTGTCCATCTCCTCCTCTCCCCTCTCTCTGTCCATCTCCTCCTCTCCCCTCTCTCTGTCCATCTCCTCCTCTCCCCTCACTCTCTGCATTTTCCGTCTCCTCTCTATAGCTATCTCCTCCTTCCCCCATTCTGTCCATCTCATTCTTCCCCCCTTTTCTTTCCTTATTATCACATCCATCCCACTAGGAAGCTGGTGGTTCCTATCCCCATAGTATTTCTTTCCAGATCATAACTAATGTGTGTACCAGATTTGATTTAAATGATTCTAGGTGTTTAGGATGAGCTTTTTACCCACGGCTTTGCCTGCATATGCACATGTTAAATATATTTAATATATTTCACATGTATTTGTACACAAATTCCACTTGTATCTTTAGTGAATTTCACTCTGTAGTTTTATTTTCACACAGCTCAATGTTTATTCAGTCATATTTCCGGAACTATGTGTCATACAATAACATATTTTTGTAGGTACATTCAGCAAAATATTTGGATACTGTCAGTGAAATGTGTTGCAAATACAATTAATACTAAAGAAGTATGAAAATTAAAACATCATGCTTTGTGCAACAGTTTTACTGCATGAAAAGCAAAAATGTAGTAAGTGATAAACTTTTTTTCCTTGCATCATTTTGTGCAGGTTGTCAGTGAGAGTGGGTTTCATAAAGGTTTGAAATTGTGTGTAAAATTTGTTGCAAGTCACTAACTTCTCTCATTCTCCTACATTGGATGAATAAAGTAGGCATATTCGCGCATCATGAACTACACTGCTTTCTTGACCCCACCGTTGTGATGGGTAGGTGCTTCTTCCCCTACAACAATTATTTCCGGACAGTATGTGATATGAGTACCGATTTTGGTTGAAAGTAGCCCAGGGGTTTAGGAGGAGAGTGGAATGAACAAACACACATACATTTTTATAATATATATGGATACCAATTTCATTCATCAAGCCAGCAATATCTCGCAGTATACTAAATCGTTGTCTTCTTTGAAACAGCAAGAAAATTTTCCTCTCTTCTTCTATATGCATAAATATTTATTCTGCTGCAGATAAGATATTTTTCTTGAGTGTGGAACAATGTAATTCAGCTGGGCCCGGGCTCCTAACCATATTATTTAACCCAGTTTGTGTAAACAGCTTTGGTTTTAAATTGTTCAAAGTACAATTAAATTTTCATGAGTTCATTCATCTGCATCAAACTGGGTTTTGCCACAAATATTGTGAATAATATCATCAAAAATGTCTGATAGTTTAGGTGCAGGAAGCTCAGGAGCATTACATAATCATTATAGTGGTTCCTTGGCTCCCTCCCTATCATTTCAACTTTGTGTTATTAATTGAGATTAAACTGCAAAAAGTGTGTAAATATTGATTGTTAATTGTTAAAAACAAATTGTGGGGATATAGTGTTTTCGTTACCACATTAGGATTTAGCACACTAAAACCCCTTAAGAATAAGCCGCTTTCATTATAAAAAGCTTCATCATCATGGGCCTCTATAATCGTAGATATCCTTATTTTTCATGTAAGGTACAAACAGTTCAAGTAAATGTAGAAAAAATACATTTAAATGAAAGATGCCAACATGATGAAAAGCAAGCATGTGAGATAAACAAAATTTTAAAGTATTTTTTTACTTGTACAGGGTGAGACTTTTGTCTTGAAAACAGAGAACTCCTTAGACATTAACATACTAGTGTGCTACCTCATCTGCTATAACACTTCATCTTGTAAAAGTAATCTGCTTCCTTTTGTAACATAGACAAACTTTTTAACATACAATTTTTGGTAACAGTTAAATGATGAAATTTATTAATGTAACAAGTCTTCAGTTATAATCTCTTTCAGAAAATTAATTACTTCTTTTATCATTTCTTATTACCTACTTATATGTCAATAGCTGCACAATTTATGTATTCAGTGTTTGGGATGTTAGCCAACTGGTCATTGCATACACCATCATCTTCAGTTTCTCAGTGAGTGCATAAGTATCTTTGAAATTCCAAATCAGAAAGACTACAGTCTTTAATGTAGTTTAATATTATTTTACTAGGAACATCGTGACTTCGTCATTTTCTGAATATATCCTGTTACCATGTCCAGTGTCTTTGAATTTGTCTGCACTTTATCGTTTGAACAAGTAAATCATCAGTCTAATTAGACACTGACAGAGAACTAAATTATACTGAACAGTGTACAGAACTACCAGTCTGGATTTATCCACTGTTTTCTTCAAATGTTAATGACTAGCTTCCATTCCAAACAGGTGAGTGTTGGCAGATCGTACTACTACATCATCTTTTGTTTTTTAGGCTGTTTATGTCATTGTAACATTTTGTGTTATTTTTAAAAACAGACATTGATTTTCTACATTCTTGTACCACAGTTGCATATTCCTCAACTGAATGAGGTGGCGCAGTGGTTAGCGCACTAGACTCACATTCGGGAGGACGAGGGTTCAAACCCATGATTTAGGTTTTTCATAATATCCTTAAATCGCTTTAGCAAATGTCGGGATAGTTCCTTTGAAAGTGCATGGCTGACTTACATTCCCATCCTTCCCTAATGCAATGGGACCGATGACCTTGTTGTTCGATCCCTTCCCCCAAATCAACCAACAATATTCCTTGTTTGTGCCTGATACTTCTCCTTATATTGTGTGAAAGACCCTTTACATGTGTAATGTGTAATACAAATATATCATTGTTCATATAGTAATAATTTAAATGACATTATTTTGCATGATGGCTGCAATTTAAATTGTGCCTAAAATTTGCTGCATTTGGCCTGTATCTTGTGTTGTGTGTTATTAATAGTATGTACAATTTTGCTCTGGATTAGGCTTTTTAAATTACGGATAACTTGTGTTAATATTTTGGACATCTGTCAAAAGTAAGTCAGTTAACTGAAACAAGAACATGTATGCTCATTTGAAGTAACATTCAACATTGATATGCATTAAAGGAATGTGAATTCTATGTGTGATATTATTTTGTTGTATATGGTACACTGGTGGTGTGTATTTTAGTAAAATATTTTTAAACTAGAATATTAATCATTATCACATATTTGATTATTGGAGTTTGTTACACAGAAAGATAAAGCTTGTTACAAAAAGGTTTCTGCAATGTAAAACACCCAAAAATATATTTTAATACATATTTGCTCTGCAAACGTTTCAGTGGTACAAAATGGGATTCTTCATTGTGATAGGCTAGTTAGAAACTTGTACAGGCATAAGATATGAAACTGGGAATCTCCACGACATAAATGTGTACTATATTAGCAAACTCCTTCAATAAATTATTGCAAGTCTTTTGGTTGTAGGATTACAAGTCTCTGTTAGTAAATAACCAGTAAACCCATGTATAAGACAGCTGCAAATGTCTGATAACTTTACAAATGTGTTAAAGTGTTAAATATTTGGCACTAAACATGCAAGTGAAAAAAAGTTCAGAAAAGGTTTGAAATTATGATCAAAGTTTGTTGGAAGTAAATAAATGCTCAAATTATGAAACACTGAATGAATATAATGTAGGTAATTTGTGCTCTGTTTTAAGCAAAAGCTTGTTTTTCGTACATCTAAATGTCTGTGATGAACTTCGTGTCATACAGTGATATAATTTTCAGGTACATTCAGTGGTGTATGTGGATAGTGTTGAAAAAAGTCAGTAGTAAAGAAGAAATAAATTAAAACATCATGCCTGATGCACCAGTTTTACCATATGAACAGCAGAAATAAAAAAGCAATAAAATGGTTCCCTTTCATCATTTCGTGTGTGCGCATGAGGGGGAGGGAGGGGGATGTCTGTGAGAAAAAGTTTTGTAATTTTGTGTAAAGTTTGTTGGAAATTGCTGTCTGTTGTCATTCTCAAAAAATACTGGTTGAATAATATCCATGAATTTAGATGCCATCAATTACACTAGGTTATAGCTCTTAATGAGTAGATTATGACAGCATTTTGTATACAGTCCATAATTATGTGAAATACTGAGTACAGTCCACAATTATGTGAAATATTGAGAATCAAATTTTCGTTTCGCCTGGAAGCCATTAAATAGGCAACTTCCAACTGGTACCAGGCTCTGGGTTCCAGGATAGTCACATGGTAAGATAAGTGTTAATTATACATACGGTGCCTGCTGTTACCATATATAAACGAACAAATAACATTTTTTTCAACAATACCTTCATATTATATATGGCTGAATAGTATAATTGTGGAAGAAGCAGTTGTTTTAAAATGTCACACTTCTACAGAAATGTTAAAGTGTCAGCTATGTTGGACATTGAGATAACTAGCATTTGTGGAAGAACCTCAGAAATTAAGAGCTTTTTAACTAAAGTTGCTTTTCTGTTCACTACCTTTCAACCCTTTGGAATGCCAAGGTTCCAACGTACAAAATTAAGGAAAATGAGTTGTTAGTGTGACAAGGCTTGGACTGACTTCTGCTACAAGTATAACATACCAAGGCTGCAATCTGTGGAGAAATAGCCACTTTAGAAGAAGCCGAAGTTCTGGCTGATATCACTTTGTTTGGTTCTTTGGGATGAGGTGGTTCTGTTTGATTGATGGGACTTCATTTTCTTAATATTGAGTTCTTGTAAGAAATGATTAATAAAGTTGAATATTTGTATAATTATTAGTTTTCAGTAATGAAATCTTATCATCCTAACAAATATTAGGATTTAAATGGAGAAAATATCTACCATGTAAATTGTTTATTTTTAGAAGGGGGAAAAACAAGAAAAATGAAATTGCTCTTATAAATTAAGTTGAAGAAAGTAGAGTAGAGGTAAGTTAGCTGTAACAGTGCATGAGATGCTTAAATAACATGATCAGATACCAGTTTCTTGTAGTTTTCAGAGGTTGTTTGTAGCAGCAGTTTTACAAAGAATAAGGTATGGGAAGGGTTAACACAGTTATGTTGCAGTTTTATTACAATATTCTATAGTTCTTTACAGTTCATTGTGACAAACATTGACTAGCACCATATCAAAAAATCACTACTGTAGTTGGAGAAACATCTGACTAATGAGTTAATGAAAGTTTGACATCAATTTACATGAAACAAATGAACTGTTAATTGATGTCTTGTCATTCCAAATGGTCACTTTCGCAAATAATGTAACCCCACTATCTTTCAGTATAGTTTATCATAACTACATCTCTGTTGTAATGTGTGATTTGAGAGGTATGCTACAACACAGAGGGTTCTACAGAACTTTACGTGTGAATGAATGAGTGGGAAAACTGAAAATAAATGCTGCAGTCTGAAGTGCAGATTCATACTGGGTGGATATCATTAAAGGGCAGCTATGCACAGAGAACCACTGTGTTCTGTACTTATCATATGTCATTGAAACTTGGTAAATATTCTAATGCGTTAATGTAGAACCCATTCAGGCTGTGGAAAAAATTAGTTCCAGTTGTGCCCACTAGGTGCAAATCTAGTGCTGTGAATGGAAAAAAGTCATATCAAAATGTTTCCATATGTCATGGATTAGGAATGGGGTGTGGGCAGAAAAAGTGAAACAAGTGAGAAGGGCATAATGTTGATTTTATTGTTAACTGCCACTTACACAATTTGGTCAATGTATGCACCGGAGACGTTGATGAGATGCCGCATACACAAAATGGTGTGATCAGCAGTTGCATGCAGCAGTGTCGGTGGCATTAGAGCAATGTGATACTGGCCTTCAGATTAGGTAGCTATCCAATGTGTTGCTGGTAAATGTATTCTTTTAGCTATCCCCAGAGCCAAAAATCCACATGGATTCTCATCAGGTTTTCTTGCAGGTCATACATCTGGAAAACTTCTGGAAATAACGCGTTTTTGGAAGGTTGTATTAAACAGATCTTTAACGGGGCAAGTTACGTGAGGTGTTATCCCATCTTGCATGAAAACATTGGTTCCCACACAGCTGCACTCCTCCAAAATAGGAATCACATGCTGTACAAGAGGTCTCGATAACGTGCAGATCTCATGTTACACCTGACAGGCGCTTATGGTGGATTCTCTTCAAAGGAGGACATACCACACAGTCCCATAGGAAGAGTGCAGTGGCTCTTTGGGCACCGCATGTGGTTTAACATTACCTTAAATTCAGCAGTTCTTTGTATTCACTGCACTCTTTATCGTAAAGTGTGCCTCGTCACTCCATGAAATATTGCCCGGCCACATGTCACTAACTACAATCTGTGCTGGAAACCAAAGAGCATACTGTTTCAGTCACTACACTGTCTGGATCTTGCACGGGTACCAGTATATATGGACCAAACACTTTCCGTACTGCTGACCGTGAGATGGACAAATTTCATGAAACTGCAGGAGCACCAGCACTGTTGAGGTACATGCTGCATGGTCAGTTAAAGCAACAGCAACCTTGTCAATAACTTCCATCAGGATAGGATGCCTTCCTATTACCAGGTACCACACCAAGCTCACCTGTGTTTTCAAATTTCATTATCATCTTCTTCAAAGCATTTAATGACCTTGGACCTCTCCTCAGACCTGTCAGGCGACAATACTATCTCTATGCAGCACTGTAATTGCTACTGTTCACATAAAACAGTTTCACTAAGAGTGCAGTCTCTCTTCTCGATAGCCATATTGTTCACTCACATCATGGCCTGTGAAATGACAGTGTGAATGTCATACTGTCATACAAACAGTGTACAATGCCAGATTTGCACCTGGTGGCCAAAATTGGAACTAATTTTTCTCCACAGTAAATTATTTCCGCATGAACGCATAAGCATATGTAACAAGTTCCACTGTCATATAATAATTCTCTCTGTGACTAACTGCACTTTAATTACACACATCAAAAAAAGATTTTGCATTACCTTGGTTCCAAGAGCTCCAGAACCTTTACAGAAAATTGGAATCATAAACATCATTTGCTCCTCTTTTATTGCTCATGAAAACCACACACTGCATGCTGCACCACCATACAGCGAGACCTTCAGAGGTGGTGGTCAGATTGCTGTACACACTGGTACCTCTGATACCCAGTGGCATGTTCTCTTCCATTGATGCGTGCCTGAATTCATCATGGCTTACTATCCACAAGTTCATCAAGGCACTGTTGGCCCAAATTGTCCTCCTCTATGGCGATTCGGTGTGGATCCCTCAGAGTGGTTGGTGGGTCACTGTCCACAAACAGCCCTTTCCAATCTATCCCAGGCTTGTTCGATAGGGTTCATGTCTGGAAAACCTGCTGGTCACTTGAGCAATGTCATTATCCTGAAGAAAGTCATTCACAAGATGTGCACGATGGGGGCGTGAATTATTGTCCATGAAGACAAATACCTCGCCAATATGCTGCCGATATGGTTGCTTTGTGGGTCAGATGCTGGCATTTACATATCGTACAGCCACTGTGGCGCCTTCCATGACCACCAGCAGCATACATCGGCCCCACATGATGCCACCCCAAAACAGCAGGGAACCTCCACGTTGCTGCACTTTCTGGACAGTGTGTCTAAGGCGATCAGCCTGACCGGGTTGCCTCCAAACACATCTCGGACGATTGTGTGGTTGAAGGCATATGCGACACTCATTGGCAAAGAGAATGTGATGCCAATCCTGAGCGGTCCATTTGGCATGTTGTTGGGCCCGTCTGTACCGCACTGCATAGTGTCATTGCAAAGGTGTACCTCGCCATGGACGTTGGGAGTGAAGTTGTGCATCATGCAGCCTATTGCACACAGTTTGAGTCGTAACACGATGTCCTTTGGCTGCACGAAAAGCAGTGTTCAACATGGTGGCATTGTTGTCACAGTTCCTCTGAGCCATAATCCGTAGGTAGCGATCATCCACTGCAGTAGTAGCCCTTGGGCGCCCTGAATGAGGCACGTGAGCGACAGTTCCTGTCTCTCTGTATCTCCTCCATGTCCGAACATCATCACTTTAGTCCACTCCAAGATGCCTGGACATTTCCCTTGTGGAGAGCCCCTCCTGGCACAAAGCAACAATGCGGACATGATCAAACTGCGGTATTGACCATCTAGGCTCAGTTGAACTACAGACAACACGAGCCGTGTACCTCCTTCCTGGTGGAATGACTGGAACTGATCGGCTGTCGGACCCCCTCTGTCTAATAGGCACTGCTCATGCATGGTTGTTTACATCTTTGGGTGAGTTTAGTGACATCTTGGAACAGTCAAAGGGACTTTGTCTGTGGTACAATATCCACAGCCAACGTCTATCTTCAGGAGTTCTGGGAACCAGGGTGAGGCAAAACTTTTCTTGATGAGTGTATAACTACATGGTATGAAGGCTTATACTCATTAAAACTGTGATCAGATGAACATAAAACAATTTTAAGTAGTTTTGAAAACTATAATTTCTTTTGTAAAAGTTAATAAACAAATAAGATTAAAATGAGTTTATTTTAAATAATTCAGAACTGTATGCGATGGAGTAATTGATTACTGCTAAAGCTTGTAAATACCAAAGAACAGACTGTAACAGGCATGATTAAGAAGCCATAGGAACTAATTGATGCACTTCAGAATATAAAGTTATTGGCTGTGAGAAAACACATGACAGAATTAGAGAAATATGTGATTATGAGCTAGATGCGAAGAATGTTAGATCATTTAATCATTAAACATCTATAAAAACTGATGTTTTGGTGTTTGAAAATTTGTTAAGTGATCACAGCTGGGTAGTTCTTATTTCAAACCAGACTTAATTTTTCATTCAGGCATATATCAGCTGGATTTAACATTCACAAAGCAAGTTTTCATTGTTATAAGGGCTCTCCTGTCATGGGTACACAATTTGTAATGTGGGAAGAAGTAACTTCATCATACAAGGTGGCAAATAAAGTAGCCCAACATTTGTTTCTGTTCCAAACAATTTATTTCAGTCACGATACAGGAAGGTAAAATGGAACCCGTGTAAAAGTTAAATGAAGGTTATTTACTGTGAGTCACACATTTGATGTGACTGCTGAAACATGTAGTAACTTTTTGAGCACCCAATTTTGTGATAACTTAAGGATGAAAATCCTCAGCACTTCCACAGGCCACAATGATTAGCACATCCTAGATTGCAGTTAGATTTGAAGGGGAAACCTTTCTGTGCAGAAATTAGTAAATGAATCATAAGAATTCAAATCATAACTATTCGGATGCCCAGTCTGTTCTTGCGGATGATGACCTGCAAATTTATTTAAAATGAAATAAATTAAAATTGGCAGTCAGAAATTCTGAAACAGTATTTGGTCTGGGAGGCCATCCCACATAAGCCATTCATTTCGTAATTCTAACCCTTAAGCAAAAGCAGAAGAACGAAAATGGTAACTAGTATGATAAGGCAACATTCCAGTTTTCAGTCTGCTCAAACTTTTCAGCATTAGATTGTGTTATGATCACCCAGATGAAAATGTGATTCATTTGAAAACCAAACATTTTGGAATGATATTTTCATTTACAGCCATGCTAATGCCATTTTTTGTTGACTGTTACATCCAGTAAATCTTGTTCCAGATAGAGGAAGTTTTTCTAGTCCGATTAAAATAACTTGACAGTTGACACTTCACACGTTGGAGCTAGTTTTGGTTTCCTTCAGTCTTTATGCTTAACATCACACCCAAACCTTTGCCATTGCCAAACTGCCCAACAATTAGTTCACTTCAGATTCCTCCTCCAGCTTTCATTCTTGATGTGTTTGGATCCCAAGTCCTGGGTCAGACCCTTTTGTTTTCTATTTCATCACACGGTAACTTACAACAAAAGCAACACGCGCATATGTGCTCTCTCCCTCTCTCTCTCTCTCTCTCTCTCTCTCTCTCTATCACACAAACACACACACACACACACACACACACACACAATGATGCTAATGAAATACATGTTTCATACACAGCACTAACCAAACGCTGCTATATCATTCTGCACGAGACGCAATTCCATGTGATTTATACAATTATTATAATCACAGAGATTGGCTTGCATTGGATGAGCTTTGTACGACATTGTGTGAAGCTGAATTTTTGAAGTCTGTCAATTTATCATTGTGACTCAGACATGAGAGTCTTAAATATAAGAGCCTTATGTACTGTAATGGCATAGCTGAGTGATTAACGTGTAAACTTCACGGGTAGAAGATTGAAGGTTTGAAAGTCATCAAATGCAGCAAATTTTTTTATTCTTCTAAATCTAATTGAAAGGCTTTGATTATTATTTTTATTCAATTAACTGGTTTAAATGTAATTTTATTTTGTTTCTAATACTTCGCTATGTCATTTTCATCATCGTATTGACCTTTTATTTTCTCCCATTTTTCTTCCTATCATTCTTTTTTCATTTGTAACCTGCTTGTGTAACATATAATCTGCAACCAAGTGCCAACTATAACTGCTCATTGCTTAGTAACATATAATCTGCAACCAAGTGCCAACTATAACTGCTCATTGCTTAGTAACACAGCACCCCGTGTAACCAGTGTGAGGATAGTTTCAGGTAACCAAAATTACAGTTCAGTTTAGCTTTAAAACTGAAATTTTGTTGCAGAAGATGAATGTGCAAACAAAGATTTTATGAAATTTTTCTGTCTTGAGTTCATTCGCTGAAGTTAGCCTAAATGCCGTGAACAAAGTGATTGTGGTTTTAGTGGTTTTAGTCCTGCTGCAGATTATCTATCACCGTTTTATCAGATGCATTGCACATCATGAGAGTGTGGTGAGGTTAGGGCACGAGTTTAAATTCCAGGCTAGAAAACCCATCACATACCGCAGTTCATTCATTGCTCACTTAAAATCAGCTCTTGACAGAGCATCCCCTATTTTCATCACACCTCGTGACAGCTGCTTCTAACATTGGTCCACATTATATGTTAACAGCACTTGTGAAGTGACCTGCTGTGTTCGTGTGTTGTCTATAACCGAGAGGTAGCTGGCAACGGATGTGGCAATACTGTAAAGGCAAGTGACAGATGTCAACTATCAAGTAATTTTAATCGAACTGTAGAGGAAACACCACACTTCTAGAATCAAATAGAAAATCCACACAGGTTTTGAGGTCGTGAGAGATACAGTAGGATAGAATATGAGGGGAAATTAACAATGAAACTTGAAAGCCTGGAATATTTGAAATGGCAGGGACGGCATTAAATGCACAAGTAAGGACAGGGAAAACAGACAAAGAAAGGAGCCAGAAATGGACAGTTCCAGCAGAAAAAGAACAAGTCAGGACAACAAAGCTGAACAGTGGTAAGGACAAAATACAGGACAGAAAAGGAAGTAAGAAATCCATCAAGTGTAATAAAGGGACGGAAGAAAGAGAGGCAAAACAGGAGTGAGTAGCATAATCTGAAGTCAGTCAGATGGTGGGTTCCTTGTGCTAACCTCTGACCTGTAGGGGAGGATCCATATTGCTTGTGTGTTGTAACTGGCACATGGATCACTTAATTTCCTAACATTCCTCTTAGTTACTACCAACTATAGACCATCTGAAAGCAAACTTATGACTTCATTCCGTCACCTACATAGATTTTTCCATTTCTTTATTTTTAACAGTTTTAGAGTTTTGACACGCACTGAGAAGGCATCAGCTGTGGCATGATTTCGAAATGCCTGCAGAATGTTTAACCTACATCTGAAATATATTTCTCAAATGTGTGCATTTTATCTTGAAAGACATTGGCTGTCTCTCAGATAGTCAACTAGCAACCACCTAAAAGTTAATGCGAATCATCTTTCCTCTATACTGTAATCAGTTTCATACAAAAGTAAAAGTACACAACTCTGTAATTCCATTCTTGCATTCAGAATGATTAGTTCCTTTCTCCCTAAGGA
This sequence comes from Schistocerca americana, assembly GCF_021461395.2. Lineage (NCBI taxonomy): Eukaryota > Metazoa > Arthropoda > Insecta > Orthoptera > Acrididae > Schistocerca > Schistocerca americana. The sequence goes on from NC_060130.1 coordinate 612,898,499, forward strand.
CGCCAACAGTTTTCTCTCATAATTTAATAGTTTTGTTGATTGAATTTCCCAAGTTATTTTAACAATTTTAAATATAGTTTTATTGGGGTTAAGAAATAATGCTATTAAAATGCCTGATAAATATGCATTTATGCAGTGTAAATTCACTAGTGCGTGTCTTAAATTAGATTATGTTAATTCTAGCACAAATTTTTATTCTAGCATAAAAGTTTATTGGTTAAAATATCTGTTCTATATGTTCCTTCGATGCTGCAACAGCTGCTGCCTTCTCATTGCTATTCAAAACTCTAAAACTATTAAAAATAAAGGCAAAGGCATCATGCTTTTCTTTGCAAGTGTTGGTCAGCAGTTATGGGTCATGGATAAGGATGAAATTTTGCACATTTTTTGTTGCAAAAAACCTGCTCTTGAAAATATAAACACTGAAGCTTTCTATTTTGTTCAAGTCTTATTTTCATTAGAGAATGATGAGCTGGTTGAGTGGGGAAGATTTAGAAACATCATACTTTAAACTATTGGTGAAGAAGTGTTTGACTTGTTAGCAGAAAAAGTACTAGTAATATTACTTATTTTGCAATAGCATATCTTGGTCTTTTGCTAGGGATTATCATTGTGAAGTGTTGTTTTGCGTCTTGCAAATAACAGGTCTATTTGCATTTCTATCTCGGAATTAATGTCACTTATGTAAGAAAAAAGGTTAGAAGTATGTATCTTCACATTGTTGTTATCTGTTGTAAATCCTTCTTCACTAGATTGCGGGATCCATTGCTGACACAGTACACACTGCAAAACAGAGAGTTGTAAAAAAAAATAACTTGCATAGTTCCACTATCTTTAGTTTCAGTATTCTATGTCCTGAAGTACGTAGAGTATCTGGGAAATCATTGAAGCGTTAAGAAATCACTTCTGTTTCTGTTGTCAAAGCACATAGGCTAAACAAGCTTTCAGACTCAATGACTTTGCAAAAATATGAATTATTGTTACTGCAACAAATAAACTATAGCTTAAGCAAAAATGTGTTGGTGTGTCACACTTGCAGTACTAAAAACCTGTATTTTGAACTAATTATGTTAATTTTCTTACATAGTTATTTATATGTACTAGTACACATCATATTAGAATTGTTGAAGCAGTGGGAAACAACGTGATTCATAAATTTAGGTGAAGCTAAATATTTTTAAAAAAATTTTTAAGTGCTTACAGACTGAAAATAGTTTAAAACATTGTCCTCGGTTACTTTCTAGCTCAAACTATTCAATATTTCTGCATTTTTAGCAACTCCTTGCTTATCCTTTATTTGTAGGATATAATTATTCTTCATCACCTTGGGTGATATTGTTTTTAGCATGTATCTTTATGTGATAAGGCTTTTTTAGTTTTGTCCTCTTCTTTGAGTTAGCATTTTATGTATGATTATTTATCCATTCATTTATTTCATGCTTAGGTTGCGCAGCAACATCGGTTAGAAACCTCACTCCTCGTAGCAACGAAGGACCTAAATCAGCCTCCCTTGAAGATTCTCTTGATTGTCTCAGCTCAGAAATGGTGAGCACCTCTCATACTAGTACATACATCCACATAAATAGTCATAGAATATGAGTAGACTATTTCATTTGAGCAATGTGTCTTGTGAATGAATATGTAGGAAGTAATTATGTCCTTCATTTAAATAGGCTGCAGGACTTGATTTGCTCAGTTTTATGAAATGCAAAAAATGTCGTGGAAGTAATGTTTGAATGATTGTATCAGCTTTGTTGTTTCTTCCTCTCTACTTAATTTCATATCCATTAAACCTAAAGGAGTGAAAGGGGGGAGTGCTTGTTACAAATAGTGCAGTAAAAAATTTTGAGACTCTAAGATTAAAGTATGAGATTTGTGTTTTTTCTGATTAGTGGTAGGGAAGAAGCTACTAATTTGAAATGTCTTTGTTTACTAATAATAGATCCCATCTTTTGCAACGTAGTGTTGAGTGGTAATGTAAGTATGTGATTGGTTCCTAATTTACGTAACAAAATTTGTGGTGGAATGAAACAAGAATAATCAGTATGTTGTGTGGTTGGTGGCAGTTTTAATGTCATCATTTTATTATTATTCAGATGTATGACTTCATTTAATTGCATCATTTATCTCTGTACTTGGCATATCATATCAGCATTCTTAATTTTTGGAGAGATTTTCTCTCTCAAAGATTTTCATATGTTTGGTGCTATACGTCTCTCACAATCTAGTCTCTTATTCTTCAGTAAGCTATTGAAGGAGGACACAAACTGCTTGGGATGAAATCGTAATAAGACAAGTGTAGGAAACTTCTCTCATAACCTATTCATAAGGTAGGCATGAGCACCAAACGAAGATCCCCTTTATCAGCCTTACAGAATATTGTTAATTTATGATGTGTGTAAGAGGAATGGGGAATGGCAAGTCAGTAAACTGGAACTGTTCTAAGATGAAGGGAATTGTTTTGTAATCTAGGCTGAGAGGACACAAGAAAAGTATCATCATGGGAAAGCATACTGCACAAATCGTAAAATGTGGTGTCGAAGGGAGTGGGTAGTTAGTAGAGACTGAAGAGAAGTTTGAATGGCAAACTGAGAAAGTTATCATTAATAGACAAATGGCTTCATTAGTGAGAGGGGTACCCATGTATTTAGTGGCCTTAAAATTAATAGCAACTATTACATCATGGTTTTGAAGATAGAAATTTGGCTAACATTGAGGAAAGTATGAAATAACACAGTGAAAGTAGCAAGACCTGATATGTGTGAAGTTTAGTTACTACAGGAAGAAAGTTCACATGATATGTTTCAGGAAAGACTGACTGAACATATACAGACAGTCCCAATCAGTGAAACTTTATAACTTGAATGAAATAATGTAAAAAAAAATCTTTGGACAAAAGTAGTCAGCAAATTTCTTGACAAGAAGGGGTTAAGCAAACACATCAGAAAGTAGAAAAAAAAAGGAAAAACCAATAAAAGATAAACAGGCAACCCATCATAAGTACCTCCAGATGGGGGGAATGAAGCTTATATAACATATAAATAAAAACAGAATTCACACAGAATATTATGTGATAAGCACCAGAGGGGTGGTAGAACAGATTTGTTAGCAGAATAAAGGATAATGTGCACAGGCCACAAATAATGAGGTACATAATAAAGAAATGTCTTAGCCAAGAAGGAAGGGAAGAAGTTAATCAGAATTTAAAACCAGTCACTCACTGGGTACAGTATTACAAAAAGCTATGATTTGGCGACATCTTCAAGGAAGTAAAAACAAACTTGGAAGAAAGAAGTGTTGATTACGTAACAATTAAAAAACTAGAAAATTTGCTTAGGACATCAAAAAACTCTAAAGCGATTTGTTTCGGTGGAATAACTTCAGAACTATTGAAATGTGCCAGTAAATCCTTTAAAATTAACATTGTTGCACCTATTTAATACATGCTGGCACTGCTCCAAAATTCCTTATAGCATGAGGAAAGCATAGGTGATATCTACATTTTAAAAAATTGAAAGGAGAATAACAATAGACAACTGGGGGGCAAGTTTATTAAACACCACTCATAAAGTATATGAAAAACTAATTAATGAAAGATTACGTTCTACGTCAGATGCTATGTTGGTTGAAGAATAAGCAGGGTTTAGAAAGGATCAGTCATGCATAAACAAAACACTTTGTTTGAAAATACTGATTAAGAGAAGAAGAGAATTCAACCATGAGTCACACACCTGGCATTCATTCATTACAAAAAAGCCTTTTGGCAGTCAAAAGATCACTCCGTTGTGATATCGTGATTAAACGAGGGTATCGTCTCCATCTTGTGAATGTCATAAAAAGCTCATGCCTGGGCACACAAATAATATTTAAAACAGAAAACCTGCTGTCTTATGACTTGCCAATGATCAAGTTGTTATTGAGCAAAAGGAAGATTACATGTTGAGATCCTTATATAATCAACATATCTGCTTGGGATATAACATGTAAGTCTCTGCACAAAAGAAAGAATATAGCCTTTAGACAGAAATATACAGTCCGAACAAAAATAATTCTTAGATAATAGATCTATTGAATGAGTGTTTCACTTCTAATACTTTGGCTGTGATATAATGACACTGATCATGATCTTGATAACAAACTAACTACCAGACTAAATGTGCAAGATGTGGTCATCATTCTCATAACAGTGAAGTTTGCAATATAAATGAATTGTTAAATGCTGAGTGATGAAGTGGAAGTGCATAGATCCCTTCTGGTGCATTTGATGTGTAACATGGTAACACGGGTTTCTCGCTTTGGCACTCAGTTTGGTTAGATAGTCAATTCTGCTATGTATCCCTTATTCTTATTATTATTTTCTCACACAACCAGTCCTCTTCTTTCCTCTACAGTTTGTCTTCTTTGTATGTGTATGCAAAACATTATCATGTATTGTACAAATAAAAATATTAGCTATGTGATAGTTCTGCGTGTTCCAAGTAGTGCAGTTAGTCACACTGAAAGCACTTCTGGCAGAGTTCTGTGTTGATAACCAAAAATTGCTTTTATTTTACTACAAAGTTCACATCTACTCTCACAGTGGAGAAAATAATACAGTGCATAAATGAAGACATTTCCTTGCAGGAGTGTTACGCAGGAAATACAATGTGGTTGAAAAACAGTGAGGGGCTTGAGGATGAGAGAATAGTGCCCAAGAAGGATGAAACAAAAATTATAAGAAATGAAAAGAAATTCATAAGCCTAAGGACTTAGGGGATTTGGAAGAGCTCAGAAATTATTGGCGGAGAGGGTTGATATGGTGACAGAAAAGGGAGAGGGGGGGAGGTGGAGGAGGAGATTCTGGAGAGGCAGGTAATTGTGGAAACTGAGACTAGAGAAGTTGCAGGAGCATTTCATGTGCTAGAGATGTAAGTCTCATTTGCACAGCTCAGAAAAGCTTGTTTTGAAAGGCAGAGAGGATGAAAGGGAGGATCTAGTGGCAGAAAGTGGTAAAGCATCAGTTACCTTTGCAACTGGATATCACATTTGCCATTAGTAACTCACATAAATGAGCAGCAGTTGTTTGCATTGGCCACACTGAAAGCTATGTAACTGCTGTATAATGTAAATGGAAGAAGTAGATGCTTCCACAGTTCATTGCAGTCTTTAACGTAGCATTTATTGACTCTGTATACAATTTGTTTTCTTCTCCACTTGGATTATAGTATGACAAGTGCCATTTTGTTGAAAATGTATTCATTTTCCACTGTAAAGGTGATAATTAAAATGTTTGTGGGACTTTTGTTGCCTGTTTTATTTGTGAGCCTATTTGTAATTAAAATTTTTAGTAAAACTTCTCAGATGAACTTATGCTAAACACTGTGTTTTTTTATCTTTGTCTCTGTTCTCTTGAGATACTTACTATGTTGATCAGCTTCACAATTCCTCTCCCTTCTATACTTTTTTCCTTGTCCTATGCCCTTTTGCCCTTGCTTTCTCTCTTAACTTCTCCATGTCTGTATATTACAGCTGGCCATCCTTCTGTTACCTTTTTCTTGTAATCATTTTCTTTTTGATCTTTCAAAACTCTGTTAGTCTTCTGTATTACTGCTTCTGTATTAACAAAAATATTGAATGGATAGATAGCTACTCACCACATAGAGGAGGCATACATTACTACTTGAGAAATATACGCAGTACAATCATGCTGACTGTTGTCTTCATTTGAAGGAATTCCATATTTGCTGCTAAGTATTTTATTTTAAGAATGTGTCCTTCATGTAAAACTTTAATATTGAGTATAGGCCTCAGAGTGCTTCTTCAGTTGGAGTTGACATCAACATATAGTCCAGTTAATATAATTTTGATTTGTTATTATTAACCTAAATTATTCCAAGGAAACTTTGGTATGGCGCCTTTGGTGATAGACAACCAGTTCTTTCTACTATACTTGAAAACTGCATTTCTTCTTTTTAAAAAACTATGTTGTAGAATATGAGATTTCAGCAAAGAAAAGGATGGGAAGTAGAGGTATAACCTTAACCCTATACCTGGCAATATCCCTTGGGACCAATTACCTTGTTTTGTTTTGTAGCAATGGATACACTTTTATACACATTTCTGTGTCCTTTCATTATCAGGTACATTTCAAATGAACATCAATATCGTCTTTACAAATCTTATAATTGCAGTTGTTAAATATATCATTACAAAGGTATTAGTCATATACATATTTATTTTCTAAACCCTTTTTTTTTCCTATTGTAGTGTTCACCCACAATCTGTGTTACACTGATTGGTAATGGACTTATTCCATTCAAACTTGATTTCCATTATATATATATATATATATATATATATATATATATATATCTTAATCTTGTTACTAACGCAACTGTTTCTGTTTTTGTTGTTGCGATTCTTTCTTAGTTAAGCTATAATTTCATTATGTTGATACAAATTTCCATTTTCCTAGATGCAGTTTTTGGTATCTGTGTAATTGATCTTACAGGCCAGTGCTACAACCCTTTTCTTTTTTTACACCATAACCAGCTTCATTTTTCTGCTGTATCACAACTGCCATAATTTGTCTTCATAGAATTTCTCCATCCTGTTTCTTTACTTTGTTATCACTTCCCTCTCTATCTTACTGTCTTCCTACCCATATACAGTATTTGATCGAAAGTTTCCAGTCATCCACATGTAATGTAGAATTGGCCAATAGTTCTCACGAGAGTCAGACATGCCAGTAAAAAGGAGACAAAAAGTGTTGCATTGTTGGTTGAGAAGCAGCTACACAACTTGCCCACTAGTCATTTTGTGTGTCCTGAATAACAAATCCATGAGGAACATTTCAACCAATCTAAAGCTGCTGAAATCAACTGTTGGTGATACGATTATGGAGTGGAAATGCAAAGGAACAACCACAGCAAAACCAAGACCAGACAGAGCTCATGTACAGATGGACAGGGACCATCAAACATGGGGGGGGGGGGGGAGTTGTGTAAAAAGAATAATAGTATTAAATCAGGGGAAGGAATCACCTGTAAGCTCCAAAGTGCTACCAATTGTCCAGCTAGCACAGTGACTGTGGGCAGGGAGTTAAAGAGAATGGGTTATTTTATGGCTGAGTAGCTCATCATAAGCCACACACACATTTGTGTATTCAGTGTTAAACGACACTTGATCTGGTGTAAACGGGTATACCACTGGTCATTGGATGACAGGAAATGAAGGATTCGGTGTAATGAATCACACTATACCTTGTGGCAATCAGATGGAAGTCTTTGGGTTTGGCAAACATTGGAGAATGTTAACTGCCATTTACATATAGTGCCTCAGTGAGGTATGAAGGAGGTTGTGTTACAGTATGGGGTGTTTTTCATGGTTATGGTGTGGTTCCCTTATTGTGCTGAAAATGCTAAATGTGGCAGGATATTAAAGCGTCACGCAGCATTTTGTATTGTGTTCATTAGAGGGACAGTTTGGAGATGATGATTGCTTGTATCAGCATGACAGTGCACCCTGTCATAAAGCATCATCTGTGAGGCAGTTACATTCCTCAAATGGACTGGCGTGCCCAGATTGCCACCCTAAATCCAGTGGAACACCTTTGGGATGAGTTAGAATCCAACATCACTACCTTCTCTGGTTTCGCCGACCGGAGTGGCCAAGCGGTTCTAGGTGCTACAGTCTGGAACCGCGCGACCGCTGCAGTCGCAGGTTCGAATCCTGCCTTGGGCATGGATGTGTGTGATGTCCTTAGGTTAGTTAGGTTTAAGTAGTTCTAAGTTCTAGGGGACTGATGACCTCAGCAGTTAAGTCCCATAGTGCTCAGAGCCATTTGAACCATTTTTTTCTCCGGTTTCAACTCTTGAGGAAGAATGGACTGCTGCTATTCCTCCGCAGGCATCCAGACACCTCACTGAAAGAGTCTCCAGTAGAGTTCAAGCTGTCATAAAGGTGAAGGGAGAACACACCACAAATTAAATTCCAGTAATAACGGTCTGGATACATTTGATCAGATAATGTACAAGTCTTTGTTTTGCAAGTTTTGATGTGTCATTACTTTCAGTTTTTCAGTTTAAACTAACTTTATTTTGATGTTCAGTTCATGCACAATCCATTTTGACTATGTGCTCTAATTGTTAGTTACCTACAGAAAAGGAAACAAGAAGAAATTCTAGAACACATCAATAACATTTACAGAATGTCAGCAGCATTCTCTCTGAGCTGTTCATATCTTACCTCTATCTTACATGTCCATCGTAACATTTCTGCCTAATAATGTCTCATTAGTCTTCTTACCACACCCGTAACATTTCTGCCCAATATTAATGTCTCATTAGTTTTCTTACCACATTAAAACATATTTTCTCTGTGTGTTCTATCAGTTAAGAACCTAAACTGATATTGTGTACTCCAGTTCATGTTCTCTGCATCACGTTGCTTTTGGCTGTATGTTTGCTATAATGTATGTGAGGAACTCTTAATGTAAAGTCCACCATTCCTTCATCGTCCCATTAGTTGGTTTCCTATCAGTCATTTTAGTTGGAGAAACAGTGGAGATGTTAGGCATAAGGTATTAATATCTCTCTCAAATTATTGCTATGTGACAACATTTTTAGTTGCCACCTTACTGATGTTATTTTAATCTCAGCTTTCTATTTCTTGTGTTGTGTACCCCAACCAGCATAAATTATGGATAGCGAATGTATCAATTTAATAAAGTGGGAGAAGTCAGAATTAAATGTACATATGTATTTAATGCTTCATATTAATGTCAGATCTGATGAGGCACATGGACAAAATGGTGGAATTTTTTTCCACTACAATACAGTTGCAGTTGTTCTGAAATTCATAATGTAATACATTTTCTTTTTGTTGACGACAGACCCGATTTTCTTAAATATTCATACCGCACTGCAGGTGCTCAGAAATAAGTATCATTTCTGCTTATAAGCCATTTATTTTTTGCATTGTGAAGGCTTGAATGTGAGTGGATATCCACAGCTTGTAAAAATGGAAGAGGGGAGTTATATAATTAGTGGTAGATAGAACTGTTGATTCTTTACTGTGACCCAGTTTGTGCGAAATGGATTGTGGCTATAAATTTCTAAGAAATATTTCAGTCACTTTCAAACAAATTTAAACAGTGGAGAATCCAGGATGGAATAATTACAGTACAGGGTGTACATAAAGTCTGGGAACACTTTCAATTATTTATTGCACAAGAACCAAACAAAACATTGTACAGATATCATACATATGTCATTTTGAAGAGAAACCCTGAAAGTTGTTTCCTCCCCCTTCATGTATACCGCCACAGTGTAGTTCGGTAATATTTGCTGATGGTCAGTGCTAGTCGCAAACATGGCAATTTCAGGTGCAGAGCAAGCTTTCTGCATGTTGGAGTTCAACAAAAACAAGTGTGCTACAGCTGTTCAAAGGATGTTTATAACCAAGTACAGTAAGAAGCTACCAACAAGGAAGGCCATTTACCACTGGCTCAACAAATTCATTACGATAGGTTGCTTGTGCCCGGCAAAGAGTAGTGGACATCCCACTGTGAGTGAAGTGAATGTGGAGCGCGTACGAGAGACATTCAGGAGTAGTCCAAAGAAATCGAAATGGCTCCAATGACAGTGTGGAGAGCCCTTTGACAGAAGCATTCGTGGGTACCTGAACACGGAGCTGCCACATCGATGGATCGGTTGTGCTGCAGAAGGGGACAGCTGTTTCATGAAATGGCCTCCCCGATCACCAGATCTCACTCTGTGTCACTTTTTTCTGTAGGGACACATTAAAGATAAGGTGTATGTACCGCCTCTACCACATGATGTAGCAGAGCTCCAGGATAGAATACAGGAAGTGACTGTCACAGTCGACAAAGCCATGCTGGGACAGGTATGGCAAGAATTCGATTACCGTATTGACGTCTGCCGGGTCACTCATGGTTTGCATATTGAATGTTTTTGTAAAAAAAAACTTTCAGAGTTTCTCTTCAAAATTCAATATGTGTGACATATATACAATGTTTAGGTCTTGTGCAGTAAGTACGAGGTGCATTCAAGTTCTAAGGCCTCCGATTTTTTTTCTAATTAACTACTCACCCGAAATCGATGAAACTGGCGTTACGTCTCGACATAATCGCCCTGCAGACGTACACATTTTTCACAACGCTGACGCCATGATTCCATGGCAGCGGCGAAGGCTTCTTTAGGAGTCTATTTTGACCACTGGAAAATCGCTGAGGCAATAGCAGCACGGCTGGTGAACGTGCGGCCACGGAGAGTGTCTTTCATTGTTGGAAAAAGCCAAAAGTCACTAGGAGCCAGGTCAGGTGAGTAGGGAGCATGAGGAATCACTTCAAAGTTGTTATCACGAAGAAACTATTGCGTAACGTTAGCTCGATGTGCGGGTGCGTTGTCTTGGTGAAACAGCACACGCGCAGCCCTTCCCGGAGGTTTTTGTTGCAGTGCAGGAAGGAATTTGTTCTTCAAAACATTTTTGTAGGATGCACCTGTTACCGTAGTGCCCTTTGGAACGCAATGGGTAAGGATTATGCCCTCGCTGTCGCAGAACATGGACACCATCATTTTTTTCAGCACTGGCGGTTACCCGAAATTTTTTTGGTGGCGGTGAATCTGTGTGCTTCCATTGAGCTGACTGGCGCTTTGTTTCTGGATTGAAAAATGGCATCCACGTCTCATACATTGTCACAACCGATGAAAAGAAAGTCCCATTCATGCTGTCGTTGCGCGTCAACATTGCATGGCAACATGCCACACGGGCAGCCATGTGGTCATCCATCAGCATTCGTGGCACCCACCTGGATGACACTTTTCGCATTTTCAGGTCGTCATGCAGGATTGTGTGCACAGAACCCACAGAAACGCCAACTCTGGAGGCGATCTGTTCAACAGTCATTCGGCGATCCCCCAAAACAATTCTCTCCACTTTCTCGATCATGTCGTCAGACCGGCTTGTGCGAGCCCGAGGTGGTTTCGGTTTGTTGTCACACGATGTTCTGCCTTCATTAAACTGTCGCACCCAAGAACGCACTTTCGACACATCCATAACTCCATCACCACATGTCTCCTTCAACTGTCGATGAATTTCAATTGGTTTCACACCACGCAAATTCAGAAAACGAATGATTGGATGCTGTTCAAGTAAGGAAAACGTCGCTATTTTAAGTATTTAAAACAGTTCTCATTCTCGCTGATGGCGGTAAAATTCCATCTGCCGTACGGTGCTGCCATCTCTGGGACGTATTGACAATGAACGCGGCCTCATTTTAAAACAATGCGCATGTTTCTATCGCTTTCCAGTCCGGAGAAAAAAAATTGGAGGCCTTAGAACTTGAATGCACCTCGTAATTGAAAGTGTTCCCAGACTATATGGACACTCTGAATTATGAAAACGATAGATTAATACTCACCATACAGAGGAGACGTTGAATCACAGACAGGCACAACAAAATGACTGCTGAACATGTAAGCTTTCAATCAAAAGGCCTTCTTCTAAATTCAAAATGGTCACCAAAACAAACTACATCCTCACTCATAATTAATTCACCTTTGAAGGTATCACCTACAGACATATCTGTGGCACAAAAACAGGCACCTGCATGGCACCATCGTATGCCAATCTATTCACAGGCCATCTAGTGGAATCTTCCCTAACCAATCAGAATCCCAAACCTTTCACTTGGTTCGGGTTCATTGATGACATCTTCATGATCTGGGCTGAGGGTAAGGACAGCCTAACCGTATTCTTCCAGAATCTCAACACCTTCTCACCCATTCATTTCAACTGGTCCTCCTCAAACCGACAAGCTACCATCCTCGAAGTTGACCTGCATCTCAAAGATACATAAGTACCTCCATCCAAAGCAAACCTACCAACCATCAGCAGTACCTCCTCTTTGAGAGTTGCCACCCATTCCATACTGCTGAGACCTTCAACAGATCAAAATTACATTCCCAACCTTGTATATAAACACATCTCCCGTGCCTTGTCTGCCCAGTTCCACCACCTCTCACATTTCCACCATCTGGCCACAAAGGAGCGCTCCCCTTGTGATTCATTACCACCCAGTACTGGAACAACTGAATCATATTTTCTACTAGGGCTCTGACTCTCTCTCCTCAGGCCCTGAAATGAGGAATGTCCTACCCACTATCTTTTCCATCCCTCCCACAGTGGTATTCTGCTGTCCACCAAACACATGCAGTATCCTTGTCCATCCTTACTCCTCACCTACCCCAAACCCCAACCCCTTACCTCATGGCTCATATCCCTGCAATAGACCTAGATGCAATATCTGTTCCATACATACTCTTACCAGTACCTACTCCAGGCCGTTACAGGCATCACTTATCCCACCAAAGGCAGGGATACCCGTAAAAGCAGTCATGCCATTTATGAACTAAGCTGTAGTAACTGTGTTGCTTTGTATGTGGGCATGAGAACCAACAAGCTGTCTGTCTGCATGAATGGCCACTGCCATACCATAAACAAAAAGCAGCTGGACCGCCCAGTTGTTGATCATGCTGCCCAACACAAGTGTGCTTCTCGTCAGTGACTGCTCCACAACCTGTGCCATATGTATTTTTCCTATGAATACCAGCTTTCCTGAATTGCTAGGTGAGAAGTCTCCCTGCAGTATATCCTACATTCCTTGCAATATATCCTACGTTCCCATAACCCCCTTTGCCTCAAATTTCAATAGCCCCTGTCCTTCACCCACATATCCTCTTGTATGCTCCCACTCCAATACTGTACAGCATTCTATTCCACCAACACACCCACTAGTCTTTTTTCCCTCCTCGACTTCTTTCCTTTCCCGTTCTTTGTCTCCCTCCCCCCCCCCCCCCCCCACACACACACACACGAACTACTCAACTGCACCTAATGGCCTTACCCTGTCCCCACCACATCACTGTATGCTCATCCTCCCACAAGCAACACTGCACTTTTCCCCATGTGTACCATGCTATCCTTCCCCCTCCCCACCCCAACCTCCTCCTTACCCCAACCTCCATCAGATTGCTTCTCCCCCCCCCCCCCCCTTCCAATCAGTCTGTTCTCAGCGGCCAGAGAGAGAGAGAGAGAGAGAGAGAGAGAGAGAGAGTGTGTGTGTGTGTGTGTGTGTGTGTGTGTGTGTGTGTGTGTGTGTGTGTGTGTTTCCTCCTTTAAATGAAGGCCTTTGGCTGAAAACTTAAATTGTTTTCACAATATTGTCAGATAGACTTAAATTACTTTATACTGTCTTCCTCTGTAAGTGCTAAAGCATTATGTATGAGAAAGACTTCATGTTAAATATACTTATCACATTCCTAAACGAAATAGTTGCATTAGTTGTGTAGTCATAATTCCTCCCAATATATGCCGATAATGATTATTTATTGATTTTCAAGGTACTTAGGTGGCAGAATCGTAATGATCGTAATAGTTGTGGTGACACCAAAATAGTTCTGGATTGGGAGCTTTATGTGTTGTAATAACTATTTTAACATTCCAGGGATAGTTACTCAACATAATGACATACAGGGTGCACTATAATTGTCCTTACGAACTGAGTAGACAATATTTTGAATTGTAACCCAGCTGTTTGCAAATATGCTTTCTGTGTAGGTATGCAGCAGGTTAATCGTGGCATGTGCTAATGGCAGATCAGCTGATGTCCTACCCCTCTAACCTGGTTTGAGCCTCATTCCCATGTATGTGGATGTCAGAGGTGGTATGGAGTCTTGAAGGTGGTACGGATGTGGTTGTTGGTCATGATGTGGTTGTTGGTCATGCAGAACATACAAGATGGTACTGGGAGCAACATCCATTGCATACACAGTTGCTTGTGTACTCGTTGACAGGTCCTCTTCAATGTGATGCAGTACGGCCTCTTCCAGTTTGGGTGTGCTGCGTCTCCTTGGAGAACCACAGTCACACCTGCTGATGGTGAAGGTACTCCTTTCTGGCCATTGCATAATTGTGGCATAAAGGGTATGCAATAGAGTCAGACATTGTGGGTAATGAACTTGATAAAGGCGCAAATGTTATGTTTTCAAACATGGGCTCCAATTTGTAATGTTGTCTACTCAGTCCCATCTACAAGTCCAAGCAGTTTGTTAGAGGAATTTTAGAGCACCTTGTATAAATCAACTGTGCTATTTCTGTTTTATTATTTTCAACCATGGCATGCAAATAGGTTGGGAAACATTTTTCAGTCTTATGTCGAATTGAGCTATCATTTTTGTGCATTAATATCCTTGCTGTTAATGTTTGCTATCTGCTTTTCACACATTTTTGCTGGCTTATGTTGCATAAATTACTATTGCAAATATTGAGTAAACTGTTACAAGGAATCATACTTTTTCAGAGCATTTCTATCATGGTGTATGCTCCTTTTTCTTTCTACTTTTTGAAATGGCTGACTCCAATTGTTGTGGTTATCATAAGTATTTGTTTTTTTCTGTGTTACTTTGATTCAGGAAAAGTTGTTATGTGTTGTGTTTGTACACAAAAACAGGACAAGATTTAAAGTCTCTCACCATTACAAGTTGCAGATAGCAGAATATGTAAAGATGGGAATTCATGCTTTCTTGGCAAACGTCAATGATGAAGTCTTTGTAATCACCAGCCTAGTCGAGGTGTCATTCTGTGGTGGTGTTTTGACAAATTAGCTACTCTTCATCTTCAGGCGAAGTGTCAAGAGTCATGTCTAGTTCATATCTTTAGAGCAGCTAGACCATAGGCTCCTCTGTCTCTTCCGCAGTGGTTGGGACTATCACATGCCTCCAGAAGGGGTGTCATGGACTCCCAGCAAAGGGAGGGTCATGGCGACACATCCTGGTGCTGCCTGTCTGTTTCATCCGCGGCCTTTACTGCTTTCACATATGAGTGCTCTTGACATATTCTTGCTAGAACTACATCCTTTGCAGAGCTCAGTTGAAAACCATTATCCCATTTGATAAGATCATCAAGAACCCATATCTCCACTGCCTTTTTGATGATCAAATCCCAGAACCAGTTTGTCGGGCACAACACCTCTGCGAAATACACCGTTGTCTTTGGCTGATACATTGCTTGCCATACTCGCAACTGATGCTTTAGTCTCCAGGTGTCCATACTCTGAGTTTGTCTTTCATTGAGCCATGCACATTTTGAATTTAGCCAATGAGGGGAAAATAGTTTTAATGTTATTGTTCTCCAATATCCTGGCAATCTTGGCCATGGATGCCCCATCATACGGAAGGAGCACCAGACACTTTATGTCTTATTCCTGATTTTCAATTTTCTTCTTCTGCTAGACTGGAGAGCATGTCTTATCTGCATCTCTGGTCTTGCGCATGGTGGAACAGTCTCCATCAGAGTGGTCCCCTATACTGTGTTCATCGTAAGAGTAAACTTGACGTAAACTACACCATGTATTCTTTCCATGTTTGTGGGAATCGCATTAGATTTTGTTTCACATGGATTGAAAGCCGACTGTCACCAGTACAGTCGTGTACAATGACAGGGATATGTTTTATGCTGTGCATTATGCACATTTCGACTGAATGATAATGTGGGACAACAGCTTTACCTGTGCATTTAACGTGGACAGCAAAGGCCAGCCAGCTGGTCCAGTCAGCTGCAGTTAAGATTTAAACAGAGATTAGCAGAGAAACACCATTGCTTCAAAATGTCAATTTTTGAACAGAATAAAATAATATTCGGCAAAATTCCAGCAATACTGCACACTTCTTAGGGAACCAGACAGAAAACATAACATGCTCTCAGTCTTAGTTAACATAGTATTGTAATTAAAAACAAAAATAATGAAAATTCGTAACTTAAAAACATGGTAATTTTTCTGTGTGAGCTATGTGTGACTCAAAACCATATTGCAGGGATTTCATTGTACAGTTAAGTAATGAAGCCACTGAAGGTACTACAGTCAGTTGTCTGGTAACTTGGAACTCTTTCCATATCAAGATCTGACAAATACATGTCAGTACTGGAACTGTCATCTGCTACAGTGGTAATGAGTCAGCCAGCAGTAGAATTCATTAAGCTATCCAAGTGCCACATTAGCCCCTCTTCTTTTATGAAGTACCATCTTGTATCGTGCCAGCATTCAGTAGTGATGTGTGACAAAGCTTTGTGTGCATTACTTCCAGTATGTCTGGCAGCTTAAACGTCCTGTTATTTCTCACAACAAATCACTTAACTTTGCTCCAGATCAATTCTGTTTGGTTGTTATTGCAGTTGTACACTAGCAACTGTAAAAATACAGTATTTATGGTGTGCTTTATACCATGAAAATTGTTGTTTTCCATTTTTGTAGGATGCTTACCATTCTGACTCATGTTAGACTACATCTGTGGTATAAAAAAATGGATGTAGTCCAAATGAAGAGTATTTGATTTTTCATTTTTGCCCTAAAATTTAAATTTGTGATATTTTATTAATTGAAATGATTTTGGATAATCAAGAACTTATATTTGCAATGGAAACTGCATTTCTGTGTGCACTATGTAATTAGAAACAAGAATACATACATTTTTCATAAAAATTATGATTAGATATGTGTTAACTAACATATGTTTCATGGATTTTGCATTTAGAAGACATAGTTAATTCAAACTGAATGAAAAAAGGCCAAATTGAGATGCAAACCATCGATCTATGAACTATTCCTGTTCATGAACCTACAATGGTACCAATTCTGCTATTCATCACATCTATAATAAATGCCTTAATTTTAGTAAATAAAGTCCTCGGAAATCTTTGTAGCTTATTTTTCTCTGTAAACCTGTGAAAAACTTTGAGAACAATTTGTTTCTGAACATTTTTAACTACATGCATGTTTCACTAGGAAGCAGGAAGCAGTGTCAGCCATTTTCAGATTACGTATCAGTAGCACCCAATAAAAACTATAAGGCTGATGTATGATTCAGAAAAACATTGATGGCTATTAATACATTTAAATATCTTAAAGTTACATTTGCCATAAAATAGGAACAAGATACCTAATAATAAATAAGGATATATTTTTGAGAGTGTAACAACATCAGTTTAAGTGTGCTACAGCTGCCGACCACTCATTGCGTTTGTGTTTGTTTACATCAGGTTTATTCTTATGATGAACAAATTGTAGTAATGTCAAGGAGTCATCTAATGCTACCCATTTGAAGAGAGACATGACGTCAAAACTGACCAAATCGTCCTTGTCCAAATTTATCATCTGAAGCAGCTTCATAAACTCAGTTGAGTCGTTGACATGGTGTGTGCAGTGACCTATGAAAGGCTTTAGTAACTGCACTAGGTGTTTAGTTATTCTGTATGTTGCTGAATTTATCATGTACACTATTGGACATAGTGAAACTTCCTTCTTGTGTATCCTTGGGAGGCCATATAACTGTGGTGGTATCAGTGCACAACACCAAGGATTTGAGGACCATCATCAATTTGATCGATAAGGAACTGGATGAGGTGACAGCACCTGACAAGGATTACATTTTGCAGTGCCAAATGAGAGATCTCCAGCAGCATCGAGCAAGCCATTCAGAGGCTTCCCTCTTTTACTGCCAAAGATGTAAGAAGGGAGACCTGCAGTGTCCCTGACAAAGCAAAAATGCCAAAAACTAACATCTCCAAAGCAGAATTCAGGGAAATATGCAACCTCTGAGAAGGCAAACACACAGTCATCCTAGCAGCTGATAAAGGCAGTGCAATGGTGCTGCTACAATCTGTTGACTGCTGACAGAAGATTGAGATGCTGTTACAAGACACAACTTACAAGCCAGTAAAAAAGGATCTAACACCAGCTGTGACCAGGAGTACTATTTCACTTCTAAACAATTCAGGAATGGACCACACAGCACCGATACCACTGCAGCTATATGGCCTCCCAAAGACACGCAAGAAGGGAGATCTGCTACATCCAATAGTGGATGCAATAAATCCACCAACATATGGAATAGCTAAACACTTGCATAGGTACTGAGGTCACTGTGCACACCATGTCAAAAACTCGACTGAGTTTGTGAAGGTGCTTCGGGGGATACATCTGGACAAGAGTGATCTCCTGGGCAGTTTTGATGCCACGTCTCTCTTCACACGGGCGCCTCTAGAGGACTCCTTGGCATTACTATGGAGCCACTTTAATGAAGGCACTGTGGAACTGTCCTGCCACATGCTCACTACTGCCTACTTTATAAGTGGTGAAAAGTTCTACCAGTAGTTAGACAGAGCATCGCAAACCTGTATATGGATCACTTGTAGGAAACTGCTCTCAAAACCACGGGTCTGAAACCAAAGACATTCTATCGATATGTGTACAACACATTTGTCTTGTGGCCTCATGGTGAGAAAAACGTGCAGAAATTATTTAACCACCTTAACAGCATACACAACAATATAAAGTTCACCAATCAGGTAGAAGAAAACGGATGCATGTCTTTCCTCAATTTCTTAATGAGGAGGAAAATCAATGGCATGCTGTGACATTCTGTCTACAGGAAAAGGACACACACTGACCTGTACCTAAATGCCAATAGCTGCCACCGTCAAGTACAATGCAAATCTGTGCTCACCACACTGGTGCACAGAGCATGAGACATGCAACAAGGAGACTCTACCCACTGACTTGCAGCATCTGCAGCAAACATTTCACATGAACAGAGATACAGATATGATGCTCTCTCCAGCTGAGCAAGAAGAAGAAATAAAATGACAATCTATATCTACATCTACATACATACTCCCCAAGCCGCTGTATTGTGTGTGGTGAAGGGTACCCTGTACAATTACTAGTCATTTCCTTTACTGTTCTAGTCACGAGTAGAAGGAGAGAAAAACAATTCTCTACAGACCTCAGTAAAACCCTAATCTCTCTAATCTAATCTTTGTGGTTATCAAGCGAAATATACTTTGGCAACAGTAGAATAGCTCTACAGTCAGCCTCAAATGCTGTTTCTCTAAATTTTATCAGAAGTTTTCCTCAAAAAGAACATTGCCTTTCCGCCAGTGATTCCCATTTAAGTTTCCTAGGCATCTCCATAATACTTGCATGTTGTTCGGACCTACTGGTAACAAATCTAGCAGCCCACCTCTGGATTGCTTCAGTGTCTTCTTTTAATCTGACCTGTGTGGATCCCAAACACTTTAACAGTACTCTACAGTGGGTTGCACTAGTATCCTATATGCAGTTTTTCTTTGTAAATGAACCACACTTTCCTAAAATTCTCCCAATAAACCATAGTTGACCATTCATTTTACCTACTACAATCCTTAGATGCTCATTCCATTTCATATTGCTTTTCAATATTACACCTGGATATTTAATTGATGTGACTGTGTCAAGTAGCACACTTCTAATACTGTATTCAAACAATATGGGTTTTTTTCCCACTCATCCGCATTAACTTACATTTTTCTGTATTTAGAGCTTGCTGCCATTCATCGCACCAACTAGAAATTTTGCCTAAGTCATCTTGTATCCTCCTACAGTCACTCAATGCACCACAGCATCATCAGCAAACAGGTGCAGACTGCTGCTCACCCTGCTTGCCACATCATTTGTGTATATAGAAAAAAAACAGTTTTCCTGTTACAAATCCCTGGAGCACTTTTAAGAATACCCTTGTCTGTGATGAACGCTCGCCCTTGAGGACAACATACTGGTTTCTGTTCTTCAGGAAGTCATCGAGCCACTCGCATATCTTGGAACCTGTTCCATATGCGTGTACATTCGTCAGTGGTTGCCAGTGTGGAACCATGGCAAATGCTTTTCGGAAATATAGGAATATGGAATCCATCTGTTGCCCTTCATCCATTGCAGGATTTCGTGTGAGAAAAGTGCATGCTGAGTATGGCACAAGTGATGCTTTCTAAAACCATGCTGATTCATTGACAGAAGCTTTTCCTTCTCAAGGAATGTTATTACATTTGAACTGTGAATATGTTAAAGGCTTCTGCAGCAAACGAATGTTAAGAATATTGGTCTGTAATTTCGCTGGTCTATCCTTTTACCCTTTTATATGCAGGAGTTACCTGCTTTTCTTTCCAGTCACTTGGGATTTTGCCCTGGGTGAGAGATTCAGGATAAGGGACCAGTGCTGTAGAGTACTCTTTGTATAAAACCAAATTGGGATTCCATCAGGACCTGGTGACTTATTTGCTTTCAGTTGTTTCTCTAAGCAAGGGATGCTTGTTTCGATGCCCTCCATAAGGGAGTCTGTCTGATGGTCAAATCACAATTTCTACATACGATTTCCTGCATGAACAATTTCTTAATTGAAAAATTTAAAACTTCAGCTTTACGTTTGCTATCTTGTACTGCCATGTCACACTGGTCAATGAGTGAATGTATAGAAGCCTTAGACCCCCTTAGGGATTTTATGTAGGACAAGAATTTTCTTGGGTTCTTTGCGTGATCTTTTGCTAAGGTATGACAGTAGAGTTGTTGTAAGCTTCACACATGGATGTTTTTATAGACACGCGAATTTCTATTAACTTTTGCCTCTGGTCATTTACGCATTGTCTTTTGAACCAAGAGTGCAACAGCCTTTGCTTCTTCAGCATTTTTTTTTTAATTCATGATTGGTCTTTTCCATCCTTAATCCTCATACTCAGCATATACTTATCCAGAATATGATTTACAATCCATTTAAACTTAATCCAAAATTCCTCTATGTCCATCATACTGGAACTAAATGATGTCAATTCTTTGTCTGAGTGGGATTGTAACAGCTGTCTATCTGCTTTTTCTAGCATAAATATTTTCCTAGACTTCTTGATTGATTCAATAACTTTAGTAGCCAAAGCCACTATGATAGCATGGTCACTAATCCCAGCTGTTGTACTGAAGCCATTGATTATGTCATGCCTGTTTGTAGCTACAAGGTCTAAAATATTTCCATTGCATGTGGGCTCTTGAACTAGCTGCTCAAGACAGTATCTGTAAAACATGGTCAAAATAACTTCACAAGACTGTCTGTCTGTACAATAAATCTGTAGACAATGAATCCATAGATGCCTCAATCTATACTCGGTAGGTTAAAGTTGCCTCCAGCTAATATTGCATTACATTAGTATTTGTGCACTGTTGCGCATACACATTCTTTGAACAATTCTAAAACTGTCACGATGGAATCAATTGGCTGGTAAAGCCATCCAACAGTTAACTTGATTTCGCTTACACCTGTTACATGCCACCAGATAACTTCACCATCACACTCAAATTGAACCTCAACAGAAACAATATTTTTTTCAACTGCAATGAAAATGTCCCCTTCTATGGCGTCTTAATCTGTCTTTTTGATATACATTCTGTGAATCGCTATCAGCCAGCTCTTGGTCCTGAGAATAATTTGAGCACAAGAAGTTTCCTGGAAAGCAGTCAATTCGGGAACTTTGTTACAAATACTTCAAGAATTTACTGATAAAATTTTGACAATCAAAGTGTCTTTTCTGTGAACGTGGTCTGATTTTGCTATCTGCAAGTCGTTTGGCGAGTGTTTATCAGAGAACCTCAAACAACTGCCTAGCCTAAAAAAAATCCATGTTCACTTCATAACTACTCTGCTACCAGAGTAGCTGCTTCCTTTTTGTAATGCACCCTTGACCTATCAAGGGAGTCATAAAATTCCCCACCCGATAAAACACAGGTCCAGAAATCTGCAACCAAGACCATCACAGAGTTAACAAAGACTTAGGTTGAGACCCTCCACTTGGCTCCAAACCAAAAGACCCCAATATACATTGATAACAGTGCTGAAAATTGCAAGCTCTGCTTGCACCATGTGCACAAGGCCAGCAGGCTTCACTACCACTGCCAGCTACTAGTACGAACTGAGGATGGTCTCAAAACCTAGGCAACAGGCACTGTGGGTGCCAATGTGAGCCACAACTTGTGAACAAATGCGGAAGAAGACACAAAGTGTCTGGTGTCCCTTCCATATGCTGGGCTGCCCATGGTCAAGATTTCCAAGATATTGGAGAACAGCAACATTAAAACCATTTTCAGCTTATTGGCAAAAATCAAAAATATGCATGGCTAATTGAAAGACAAACTAGGACCACGAACACTGGTGATCTACAGCATCAGTTGTGCAATGGTGTATTTCGCAGTGCCACTCGGAACATGTGAGGAGGATTCGCCTTGGCCAAATGGAAAAATCTGTAGTGACAGAGCACAGCCTCAATGAAGATCGTATTTTTTTGTTTTGAACAGACAGGTGTTGTGCCAGGTAAATAGGTTCTGGGGCTTGATCATCAAAGAGGCAGTGGAGATACAGATCCATGATGATCTTCTCAACTGAAATAGCAGTTTCCAGCTGAGCTCTGCTTGGGATGTAGCACTAGCAAGAATATGTCAAGAGCATTCAGATGTGAAAGTGGCAAAGTCAGCACCCGGACATGCTGCCAGAACCCTCCAACATGCTGGGAGGCCCCCCCCCTCCCCCCCACAGCTGTTTGCGATTCCCAATTTCTCCCCTCCCCTGCCACTGTCCACAGTACCCCTTCCAGAGGCATGTGATTGGTGCAGCCATTGCAGACAAGGCAGAGAAACCTGCAGTCCAGTGTCTATAAAGATGCGAACTGGACATGACCCTAACACTTTACCTGAATGTCATGAGTAGGAAACTTGTCAAAACAGTGCCGCAGAATGACGCCTCTACTCAGCTGGTAGCCCAAGAAGACTTAATCATCAATATGTATAGAGTCATTCAAACTTCATAGTACATAATAAAGACCACAGTTATCTTCAAGACTGTTATGCTGCATCAACAACAGAAGTCACTAATGATGATCTCATTTATTTAGGATAGAACTACCCAGACATTTTAGCAGTAAGAACAATAAAATATTCCTTATGTAATGATGATTCAACAAGAATGGAACAACTAACAAGTCACACATTTATTGTTCACATTTTACCTGCATAATGTGGTATATAAAGATATTTGTGTACTCAAAGGGTCATGCAGAAGTGAACAGTAGAGTGAGGTAACGAGACTCAGAAAAGTGTTTTATTATCTTACACTTGAGCTTATTTTTTCATTAGTACTAGTGACTGCAACCTCCCCCCTACGTTCTGTAATTCTAGTTCAGCAGCCACTGTTGACTTGGAGGTGTAATGTGGACTTTCATTTTAATTCTGCATCACATTGTTGTCATGTTGTCTTTGTATTTTTTGCCCTGCTGGTGACACTTTCATGTAGCCTGCACCGATATTGGCTTGCTGTGAAATTATATAGAACTAGAAACCTACCCGTACTTCACACTGGTAGCACGAAATGTTCATGGCCAGATGACTTATCTGGCATAGCAGCAATAAAAAATGTATACACAATCCTTTCTTGTGAAACAGTCTGTCTATTAATGAAAACCATACAAAAACCCCTACAGTAATTCCTGAGATTAGCCATCACATACAGATAGAAAAATCCAGCAAGGGACGTGCATAAATGAAGTTGAAGCGTATTTTAGTGTAAATATGGGAATGTCTATTTTGAGATTAAAACAGACTAGCAAATAATCTCAATACAATTTGTATTTTTTAAATGTTACAGTTTTGTTTCAAAATGGTGAACAAAACTGAATGTTAACTTTATAAACACGCCAGTTTGTATGAGTTAGCTGCTATGTTACTTAAGTTAAATTCACAGGAATAAGACAAAAAGTCTGTGTATTTGTTGGATTAAGCAGGACGTGGTATTTGTTGTGTATCAGCTCACATACAGTGCCAAAGTAATGTCGAACTTGTATTTGTAGTTCAGTGTTGAATGACCAAAATTTCTAACAAAAATGCGTAAGTAAAATATCAGTCTGGTTGTCGGTGTTATTAAAGGCTGCTGTATTGCTTTCAGTTAGGTTTATACTAGAGACAGATTTCAGCTGAAGGATGGCCTAAGCATATTGGACAAATAGTTAACACCTGTAGTGGATATTACACTAATACTGTGTATCACTACCTAACCTTGATAATGGTCTCAGTTTGGTGAGGAAGAGAGAACACAAGTTTCTTCATGTATGCCATATCCTGTTGAAGCACCTTGCTGATAATTAGATCCCATAAAGCTTACAAATTGTGGGAATGTTCATTGCTGTGTTTTAGTTTCTGTTCCAAATAGTCAAAGACATTTGCTGTGGGATG
Source organism: Schistocerca americana (assembly GCF_021461395.2). NCBI lineage: Eukaryota > Metazoa > Arthropoda > Insecta > Orthoptera > Acrididae > Schistocerca > Schistocerca americana. The sequence goes on from NC_060130.1 coordinate 612,922,629, forward strand.
AAGATCGGGTGATTTAGTGGGCCAGCCAAGGTGTGACAGAATGATTAAGTGTTTGTCAAACCAGGAACATATGTGTGTAGTCCTGTCAACACAGTTGGGGTCACCTTGGAAGATGGGAGTGTTCACAGCATAATCAACGTGAAGATGTAGAACAAGGGCAATGCTTAATTTAGTCACCAGGAATCTTTAAGTGAATATTCTGGTTCATTTTCACTGTTATCCGAATGTGTGGGCCCAAGCTGTGGTACAGAAAGCATGCCCTAAACATCACAGAATCACCCCCTGCTTGAGCTAAACCCTCCACCCATTGCGAGCTAAAAATGGCATTTGGCCATTGATGCAGTCAGTGCCTTGCACCATTGGGAAACAGGCCAAGTTCCTACATCATGGATCACATTATATGCCTCCAGTCAGCTATTTCTGTGTCGTTTGGCTCATTGGAGACATTCATATTTATGTGCTGCTGTGAGCAGTGGCCTTCTGAGAGGTACTCAAATCCAGATGTCCATTGCATACAGTTTCCTTTGCAATATTCACTTGGAAACTGGTTGAAATCGAACTACAGTCACTGACAGCAGCAATTTCTATTGAGGTAGAAACTGATTATCATTGGTAGGGTGTGACATTCATCTTTGGTCCCTGTTGGTTAGGATCTTTTTACAATCACTATTCTTATGTCATGTTACATGGTTGGGAGTGGTACATTGTTCCATGTAGACACAATGGACAGTCTGCATCAATACACCAACAAGATAACTTCATTCACAACATGGTCATGTGCACATCCAAACATGATAGCTGCTTTCTGCTGTTCTGTCCCTTCTCCACATTAACCCATCTTACTACACTGATCCATAAAACCAAATGCCACATAAACAGCTAACTGCCGTGGCATTGCAGTGACATATGTCAGTGACAGAGTGTCACATGATTGCCTGGTACCATTTATACACTATCTGCAGTGCTCCAAAGCAAACGGTGTGTTCCTTTAAGGAATATTTTGTGTGGTGAGCTTATGTACACAAGATTTGAAATCAAGTGCTTCAGTCAACTCCATAAGAAAGATATGCTGTTGACAAAAACAGAAAGTAAATTTGCAGACTACTGATTTAATGATATTTCTGTTACAGTACAATTGCATTTGAATTAAAACCTTGGAAATATTTGGTATACTATTACAATAAAAAGTTACATCTTTCAGCTGTTTTGATTTGTCTCTGTCTCTTCACAAAAAAAACTGCAAACTTGAAACCATACTCTTTCTGTCTTTGTTGTCCACATAACTTTCAGGGAATACACCCCATAGTTCTGGTTTTGTTTTAGCATCATCAGTGAATAACTCCACATCAAAGATGCTATCAATATTGTGGCTATCAGAGATAAGTGTGAACTTGATGGCAGCCATCAGTAGACTTCCACATCATAAAGATGATCAATGACTTTGCATCTGGCTACAGGCAAAAGTAGGTGCAATGAAGCTGCATCCCAGGAAAACCATCACACAACACTTCAGCATATGACTATGATGTGTGTGAATTGTTCAGTGAATTACAGTGTGTGACTAGAACATATTGGCAAAATATGGCCTATGCTTGTGTCCATTTTAATGCTCATGTAAACTGAGTGTGACAGGTTTCAGCAGTGTTTGAGCTGTGATGGATGCCAGTGTGTCTTGAATTGTAGTAAACTAATACACACACACACACACACACACACACACACACACACACATTCATTCTCCTCCACCACCGACACTGATTCTGTAAAATGGTTGCAAGCACTAGAATTCTCTCTCTGTTTAGTGATCTATATTTGCTAATTTCATTAGTCAGACAAGTGTCTTCTATTTTCCTTTGTAATTCATCTGAAAAATATTGCTTTTATGAAAAACTCTAAAAATGCCAATTAGTTGTTATCTTTCAAACATTATTGTGTTAGTACATGCTATGGACAGTTATATTCATACTGAGATGTGACTCTCATAATAAGATGTGAATAATTTTGATAGCACGTTCTTTGCCAGGCAGTTTTTCTCTGTATTCTTGTAGTGTAGTTACATTTTATTTTTCTTGCGATTACTGTGCATAACATTCTGTTTAATTTGCATCTTATATTTGTCATTCTAACTCATTTCTGTATTTGTGCAAGCAGCCAGATGACTTTTTTCTCTCTGCTAGTGACCCATTTTAAAGGTAAAGTAGGACAGGATAAAAAGTGTGTTCTGATTTGTATCAGATAATTTGCAGCTTTAGACTTTCTTGCCTTCTTGTGACATATTGTTCCCTGAGAACTGACTTAATGATATTTTTAAATGTGAATCAGAATAAGTGCTGTTAGTGAAATATACAACACAGAACATTGTAATGATTTTTTTTAATTATGGGTGGATACTTTTTTACCAGTACTGGCTTAGTCAAATATTGTGAACTTTATAATGCAGGAACTGAATGGACCTGTACTTGTTTTCCAAAGCTACTTTTAGTCAGTTTGTTGGTTTAGTCAGTATTAATTAATATCCAGGCAAACAATGTGCATTTTCTATTTTTTAGATTTTTGTGTGTGTGTGTGTGTGTGTGTGTGTGTGTGTGTGTGTGTGTGCGTGCGTGTGTGCACGTGTGCGTGTGCGTGTGTGTGTGTGTGTGTGTGTGTGTGTGTGTGTGTGTGTGTGCATGCGTGCGTGCGTGTATGTATGTGTGTATTTTGTGTCATATATTTTACAATTGTTAAGAAGACTTTGATCAGTCCAGAAGCATGTATCAGTATATGTAGTTTTGGTGTGCTGTAACTCAAGTGAAGCTGTAATTTATTAAAATATGGGAGTGTGCTATAAGTGTTTTTTTATGCTCTGTGCAGTAGAATTATGTCTGTGTTTGTTGGAGCTGGGTGCTCATTTGTCAGAGCTACCAGAAAGTATGCCAGTCAGTATAGATCTGTTATTGTTCTTATTGTTGTTACTGTTACATTGTAGATTGTGTTAGTATTTAGTATGAAACATAAATTTGAAGAATAACATCAGAGTAAATTTTATATTGCAATAGGTTTAATAAAGGGAAATTGCTAAGTGAAGCATGTTGACCGGCCCATTGTGAGTATTGGTAAATTGACATTTTTAAAAATGTTAGAAATATATCGTAATGCACTGTGTGTAGAAATTTTCTGCTAACAAACAGTATCCAAAATGCCAACTAAAGGTAATTTGTTGTGTAAATTGTTTGAAATTACGTTGTATACGTGTCAGTAGTGGCCTGCTATTAATCCCGACATGGTACAGGCACAATCTTCCTTAGTTGTGTACTGTTATGATAAGTGTTGTTTATTTCAACTCTCTTGAGATCATGTTGCATTTACTCACTGCCATTTTAAATTCATACACTTCTTATCATTGCGCCACAACAAGGAAGTTCATAAATTTTTATCTTATTGTGATTCCTCAAAACAGCTCACTACAATTCATATTTTGTCTCATTTTATGGCCCGAATGCTGTTGACATCAGCATCATGCTTCCCAGATTTGTCATAGGAAGGCTTACTTTTTCAAAACAACTACTATGACTTATATTCTCAGTAGTAAAATTTGTCTTTATAATGATGTACTCTGAACCCCTGTTGTCCTCGTTTTGTAGTATAATTTCCATACACTTCACGTGTTATTGCTGTGTCAATGTGGATTTATTCTAGACTATGCTTCATCCAAATTAAAACTTAACATTTCAGTTATTGATAACCTCCCCTAGATGAACACATTTTTCAGAAGTCAACTTGTATTTAAAAAATTGACTTTGTTTTTAATGGCACACTACTCTAATGACAGAGTTATTTTATATTAAACTTCTATCTTTCTCTAAGGGTGATTTTTTGTAAATAAAATATTATGTTCCACCAATTTATGTGCTGTATTTGACTTGCGCCAAGTTGCCCATGATTAAAAGATATTTGTAGCATGGATTGAAACAGCTGTGATGTGAGGTAGAAATTCAATAACTGCTAGTTTTCTATGTTTATTGGTTTCTCAACTCTCCTTTATATCTGCTATATATTTCACTTACCTCCTTCTTTCCAGTTTGTGAAAGAATATTTGTGGGCACAATCATCTTATGTATATTCATGTTGAAAGCATGGCGAATGATGATAGTAGAATATTATCTAGGTAAAATTGTACCTTTAGCTTCAAAGTTCTCTCTTTTTCTGTTTGTCAGTTACTGTTGAAAGGCTACCCAATGGCTGAGTTATTTAGTAGCACAGCACTTGATTTTAAATGATGTGTAAATTTTCATTTTACTGTAAATATGACCTGTAAGCATCCTGTATACGAATGGATGCTGATGCTGCTGCTACTGTTCTTGTTGTCATCATTGTTATTATCATTGTTGTTGTTGTTGTTATTAGTATAGTTGTTGCTGTTACTGCACAGTTTGCATGCAGAATTGAGCTGTGCTGTGTAGTTGCAAGTTTCTTCAGATATGAATCACTGTCTGTAACAAGTATTTCACTCTTCCCAGATGACTTTACATACGGTAGTACTTTTAAACTGTGTCATGAAAAATTTGTCATATTACTTCCTGAGTAAAATTTTATTTGTTTTTTGAATTGTGTACTATGTCTTGTAAAGGAAGTTACTTCATGACATTCAGTCTTCAACTGACTTAAATACTACAACTGACACACGTACTCTACCTTGTTAGACTCCAGATTAATATTGATTATCTTTTTTGGTTCCTTTTCACAGAAACGTGCATTGTGGTTATTGATGCTTTGTTTCTTGTCCAAAATTGCAAGTCGTCATAACCTTCAAATTGAGCTTACCACTACAAGTAAATAATGTTCAGCCTTAATGTTGGTTTTTATCTGCTCTAGCTCTGAGTCATTTATTTTGTGAAAACTCAAGTGCCACAAGGCTGATATTCTGATTTTGTGGAAAATTCATCTTGTGCTCTTATTTGTTCTCACCTGG